>NW_022279644.1:608154-1216309 GCF_009193385.2 Nasonia vitripennis | reverse complement strand
ATCTACACAAAAAATTTACATCTTGCATTAATACACTGTATATATGCCACCATATTGACTGACTCGAACACTGGATTGAGACGTACATCTTTCAGGATAATTATTTTCTTACAGTTATTAAAAACAGCAAATTAAATACACTCACACTATATGACACCATACTTACTGTACACATAAAAACCTACACAATTGCATTTTCCTAATGAAAAACTCTACCAGATATATTTTCTACACGAATATTTCCTACACTTATTTTTATTATTTACTACACTGGCAAATCTACACAAACGTATAACCTATGTTGTAACAATGATATAACAATAGGTATGATATTGTGTAGAGTTTGCAGTGTAGTAAAATAATAAAAAATAATGTAGGAAATATTTGTGTAGAAAATATCGCGTAGAGTTTTCCGTGTAGGAAATGCAATGTGTAGAGTTTTATGTGTACAATAAGTATGGTGTCCACTATATCAGTTTTCAACTTATTCTAACCTCTTTCCCATCATGCTTCCACAGTTAACCTTTTAAGTAGTTATTTAAATATTATTACTTAAGAAACGATTCTAATTTTTTTTGTAATTACTCTTTTTACCTTTACATATCTTTGCCATGTTTTGAACCAGAATCGTTTAGTTTTATTAGTTCGCTTACTTTCTACCAGAGACGATTTTTTTTATTTATCTACATAATTTTTTCTTTTATTTTACAGCTAAAATTTGGATTGAAGAATAACGGTACTCTCTATGTCCTACAAAATACAAAATTGTAAGGTATATATACATATTTATATACAGTTGCAATTACTTTTATTGACTTTTTTCATATTCTAATGTTATACCATATTTCTTTTCAGGTTTTCTGTCTTTGAATAAAGCTAATGATATAATATTAATGAAGTGTGATATTTAACATCCCTAAGTAATTATAACTGATTATTGCAGTTTAGTGAAATTTGTTATTATGACTGATCATAGTATTACTGAACTTTGATAAAATTACTGTAATAATTGTCACAATGTAACAATAAAATAAATAATTTCAATTTTTCTCTCTTTTTTTTTACTGTATATATAGACTGCCTTCCGTCTATTTTTATTTACAAAACAATATCCTTACAGTTATAATTATTCCTTTTAAAAATAATATCTATCCATATTTCCAACATTATTTTACTAAAATCCTGCCTTATCTAGCCAAAGCCATAGCCAAAGCCATTAGCCAAAGCCATTAGCCAAAGCCATTGCCAAAGCCATTAGCCAAAGCCATTAGCCATATGCATCAGCAAAAGCCATTAGCCAAAACCATCAGCTAAATTAAGCCATTATAGCCAAAACCATCAGCCAAAGCCAACAGCCATATAAATACCCCATGGTCATATCAGTTGAATATTGCTATATTCAGCGAAAGCTGTCAGTCATAAATATAGTTACAAATAGTACAGCCACACTATCGTGCAAACAATTGTAGATTAGAACCGATTAAAACGATTATAAACTATTAAAACGGAGCACTGTTGAGGATTACAATCGTTTATTAATCCAATCAATAAGAAATTGTGATTCGTTTTAATCGTTTATATCATTTTAATCTGTTTAAATCTGCAACTGTTATCAGGGTAGCCAAGTCTCTACGTATCTAACCGAAGCCACCAATCGGAGACATCAACCATAGATAACCACAGCACAAGCCTGTATTACCTGCAAACAGCCGAAGTCATAACCATTAACTGTATAACTATAAAACAGCTTTTATTAGCCATAATCAGATAGCTAATGTATTTAAATTAAAATAAATTTTACATTATTTCAAACAACCAAAGATTAATTAAACAAATTTATATTAAATATATTTTTTATATGATACTTGTACGTCTGCTCTAAGCGACAAGGCATTATTAGTCCGCTAAGTGTTTATGTAGACTATTTTGTTAGAATATTATAAAATGGATAATAATATTACACAAAATTTCTCAGAATGTGCACGAAAACGTGTTACATCAGGTGATTTGCTGGAAGATTCTGACATTGATTTTTTTCTATTATTACTAACAAAATGTTCAAAATATAAGCCCTTTTCAACTTTACTTTTATACCTAGGTCTTATTTCAGAATTCCGAGAAATCAAAAGCATATACAAATTATATATTTATCTCAGTATGCAATAATCCAAACGATACTGGACATTGGTAACTTCTTATTATGACACTGATTATATTTATGTTTTTGATTCTATAAATAATAAAGTAATGCACAAAGATTTAGAAAAATCATTAAAATTGCTACATCCTTATTATTTTCTGGAAGGTAAGAGAGTTATTTTCCCAAAGGTTCAACAACAAACGAATCAAAAAGATTGTGGAATTTTCGCCATAGCTTTCGCAATAACTTTATTATGCAAAATGAAACCAGATCTTCTTACGTATAATACTCATATCATGCGTCCACATTTACTGAAATTACTTGTTAGTAAGTACATCGCACATTTCCTTGTATTATTACACCTATCCCTATAAATGTTCAGCCTAGAAAATTATATGATACAATATTATCATTAATAATGCTTGTCTCAATGATGAACACATAGATTATTTTCATACAATGTTACAACAACTTTCTGCGTACCAACCCTACTCAACGTTGTATTTACAGAATATTTCAAAAATTTCGCATATAAATGAAAATAATAAACACATACAAATATTATTTCAACGTGGCTCCACAATAGGTCATTTTGTATGTACATATTACGATACTAGTACTTTATTGTGTATGATTCAATGAATAATAAAGAACTTCATAGTGATATTAGTATAGTTTTAAAGACGTTACATCCTTATTGTTTTAATGAACAAAAGAAACCGATTATATTTCAAACAGTTCAGTCCCAAAAAAATGCTACAGATTGTGGTGTTTATTCTATAGCCTATGCTGTGACCCTTTTATTTGGTTATAGACCCGAGACAATGGTATATAATAACAGTGAAATGCGTAAACATTTGTTAAAAATATTTGAAACTAGAACAATTGAACATTTTCCATGTCTTAGTACTTTTTCCAACTATTGTTCACAATTTAACTTTAGTTCCATAACTGAAACAAGAGCTACAATTTCCGGTTTAGGTAACAATGTTATGCATAATAGAAAACGTACAAACGATCAAATAACGGACGAAACTTCATTACAAAACCATAGGAAACAAATCTACATAGTCTCGCAATCAAGAAAAAAAAAACATACTATCAAAAAAATAAAGATAAAATTTTACAAGCTCGAAGAGACAAACGTCGAATGAAAAAATGTAAAACTGGAACTGCACATAGCAATCAAAGTGTAATTGATGAAACTCAGAAATGTTTAGTTGATCAGTTATCGCCTCCAAAAAATATTAATATTGTCAAAAATATAAATCGTGTAAAGTCACTGAAATGAAAAATCTATTTCTTCTCTTAGTAATAATGAATCGAGTTCACAACTCCATATAAACGCGCACGATTACAATACAAAAAGCATTGATGATAATAACAAATCTGATTGTAATCCAAACTCTCAAAGTTACAATAAATCATGTAGTGAAAAGACAAACAATTATTTAGATTCTAATAGTAAGACAAGTTTAAAAATAAAAAATATTATGAATCGCACAAGAAAAAGATACTAAGTAAAAGAAAAATACATTATTCAAATAACAAAACTGACATTTTGAATAAGCGCAGGAACAAATACAAGGATAATCGTGAAAAACTAGTAGAAAGACAAAATAAATACTACGATAAAATTAAAAACAAATTGCAATGGCGAACAAAATTAAAAAGAAATACAATGTGATTAATGTTGTTAAGGATAGTACAATAAAATTAATAAAAAACAGTGAAAATTTTATTACCAATATTATGATTAAATTGGATTGTTCATTTTCTTCTTCACAACGCAGATTAGAGGCTGAAAATTTAGTATCTACTTCCATTTATCTTCGAGATGAATATATCAACAAAGTAAGAAAAGTGTTGAAAAATCTACAAAATAAAATTGAATTGTCATTGACTCGATTAGGTAATATATCTATTACGGATAATATAGACTGTGCATTAACTGCTTTATGCGGTATTCCTAAACATACTTCCTCCTCAGAACCATATTTTTCTGATGCAGCGTATGATTTTCGGCTTGGATTATTTAACGATTTTAATATTAATAATAAAGTTATTTTAAATGAAAAAGGACAAACCACCAATATTTTACCACTTATTATTGAAGAAAAAAATAAAAAAGGTAAAGTTTGGGAATGCAATGGTTACTGTAAAACTATCGATATTGATATATTAACAGAGCTACAAGCATTTTTTTTAGATATTCTTAAAGTGACTTTCAGAAATGCTTACAAGTTTTTTTTATCTATAGATATATGTTCAGCTCAATCACGCAATATTGATAAGCTTGGTCATCCAAACATTTGTTATAACCAACCCCTATTATGTACTTCAAAATTTTTAAAGTTGCAAGTTTTATCATCTCATTATCCTCATTTGCGAACGATTCAAAGATCTCTTTATGAATTGAAACATTTGTATACTTTTATTTTGGACATAGAAAATGCTTTAAATGATGCAGATGTAGTGTTATTAAGAGATATTATACAAAAATCCAAGAAACTTGGTGTACCTATGAAAAGCAATAAAAACCTGAATCAAGTAAATTTAAATGAATCAGAATTAAAAGAGCAGTTTTGTATTGGCATCAAGGAATATACAAAAATAGTAACGGATCCACCTACGATTCCTTGTATTTCATGCGAAAGACTATTTTGTGCTAGAGACATTCAACATTATGATCAGAATAATGCAACTAATGTTGCTTTTGAATTACTCGGCATAGAACGTGAAAATCTTTTTCAAAAACTTAAGAAATTGCATAACATTACCGATAATTCTATATGCAGACCTTGTTTAACAAATTTAAGAAAAAATATCATGCCATCCAACTGTATTTTAAATAACCTTTTTGTGGGAGAAGTTCCAGAAGAAATTAGAAGTCTCAATATGATAGAGAAAATTTTAATACAAAGGGCAAAAGCTTTTCAAACAATTACGAAACTAAATACCGTTATGAATAAAAATATTCCTCATTATGTAAAAATTGATAAAGTAATTGGTAGAACATTTCATTTACCTTTACCACTAGAAGAGACTTTAAAAAAGATATGTCCTGATACTGATCCCATTAATGCAGATCACGAATTATATATCTTGATTCGAACACACCCAACAAAAGCTAATAAAATTTGGGAAGATTACATTGATATAAACAAAGTATGGAAGGCGTTACAGTGGCTAAAGAAAAATAATTCTATTTATGAAAAAATTGAACTTCCATCTAATCCCCAAATGTTATTGGATACACTACACGAGCAATTAGAATATGAAGAAAATCATGAAAACGCAGAAGAAGAATGTACACCTAAAACAAATACAGTACCAAACGAACCCCCAGTACGTCCGTTATTAACCCAAAAATCTGAGACGGACCCTTTTTATGACCATTACACCATTTATCCTTTGCATGACAAAAAAAAGAATGAATCAGATACTGCACTTTACCAGATGTTGCAAGTTTCCGCTGCTGCTTTAGATAACAGAGGAAAAGATTTAGATCTCAAATGCTTTCCTGATTTATATCCTTACGGAAAATATGGGCAACATGCTGAAAGAAAGCCTAATTTAAGAGATTTCGATTATATTAAGAGTAGATTAGCATCGAAACATTCACAATTTAGATTGAATATTCAATATCTGTTTTTTTCACTTTACAATAATACACTGAGACAAATAAATGCTGGAATATTTCAAATGCTTAATATCATCAATCCAAGGTATAAGTACACGGTCAAAGAATTTCTGCAAATGTTAAATGAAAATAAACTAGATGGTAATTTAGATACCATTTTCTCTCGTTTGCCAGGTACTGAATCGTATTGGAAAAAAGTTCGTAATGAATTGAGGTGTATGGCACGCGAGTACGGACCTGCTACTTTCTTTATCACTTTCAGCCCAGGAGAGTGGATGTGGTCTGCACTAGCGGAATATATAAAACAAGTAAATGGGTGGAATGATAGTCGTTCTATTTCGCAATTAATAGCTGCAGACCCGGTATCAACTGCTAGATATTTCCAAAATAAATTCAAAGCTGTGTTAGCTTATATACTATCTAAGTCAAATCCGATTGGAAAAGTTACACATTATTACTGGGTCCGTGAATACCAAGGTAGAGGATTACCCCATTATCATTGTTTGTTTTGGATCCAGGATGCTCCGATTTATGGTACAAGTTCGAATGAAGAAGTGCAAGAGTTTATCTTACAACATATAACATGTCACATTCTAGATAAACAGATTTCGCCAGAACTTCATCGTCGCGTCTTAGCCTATCAACAGCACAAACACAACGATTATTGTATGCGCAAGAAACAGACAAAAACTGGATTTTCAACTGCTTGTCGTTTCGGATTTCCTCGCCCCGTAACTGATAGAATAATTTTAAGAGACGTATCTGTTGCTATTTCGAATCGAAATAAATTAAAAAATAAATCTCGATTTTATGATTTACCTAGAACAACAGATGAACAGAATATTAATGATTATATGCCTGCTCTATTGCTCATTTGGGAAGGAAATAACGATGCTCAATATATTGGAGAATCTTCTTATTTGTTGACCAAATACGTAAGCAAATATGGTACAAAAGGTGAAAAGAGCAATTTAGATTTCGCAGATATACAATCAAATAAACCGTTGTTTAACCGTCTTTGGGCTTTTGCTGTACGTGCCTTACAACATAGAGAATGTGGAGCGATTGAAGCCGCTGATGTTTTGTTAGGACATCCTTTGCATAGTACTGATCCCGAAACAATTGTTAAATGGTTGAATGTTAATATTATAAGGGGTAGAAAACTAAAGCCATTTAATGAAATCAAAAATCTTCCAGAAGATTCAACAGATTTATTTTATGATTCTTTCATAGATAATCATTATCCCAACAGACCAAAGGAATTAGATTCATTATGTTTGTATGATTTTGCTAAGTGGTTTGAGATTTCAAAGAAAAACCCAATTTACAAAGCTGAGTATTATGAAATGTCAAACGGCTTGTATTGTAAAAAACGCAAGAAACCTTATTTAATAAATCACTATCAGTTTAATCCAAATAATCAGTTAGAAGCTTACTACCATGCGTTGTTATTATTATTTAAACCTTGGAGGGATTTAGATGAATTAAAAGGTTCTGACGGAACATATTGTGAATCTTTTAAAAAACAACAGCATGAGCTAGCACAAGCGATGAAGTACCATGATAAATGTACAATTATACAAGAAGCTATGGATAATATGAATAAATTAATTCAGAATCAATTAGAACAAAGTGTAGCAGATACGCCCAAAAATTCAGCTCATATACCTGATGGCTGTGTACCGATTGAAGTAGAAAATGCTATGAATGATTTTCAAGCTGTTGTAGAAAAAGCTATTATTAGTAAACAAGACCTACAAAACTCGATTGCGAAATTTAATACAGACCAGCTAAGAGTTTTCAACAAAATAACTTCAGTTATACAATCAAATAGTAAAATACTAAGAATGTTTGTAAGCGGTCCTGGAGGAACGGGTAAAAGTTTTGTCATTGAAAATTTAGTTTCATGGAATAAAATACACCGTTGTAAAGATACAGCCGTCACAGCTCCTACTGGAATTGCTGCATATAATATCCAAGGACTTACAATTCACAGATTATTGCAACTTCCAGTAGAACACGGCGGCACAGCAGAGTATAAAGAATTATCTGGACCAGCTTTAAAACAAATAAGACAGACATTGCAGAATGTTGACTTGATTATTATAGATGAAATATCGATGGTATCGAATATTACTTTCATGTATATTCATTTGCGTTTAACTGAGATATTCGATACATCTGATACTGAGGATGGATGGTTTGGGAAAATTAACGTTCTTGTTTTTGGTGATTTGCTGCAACTTCCTCCAGTTCGCGAAGATTTTGTATTTGTTGGAATGAAAAAAAAACAAATTGATAAGTATATCAAATCGATGATTACTTTTAATTTGTGGGAGCTATTCGAATATGATGAATTAACAATCAACATGAGACAAAAAAATGATCAAGCATACTCAGAAATTCTTTCGCGTATTAGATTAGGTTTTATGACTCATTCTGATATAAATGTACTGAAAACAAGAAAAATTGATTTTACAAGTAATGATTACTCGAAGAATATTCAAGAATTATGTAATTATTTAAAAAAATTACCAGTAGATACAGTGTGCTTATTACCTACCAAAAAAATGTGCAATGCCATTAATGAAGCAATGATGCTTACCATTGATTCAGAAGAAATTAATCTTGTTGCCAAAGATTCATACAAATGTGAAAAAAATCTACAAAAAAAAGTCTTGAAATTATTGAACGACGATGAAGACAATTTTTGTGGTATTGATCGCGTAATTACAATTAAAATCGGTTCTAAAGTTATGTTAAGAAGGAATATTGATGTTTCTATTGGGTTAGTAAACGGAACAATCGGCACTGTAGTTTCTCTTTCTAAAGATAGATCTACGGAGATTACAAGTATACGCATTGTATTACAGTCCGGAAAAGAACATGAAATACCTCGATTGGAATATAAATTTATTATCATGGATAAAATATCTATCACTCGAGAACAATTTCCAATTTGTAATAGTTATGGAATAACAATTCATAAAAGTCAAGGGTTAAGCTTGACAAATGCTGTCGTTGAAGCAGGAAACAATGTATTTAGTAATGGTCAAACGTACGTTGCAGCTTCTAGAGTAACTACTTTAGAAGGTTTGCATCTTATTAACTTTGATCCTTCGTGTTGCACTGCAGACATGACAGCTATTCTTGAGTATAATAGATTACGAAAAGAATATCGACCAGATCTAAATAGCTTTGATATTCCACAAGATCGCAAACAAATTCAAAGTTTAAAAGTGTATGATACGCGATGGTGTATAAAAAAAAATGAATTATTGACAGACGCTGAAAGTAATTTAAATCATATTTCCGATAGTACTTCGGATATTTCTGGTTTACCTAACAATGATGGAGTTTCTTGCTATGCCAATGCCTGTGCACAAAGCTTATTTCATTCAACAACTATTAGAAGAATATTATTACAACATAGCCATACAGACACTGTCAAATTAGTATTTCAACAATATATTAATAAAACTAATGTCGATATTCAAAAATTAAGAGAGTTCGCTGGTGAAGAATTTCAAACCGATACGCAGCAAGATGTGGCAGAATTTTTATTAAGTCTATGCAATAAGTCACTTATATTACAAAATATTCTGAATAACCAACTAATTGAAACAATCAGATGTCCTGGATGCGATGAAAGACAACATAGTAATACATCTAATAATTATATCGTTAATCTTTTCTTACCAGATTTTCGAGTTTGTACATTACAACAAATCATAGATTATAATATTGGCAATTGGCAAGATATTGAAAATTATTGTGATAACGGTTGTCAGTTAAAAAAGATTAAAAAAGCTGATTACGTAATCAGTAATACATTGGTGATTTTACAATTGATGTTATTTGATCGTACTGATGATAACGATATTGTAAAAATAACGAATTTAAAAATAAATGGAATACCATTAGCTAAGGTTGACATCAATGGTAAAAAGTATAGGGTTGCAAGTGGGATATTTCACCATGGTAATATTTCTCAGGGTCATTATACTAATATGTTACGACAACATAATCAGTGGTTTAACATCAGCGATAATGATGTTACTAAAAAACAATGGCCAAGAGGTGCTAAAAATGTTTACATTTTATTTTTAGAACAAATTTAATGTGTTTTAATACCTTTGTTCTAAAAGACATGAAATCTCAAAAAAAAAACTTTTGACCAAAGTACAAAAGTTAGGCGAGTTTGATGCATTGCGTATTATTATGGTTTTCATTTTTATAACAAACTTGAGATACTTTAATAAGGTCGCTTAAAAAGATATGAAATCTCTAAAAAAAAACTTTTAAGCAAAGTAAAAAGGTTAGGCGAGTTTGATATATTGCACATTATCATGCATGTTAATAAAATAACTTAACAAAATAAAATAATTTTGTATACTACTAAATTAGAGATCAAAAACCAACTGAGATCAATTAAAGAAGGCAATTTTTTTGTTTACAATAAAATGACATTTCCAAAAACAACTGAGATCAATAAAAAAAAGTCAAGTTTGTATTAATTATTTTATTTTATTCACAATACAACAAACAAAAAATCTTTGTGTTTTATTGAAGGCTAAGACAAATGATTGCTGATTTTAACTTAAGTAATATATTGATCAATTACAAACAACTCAAGATACTACGTAACTTGCCATGCCCGTTTCACTTTATTCATGGTGTTGTCTAATTGCAATGTGTAGCTTTCTGCATATTTAACTTGTGTACACAAACTTCATTGTTATTTTTATTATTATATATATAATAATAAATTTGTAATGTAGATTACTAAATGTAATTGAACAAAAAAGAATTCAATAAATCATTTTTTCCTTTTGTAAAAAAAAAATATATAGAAATTTTAGTCATGGAAATTGTATTCATTTAAAAGTAGAAAATATGCACTAACAATTACTTTTAAAATAGTATTCATGAAATTCTGCATACTTTAAAAGATTTGTAAAAAGTTAAAAACATGAACAAACTTGGTATAACGTTGTAGCGTTTAAAAAAAAATTTCGTTGTTCACCTATGAATAAAGTGAAACGGGCATGGCAAGTTACGTAGTATCTTGAGTTGTTTGTAATTGATCAATATATTACTTAAGTTAAAATCAGCAATCATTTGTCTTAGCCTTCAATAAAACACAAAGATTTTTTGTTTGTTGTATTGTGAATAAAATAAAATAATTAATACAAACTTGACTTTTTTTTATTGATCTCAGTTGTTTTTGGAAATGTCATTTTATTGTAAACAAAAAAATTGCCTTCTTTAATTGATCTCAGTTGGTTTTTGATCTCTAATTTAGTAGTATACAAAATTATTTTATTTTGTTAAGTTATTTTATTAACATGCATGATAATGTGCAATATATCAAACTCGCCTAACCTTTTTACTTTGCTTAAAAGTTTTTTTTTAGAGATTACGTTTTACATGAAAATATTAAATGTAAGAGTTGTAGAAATTTGTAAAATACTACTTTTTTCTATTGACATCAAATCATGAAAATGCTCATAACTCGAGTTTACAGCCCAAAATCGATTTTTTACAGCTAAAAACCAATTATTTGCCTTAGAACATTACGAAATTACGTTTTATATGAAAATATTAAATATAAAAGTTATAGAAATTTGTAAAATACTACTTTTTTCTATTGACATCAAATCATGAAAATGCTTATAACTCGAGTTTACAGCCCAAAATCGATTTTTTACAGCTAAAAAATAATTATTTGCAGTAAAACATTACGGATTTGCGTTTTGTATGAAAATATTAAATATAAAGTTTATAGAAATTTGTAAAATACAACTTTTTTCTATTGGCATCAAATCATGAAAATGCTTATAACTCGAGTTTACAGCCCAAAATCGATTTTTTACAGCTAAAAACCAATTCTTTGCCGTAAAACATTACGGAATTACGTTTTACATGAAAATATTAAATGTAAGAGTTGTAGAAATTTGTAAAATACTACTTTTTTCTATTGGCATCAAATCATGAAAATGCTTATAACTCGAGTTTACAGTACGAAATCGATTTTTTACAGCTAAAAACCAATTATTTGCCATAAAACATTACGGAATTACGTTTTACATGAAAATATTAAATGTAAGAGTTGTGGACATTTGTAAAATACTACTTTTTTCTATTGTCATCAAATCATGAAAATGCTCATAACTCGAGTTTACAGTACAAAATCGATTTTTTTACAGCTAAAAACCAATGATTTGCCATAAAACATTACGGATTTTTTCTATTTTTTTCTATATTTTTTTCTACTTTTTTCTATTGTCATGAAATCATGAAAATGCTTATAACTCGAGTTTACAGTACAAAATCGATTTTTTACAGCTAAAAACCAATTATTTGCCATAAAACATTACAGATTTACGTTTTATATGAAAATGTTAAATGTAAGAGTTGTGGACATGTTTAAAATACAACTTTTTTCTATTGACATCAAATCATGAAAATGCTTGTAACTCGAGTTTACAGCCCAAAATCGATTTTTTACAGCTAAAAACTAATTATTTGCAGTAAAACATTACGGATTTGCGTTTTATATGAAAATATTAAATATAAAGTTTATAGAAATTTGTAAAATACAACTTTTCTCTATTGACATCAAATCATGAAAATGCTTATAACTCGAGTTTACAGCCCAAAATCGATTTTTTACAGCTAAAAACCAATTCTTTGCCGTAAAACATTACGGATTTTTTCTATTTTTTTCTATATTTTTTTCGACTTTTTTCTATTGACATCAAATCATGAAAATGCTTATAACTGGAGTTTACAGCCCAAAATCGATTTTTTACAGCTAAAAACTAATTATTTGCAGTAAAACATTACGGATTTGCGTTTTGTATGAAAATATTAAATATAAAGTTTATAGAAATTTGTAAAATACAACTTTTTTCTATTGGCATCAAATCATGAAAATGCTTATAACTCGAGTTTACAGCCCAAAATCGATTTTTTACAGCTAAAAACCAATTATTTGCCTTAGAACATTACGAAATTACGTTTTATATGAAAATATTAAATATAAAAGTTATAGAAATTTGTAAAATACTACTTTTTTCTATTGACATCAAATCATGAAAATGCTTATAACTCGAGTTTACAGCCCAAAATCGATTTTTTACAGCTAAAAACTAATTATTTGCAGTAAAACATTACGGATTTGCGTTTTGTATGAAAATATTAAATATAAAGTTTATAGAAATTTGTAAAATACAACTTTTTTCTATTGGCATCAAATCATGAAAATGCTTATAACTCGAGTTTACAGCCCAAAATCGATTTTTTACAGCTAAAAACCAATTCTTTGCCGTAAAACATTACGGAATTACGTTTTACATGAAAATATTAAATGTAAGAGTTGTAGAAATTTGTAAAATACTACTTTTTTCTATTGACATCAAATCATGAAAATGCTCATAACTCGAGTTTACAGCCCAAAATCGATTTTTTACAGCTAAAAACCAATTATTTGCCTTAGAACATTACGAAATTACGTTTTATATGAAAATATTAAATATAAAAGTTATAGAAATTTGTAAAATACTACTTTTTTCTATTGACATCAAATCATGAAAATGCTTATAACTCGAGTTTACAGCCCAAAATCGATTTTTTACAGCTAAAAAATAATTATTTGCAGTAAAACATTACGGATTTGCGTTTTGTATGAAAATATTAAATATAAAGTTTATAGAAATTTGTAAAATACAACTTTTTTCTATTGGCATCAAATCATGAAAATGCTTATAACTCGAGTTTACAGCCCAAAATCGATTTTTTACAGCTAAAAACCAATTCTTTGCCGTAAAACATTACGGAATTACGTTTTACATGAAAATATTAAATGTAAGAGTTGTAGAAATTTGTAAAATACTACTTTTTTCTATTGGCATCAAATCATGAAAATGCTTATAACTCGAGTTTACAGTACGAAATCGATTTTTTACAGCTAAAAACCAATTATTTGCCATAAAACATTACGGAATTACGTTTTACATGAAAATATTAAATGTAAGAGTTGTGGACATTTGTAAAATACTACTTTTTTCTATTGTCATCAAATCATGAAAATGCTCATAACTCGAGTTTACAGTACAAAATCGATTTTTTTACAGCTAAAAACCAATGATTTGCCATAAAACATTACGGATTTTTTCTATTTTTTTCTATATTTTTTTCTACTTTTTTCTATTGTCATGAAATCATGAAAATGCTTATAACTCGAGTTTACAGTACAAAATCGATTTTTTACAGCTAAAAACCAATTATTTGCCATAAAACATTACAGATTTACGTTTTATATGAAAATGTTAAATGTAAGAGTTGTGGACATGTTTAAAATACAACTTTTTTCTATTGACATCAAATCATGAAAATGCTTGTAACTCGAGTTTACAGCCCAAAATCGATTTTTTACAGCTAAAAACTAATTATTTGCAGTAAAACATTACGGATTTGCGTTTTATATGAAAATATTAAATATAAAAGTTATAGAAATTTGTAAAATACTACTTTTCTCTATTGACATCAAATCATGAAAATGCTTATAACTCGAGTTTACAGCCCAAAATCGATTTTTTACAGCTAAAAAATAATTATTTGCAGTAAAACATTACAGATTTGCGTTTTGTATGAAAATATTAAATATAAAGTTTATAGAAATTTGTAAAATACAACTTTTTTCTATTGGCATCAAATCATGAAAATGCTTATAACTCGAGTTTACAGCCCAAAATCGATTTTTTACAGCTAAAAACCAATTCTTTGCCGTAAAACATTACGGAATTACGTTTTACATGAAAATATTAAATGTAAGAGTTGTAGAAATTTGTAAAATACTACTTTTTTCTATTGGCATCAAATCATGAAAATGCTTATAACTCGAGTTTACAGTACGAAATCGATTTTTTACAGCTAAAAAATAATTATTTGCAGTAAAACATTACAGATTTGCGTTTTGTATGAAAATATTAAATATAAAGTTTATAGAAATTTGTAAAATACAACTTTTTTCTATTGGCATCAAATCATGAAAATGCTTATAACTCGAGTTTACAGCCCAAAATCGATTTTTTACAGCTAAAAACCAATTCTTTGCCGTAAAACATTACGGATTTTTTCTATTTTTTTCTATATTTTTTTCGACTTTTTTCTATTGACATCAAATCATGAAAATGCTTATAACTGGAGTTTACAGCCCAAAATCGATTTTTTACAGCTAAAAACTAATTATTTGCAGTAAAACATTACGGATTTGCGTTTTGTATGAAAATATTAAATATAAAGTTTATAGAAATTTGTAAAATACAACTTTTTTCTATTGGCATCAAATCATGAAAATGCTTATAACTCGAGTTTACAGCCCAAAATCGATTTTTTACAGCTAAAAACCAATTATTTGCCTTAGAACATTACGAAATTACGTTTTATATGAAAATATTAAATATAAAAGTTATAGAAATTTGTAAAATACTACTTTTTTCTATTGACATCAAATCATGAAAATGCTTATAACTCGAGTTTACAGCCCAAAATCGATTTTTTACAGCTAAAAACTAATTATTTGCAGTAAAACATTACGGATTTGCGTTTTGTATGAAAATATTAAATATAAAGTTTATAGAAATTTGTAAAATACAACTTTTTTCTATTGGCATCAAATCATGAAAATGCTTATAACTCGAGTTTACAGCCCAAAATCGATTTTTTACAGCTAAAAACCAATTCTTTGCCGTAAAACATTACGGAATTACGTTTTACATGAAAATATTAAATGTAAGAGTTGTAGAAATTTGTAAAATACTACTTTTTTCTATTGACATCAAATCATGAAAATGCTCATAACTCGAGTTTACAGCCCAAAATCGATTTTTTACAGCTAAAAACCAATTATTTGCCTTAGAACATTACGAAATTACGTTTTATATGAAAATATTAAATATAAAAGTTATAGAAATTTGTAAAATACTACTTTTTTCTATTGACATCAAATCATGAAAATGCTTATAACTCGAGTTTACAGCCCAAAATCGATTTTTTACAGCTAAAAACTAATTATTTGCAGTAAAACATTACGGATTTGCGTTTTGTATGAAAATATTAAATATAAAGTTTATAGAAATTTGTAAAATACAACTTTTTTCTATTGGCATCAAATCATGAAAATGCTTATAACTCGAGTTTACAGCCCAAAATCGATTTTTTACAGCTAAAAACCAATTCTTTGCCGTAAAACATTACGGAATTACGTTTTACATGAAAATATTAAATGTAAGAGTTGTAGAAATTTGTAAAATACTACTTTTTTCTATTGACATCAAATCATGAAAATGCTCATAACTCGAGTTTACAGCCCAAAATCGATTTTTTACAGCTAAAAACCAATTATTTGCCTTAGAACATTACGAAATTACGTTTTATATGAAAATATTAAATATAAAAGTTATAGAAATTTGTAAAATACTACTTTTTTCTATTGACATCAAATCATGAAAATGCTTATAACTCGAGTTTACAGCCCAAAATCGATTTTTTACAGCTAAAAAATAATTATTTGCAGTAAAACATTACGGATTTGCGTTTTGTATGAAAATATTAAATATAAAGTTTATAGAAATTTGTAAAATACAACTTTTTTCTATTGGCATCAAATCATGAAAATGCTTATAACTCGAGTTTACAGCCCAAAATCGATTTTTTACAGCTAAAAACCAATTCTTTGCCGTAAAACATTACGGAATTACGTTTTACATGAAAATATTAAATGTAAGAGTTGTAGAAATTTGTAAAATACTACTTTTTTCTATTGGCATCAAATCATGAAAATGCTTATAACTCGAGTTTACAGTACGAAATCGATTTTTTACAGCTAAAAACCAATTATTTGCCATAAAACATTACGGAATTACGTTTTACATGAAAATATTAAATGTAAGAGTTGTGGACATTTGTAAAATACTACTTTTTTCTATTGTCATCAAATCATGAAAATGCTCATAACTCGAGTTTACAGTACAAAATCGATTTTTTTACAGCTAAAAACCAATGATTTGCCATAAAACATTACGGATTTTTTCTATTTTTTTCTATATTTTTTTCTACTTTTTTCTATTGTCATGAAATCATGAAAATGCTTATAACTCGAGTTTACAGTACAAAATCGATTTTTTACAGCTAAAAACCAATTATTTGCCATAAAACATTACAGATTTACGTTTTATATGAAAATGTTAAATGTAAGAGTTGTGGACATGTTTAAAATACAACTTTTTTCTATTGACATCAAATCATGAAAATGCTTATAACTGGAGTTTACAGCCCAAAATCGATTTTTTACAGCTAAAAACTAATTATTTGCAGTAAAACATTACGGATTTGCGTTTTGTATGAAAATATTAAATATAAAGTTTATAGAAATTTGTAAAATACAACTTTTTTCTATTGGCATCAAATCATGAAAATGCTTATAACTCGAGTTTACAGCCCAAAATCGATTTTTTACAGCTAAAAACCAATTATTTGCCTTAGAACATTACGAAATTACGTTTTATATGAAAATATTAAATATAAAAGTTATAGAAATTTGTAAAATACTACTTTTTTCTATTGACATCAAATCATGAAAATGCTTATAACTCGAGTTTACAGCCCAAAATCGATTTTTTACAGCTAAAAACTAATTATTTGCAGTAAAACATTACGGATTTGCGTTTTGTATGAAAATATTAAATATAAAGTTTATAGAAATTTGTAAAATACAACTTTTTTCTATTGGCATCAAATCATGAAAATGCTTATAACTCGAGTTTACAGCCCAAAATCGATTTTTTACAGCTAAAAACCAATTCTTTGCCGTAAAACATTACGGAATTACGTTTTACATGAAAATATTAAATGTAAGAGTTGTAGAAATTTGTAAAATACTACTTTTTTCTATTGACATCAAATCATGAAAATGCTCATAACTCGAGTTTACAGCCCAAAATCGATTTTTTACAGCTAAAAACCAATTATTTGCCTTAGAACATTACGAAATTACGTTTTATATGAAAATATTAAATATAAAAGTTATAGAAATTTGTAAAATACTACTTTTTTCTATTGACATCAAATCATGAAAATGCTTATAACTCGAGTTTACAGCCCAAAATCGATTTTTTACAGCTAAAAACTAATTATTTGCAGTAAAACATTACGGATTTGCGTTTTGTATGAAAATATTAAATATAAAGTTTATAGAAATTTGTAAAATACAACTTTTTTCTATTGGCATCAAATCATGAAAATGCTTATAACTCGAGTTTACAGCCCAAAATCGATTTTTTACAGCTAAAAACCAATTCTTTGCCGTAAAACATTACGGAATTACGTTTTACATGAAAATATTAAATGTAAGAGTTGTAGAAATTTGTAAAATACTACTTTTTTCTATTGACATCAAATCATGAAAATGCTCATAACTCGAGTTTACAGCCCAAAATCGATTTTTTACAGCTAAAAACCAATTATTTGCCTTAGAACATTACGAAATTACGTTTTATATGAAAATATTAAATATAAAAGTTATAGAAATTTGTAAAATACTACTTTTTTCTATTGACATCAAATCATGAAAATGCTTATAACTCGAGTTTACAGCCCAAAATCGATTTTTTACAGCTAAAAAATAATTATTTGCAGTAAAACATTACGGATTTGCGTTTTGTATGAAAATATTAAATATAAAGTTTATAGAAATTTGTAAAATACAACTTTTTTCTATTGGCATCAAATCATGAAAATGCTTATAACTCGAGTTTACAGCCCAAAATCGATTTTTTACAGCTAAAAACCAATTCTTTGCCGTAAAACATTACGGAATTACGTTTTACATGAAAATATTAAATGTAAGAGTTGTAGAAATTTGTAAAATACTACTTTTTTCTATTGGCATCAAATCATGAAAATGCTTATAACTCGAGTTTACAGTACGAAATCGATTTTTTACAGCTAAAAACCAATTATTTGCCATAAAACATTACGGAATTACGTTTTACATGAAAATATTAAATGTAAGAGTTGTGGACATTTGTAAAATACTACTTTTTTCTATTGTCATCAAATCATGAAAATGCTCATAACTCGAGTTTACAGTACAAAATCGATTTTTTTACAGCTAAAAACCAATGATTTGCCATAAAACATTACGGATTTTTTCTATTTTTTTCTATATTTTTTTCTACTTTTTTCTATTGTCATGAAATCATGAAAATGCTTATAACTCGAGTTTACAGTACAAAATCGATTTTTTACAGCTAAAAACCAATTATTTGCCATAAAACATTACAGATTTACGTTTTATATGAAAATGTTAAATGTAAGAGTTGTGGACATGTTTAAAATACAACTTTTTTCTATTGACATCAAATCATGAAAATGCTTGTAACTCGAGTTTACAGCCCAAAATCGATTTTTTACAGCTAAAAACTAATTATTTGCAGTAAAACATTACGGATTTGCGTTTTATATGAAAATATTAAATATAAAGTTTATAGAAATTTGTAAAATACAACTTTTCTCTATTGGCATCAAATCATGAAAATGCTTATAACTCGAGTTTACAGTCCGAAATCGATTTTTTACAGCTAAAAACCAATTATTTGCCATAAAACATTACGGAATTACGTTTTACATGAAAATATTAAATGTAAGAGTTGTGGACATTTGTAAAATACTACTTTTTTCTATTGACATCAAATCATGAAAATGCTTATAACTCGAGTTTACAGCCCAAAATCGATTTTTTACAGCTAAAAACCAATTATTTGCCTTAGAACATTACGAAATTACGTTTTATATGAAAATATTAAATATAAAAGTTATAGAAATTTGTAAAATACTACTTTTTTCTATTGACATCAAATCATGAAAATGCTTATAACTCGAGTTTACAGCCCAAAATCGATTTTTTACAGCTAAAAACTAATTATTTGCAGTAAAACATTACGGATTTGCGTTTTGTATGAAAATATTAAATATAAAGTTTATAGAAATTTGTAAAATACAACTTTTTTCTATTGGCATCAAATCATGAAAATGCTTATAACTCGAGTTTACAGCCCAAAATCGATTTTTTACAGCTAAAAACCAATTCTTTGCCGTAAAACATTACGGAATTACGTTTTACATGAAAATATTAAATGTAAGAGTTGTAGAAATTTGTAAAATACTACTTTTTTCTATTGACATCAAATCATGAAAATGCTCATAACTCGAGTTTACAGCCCAAAATCGATTTTTTACAGCTAAAAACCAATTATTTGCCTTAGAACATTACGAAATTACGTTTTATATGAAAATATTAAATATAAAAGTTATAGAAATTTGTAAAATACTACTTTTTTCTATTGACATCAAATCATGAAAATGCTTATAACTCGAGTTTACAGCCCAAAATCGATTTTTTACAGCTAAAAAATAATTATTTGCAGTAAAACATTACGGATTTGCGTTTTGTATGAAAATATTAAATATAAAGTTTATAGAAATTTGTAAAATACAACTTTTTTCTATTGGCATCAAATCATGAAAATGCTTATAACTCGAGTTTACAGCCCAAAATCGATTTTTTACAGCTAAAAACCAATTCTTTGCCGTAAAACATTACGGAATTACGTTTTACATGAAAATATTAAATGTAAGAGTTGTAGAAATTTGTAAAATACTACTTTTTTCTATTGGCATCAAATCATGAAAATGCTTATAACTCGAGTTTACAGTACGAAATCGATTTTTTACAGCTAAAAACCAATTATTTGCCATAAAACATTACGGAATTACGTTTTACATGAAAATATTAAATGTAAGAGTTGTGGACATTTGTAAAATACTACTTTTTTCTATTGTCATCAAATCATGAAAATGCTCATAACTCGAGTTTACAGTACAAAATCGATTTTTTTACAGCTAAAAACCAATGATTTGCCATAAAACATTACGGATTTTTTCTATTTTTTTCTATATTTTTTTCTACTTTTTTCTATTGTCATGAAATCATGAAAATGCTTATAACTCGAGTTTACAGTACAAAATCGATTTTTTACAGCTAAAAACCAATTATTTGCCATAAAACATTACAGATTTACGTTTTATATGAAAATGTTAAATGTAAGAGTTGTGGACATGTTTAAAATACAACTTTTTTCTATTGACATCAAATCATGAAAATGCTTGTAACTCGAGTTTACAGCCCAAAATCGATTTTTTACAGCTAAAAACTAATTATTTGCAGTAAAACATTACGGATTTGCGTTTTATATGAAAATATTAAATATAAAGTTATAGAAATTTGTAAAATACAACTTTTCTCTATTGACATCAAATCATGAAAATGCTTATAACTCGAGTTTACAGCCCAAAATCGATTTTTTACAGCTAAAAATAATTATTTGCAGTAAAACATTACGGATTTGCGTTTTGTATGAAAATATTAAATATAAAGTTTATAGAAATTTGTAAAATACAACTTTTTTCTATTGGCATCAAATCATGAAAATGCTTATAACTCGAGTTTACAGCCCAAAATCGATTTTTTACAGCTAAAAACCAATTCTTTGCCGTAAAACATTACGGAATTACGTTTTACATGAAAATATTAAATGTAAGAGTTGTAGAAATTTGTAAAATACTACTTTTTTCTATTGACATCAAATCATGAAAATGCTCATAACTCGAGTTTACAGCCCAAAATCGATTTTTTACAGCTAAAAACCAATTATTTGCCTTAGAACATTACGAAATTACGTTTTATATGAAAATATTAAATATAAAAGTTATAGAAATTTGTAAAATACTACTTTTTTCTATTGACATCAAATCATGAAAATGCTTATAACTCGAGTTTACAGCCCAAAATCGATTTTTTACAGCTAAAAAATAATTATTTGCAGTAAAACATTACGGATTTGCGTTTTGTATGAAAATATTAAATATAAAGTTTATAGAAATTTGTAAAATACAACTTTTTTCTATTGGCATCAAATCATGAAAATGCTTATAACTCGAGTTTACAGCCCAAAATCGATTTTTTACAGCTAAAAACCAATTCTTTGCCGTAAAACATTACGGAATTACGTTTTACATGAAAATATTAAATGTAAGAGTTGTAGAAATTTGTAAAATACTACTTTTTTCTATTGGCATCAAATCATGAAAATGCTTATAACTCGAGTTTACAGTACGAAATCGATTTTTTACAGCTAAAAACCAATTATTTGCCATAAAACATTACGGAATTACGTTTTACATGAAAATATTAAATGTAAGAGTTGTGGACATTTGTAAAATACTACTTTTTTCTATTGTCATCAAATCATGAAAATGCTCATAACTCGAGTTTACAGTACAAAATCGATTTTTTTACAGCTAAAAACCAATGATTTGCCATAAAACATTACGGATTTTTTCTATTTTTTTCTATATTTTTTTCTACTTTTTTCTATTGTCATGAAATCATGAAAATGCTTATAACTCGAGTTTACAGTACAAAATCGATTTTTTACAGCTAAAAACCAATTATTTGCCATAAAACATTACAGATTTACGTTTTATATGAAAATGTTAAATGTAAGAGTTGTGGACATGTTTAAAATACAACTTTTTTCTATTGACATCAAATCATGAAAATGCTTGTAACTCGAGTTTACAGCCCAAAATCGATTTTTTACAGCTAAAAACTAATTATTTGCAGTAAAACATTACGGATTTGCGTTTTATATGAAAATATTAAATATAAAGTTTATAGAAATTTGTAAAATACAACTTTTCTCTATTGACATCAAATCATGAAAATGCTTATAACTCGAGTTTACAGCCCAAAATCGATTTTTTACAGCTAAAAAATAATTATTTGCAGTAAAACATTACAGATTTGCGTTTTGTATGAAAATATTAAATATAAAGTTTATAGAAATTTGTAAAATACAACTTTTTTCGATTGGCATCAAATCATGAAAATGCTTATAACTCGAGTTTACAGCCCAAAATCGATTTTTTACAGCTAAAAACCAATTCTTTGCCGTAAAACATTACGGATTTTTTCTATTTTTTTCTATATTTTTTTCGACTTTTTTCTATTGACATCAAATCATGAAAATGCTTATAACTGGAGTTTACAGCCCAAAATCGATTTTTTACAGCTAAAAACTAATTATTTGCAGTAAAACATTACGGATTTGCGTTTTGTATGAAAATATTAAATATAAAGTTTATAGAAATTTGTAAAATACAACTTTTTTCTATTGGCATCAAATCATGAAAATGCTTATAACTCGAGTTTACAGCCCAAAAACGATTTTTTACAGCTAAAAACCAATTATTTGCCTTAGAACATTACGAAATTACGTTTTATATGAAAATATTAAATATAAAAGTTATAGAAATTTGTAAAATACTACTTTTTTCTATTGACATCAAATCATGAAAATGCTTATAACTCGAGTTTACAGCCCAAAATCGATTTTTTACAGCTAAAAACTAATTATTTGCAGTAAAACATTACGGATTTGCGTTTTGTATGAAAATATTAAATATAAAGTTTATAGAAATTTGTAAAATACAACTTTTTTCTATTGGCATCAAATCATGAAAATGCTTATAACTCGAGTTTACAGCCCAAAATCGATTTTTTACAGCTAAAAACCAATTCTTTGCCGTAAAACATTACGGAATTACGTTTTACATGAAAATATTAAATGTAAGAGTTGTAGAAATTTGTAAAATACTACTTTTTTCTATTGACATCAAATCATGAAAATGCTCATAACTCGAGTTTACAGCCCAAAATCGATTTTTTACAGCTAAAAACCAATTATTTGCCTTAGAACATTACGAAATTACGTTTTATATGAAAATATTAAATATAAAAGTTATAGAAATTTGTAAAATACTACTTTTTTCTATTGACATCAAATCATGAAAATGCTTATAACTCGAGTTTACAGCCCAAAATCGATTTTTTACAGCTAAAAACTAATTATTTGCAGTAAAACATTACGGATTTGCGTTTTGTATGAAAATATTAAATATAAAGTTTATAGAAATTTGTAAAATACAACTTTTTTCTATTGGCATCAAATCATGAAAATGCTTATAACTCGAGTTTACAGCCCAAAATCGATTTTTTACAGCTAAAAACCAATTCTTTGCCGTAAAACATTACGGAATTACGTTTTACATGAAAATATTAAATGTAAGAGTTGTAGAAATTTGTAAAATACTACTTTTTTCTATTGACATCAAATCATGAAAATGCTCATAACTCGAGTTTACAGCCCAAAATCGATTTTTTACAGCTAAAAACCAATTATTTGCCTTAGAACATTACGAAATTACGTTTTATATGAAAATATTAAATATAAAAGTTATAGAAATTTGTAAAATACTACTTTTTTCTATTGACATCAAATCATGAAAATGCTTATAACTCGAGTTTACAGCCCAAAATCGATTTTTTACAGCTAAAAAATAATTATTTGCAGTAAAACATTACGGATTTGCGTTTTGTATGAAAATATTAAATATAAAGTTTATAGAAATTTGTAAAATACAACTTTTTTCTATTGGCATCAAATCATGAAAATGCTTATAACTCGAGTTTACAGCCCAAAATCGATTTTTTACAGCTAAAAACCAATTCTTTGCCGTAAAACATTACGGAATTACGTTTTACATGAAAATATTAAATGTAAGAGTTGTAGAAATTTGTAAAATACTACTTTTTTCTATTGGCATCAAATCATGAAAATGCTTATAACTCGAGTTTACAGTACGAAATCGATTTTTTACAGCTAAAAACCAATTATTTGCCATAAAACATTACGGAATTACGTTTTACATGAAAATATTAAATGTAAGAGTTGTGGACATTTGTAAAATACTACTTTTTTCTATTGTCATCAAATCATGAAAATGCTCATAACTCGAGTTTACAGTACAAAATCGATTTTTTTACAGCTAAAAACCAATGATTTGCCATAAAACATTACGGATTTTTTCTATTTTTTTCTATATTTTTTTCTACTTTTTTCTATTGTCATGAAATCATGAAAATGCTTATAACTCGAGTTTACAGTACAAAATCGATTTTTTACAGCTAAAAACCAATTATTTGCCATAAAACATTACAGATTTACGTTTTATATGAAAATGTTAAATGTAAGAGTTGTGGACATGTTTAAAATACAACTTTTTTCTATTGACATCAAATCATGAAAATGCTTGTAACTCGAGTTTACAGCCCAAAATCGATTTTTTACAGCTAAAAACTAATTATTTGCAGTAAAACATTACGGATTTGCGTTTTATATGAAAATATTAAATATAAAGTTTATAGAAATTTGTAAAATACAACTTTTCTCTATTGGCATCAAATCATGAAAATGCTTATAACTCGAGTTTACAGTCCGAAATCGATTTTTTACAGCTAAAAACCAATTATTTGCCATAAAACATTACGGAATTACGTTTTACATGAAAATATTAAATGTAAGAGTTGTGGACATTTGTAAAATACTACTTTTTTCTATTGACATCAAATCATGAAAATGCTTATAACTCGAGTTTACAGCCCAAAATCGATTTTTTACAGCTAAAAACCAATTCTTTACCGTAAAACATTACGGATTTTTTCTATTTTTTTCTATATTTTTTTCGACTTTTTTCTATTGACATCAAATCATGAAAATGCTTATAACTCGAGTTTACAGCCCAAAATCGATTTTTTACAGCTAAAAACTAATTATTTGCAGTAAAACATTACGGATTTGCGTTTTGTATGAAAATATTAAATATAAAGTTTATAGAAATTTGTAAAATACAACTTTTTTCTATTGGCATCAAATCATGAAAATGCTTATAACTCGAGTTTACAGCCCAAAATCGATTTTTTACAGCTAAAAACCAATTCTTTGCCGTAAAACATTACGGAATTACGTTTTACATGAAAATATTAAATGTAAGAGTTGTAGAAATTTGTAAAATACTACTTTTTTCTATTGACATCAAATCATGAAAATGCTCATAACTCGAGTTTACAGCCCAAAATCGATTTTTTACAGCTAAAAACCAATTATTTGCCTTAGAACATTACGAAATTACGTTTTATATGAAAATATTAAATATAAAAGTTATAGAAATTTGTAAAATACTACTTTTTTCTATTGACATCAAATCATGAAAATGCTCATAACTCGAGTTTACAGTACAAAATCGATTTTTTTACAGCTAAAAACCAATGATTTGCCATAAAACATTACGGATTTTTTCTATTTTTTTCTATATTTTTTTCTACTTTTTTCTATTGTCATGAAAGCATGAAAATGCTTATAACTCGAGTTTACAGTACAAAATCGATTTTTTACAGCTAAAAACCAATTATTTGCCATAAAACATTACAGATTTACGTTTTATATGAAAATGTTAAATGTAAGAGTTGTGGACATGTTTAAAATACAACTTTTTTCTATTGACATCAAATCATGAAAATGCTTGTAACTCGAGTTTACAGCCCAAAATCGATTTTTTACAGCTAAAAACTAATTATTTGCAGTAAAACATTACGGATTTGCGTTTTATATGAAAATATTAAATATAAAGTTTATAGAAATTTGTAAAATACAACTTTTCTCTATTGGCATCAAATCATGAAAATGCTTATAACTCGAGTTTACAGTCCGAAATCGATTTTTTACAGCTAAAAACCAATTATTTGCCATAAAACATTACGGAATTACGTTTTACATGAAAATATTAAATGTAAGAGTTGTGGACATTTGTAAAATACTACTTTTTTCTATTGACATCAAATCATGAAAATGCTTATAACTCGAGTTTACAGCCCAAAATCGATTTTTTACAGCTAAAAACCAATTCTTTACCGTAAAACATTACGGATTTTTTCTATTTTTTTCTATATTTTTTTCGACTTTTTTCTATTGACATCAAATCATGAAAATGCTTATAACTCGAGTTTACAGCCCAAAATCGATTTTTTACAGCTAAAAACTAATTATTTGCAGTAAAACATTACGGATTTGCGTTTTGTATGAAAATATTAAATATAAAGTTTATAGAAATTTGTAAAATACAACTTTTTTCTATTGGCATCAAATCATGAAAATGCTTATAACTCGAGTTTACAGCCCAAAATCGATTTTTTACAGCTAAAAACCAATTCTTTGCCGTAAAACATTACGGAATTACGTTTTACATGAAAATATTAAATGTAAGAGTTGTAGAAATTTGTAAAATACTACTTTTTTCTATTGACATCAAATCATGAAAATGCTCATAACTCGAGTTTACAGCCCAAAATCGATTTTTTACAGCTAAAAACCAATTATTTGCCTTAGAACATTACGAAATTACGTTTTATATGAAAATATTAAATATAAAAGTTATAGAAATTTGTAAAATACTACTTTTTTCTATTGACATCAAATCATGAAAATGCTCATAACTCGAGTTTACAGTACAAAATCGATTTTTTTACAGCTAAAAACCAATGATTTGCCATAAAACATTACGGATTTTTTCTATTTTTTTCTATATTTTTTTCTACTTTTTTCTATTGTCATGAAATCATGAAAATGCTTATAACTCGAGTTTACAGTACAAAATCGATTTTTTACAGCTAAAAACCAATTATTTGCCATAAAACATTACAGATTTACGTTTTATATGAAAATGTTAAATGTAAGAGTTGTGGACATGTTTAAAATACAACTTTTTTCTATTGACATCAAATCATGAAAATGCTTGTAACTCGTGTTTACAGCCCAAAATCGATTTTTTACAGCTAAAAACTAATTATTTGCAGTAAAACATTACGGATTTGCGTTTTATATGAAAATATTAAATATAAAGTTTATAGAAATTTGTAAAATACAACTTTTCTCTATTGGCATCAAATCATGAAAATGCTTATAACTCGAGTTTACAGTCCGAAATCGATTTTTTACAGCTAAAAACCAATTATTTGCCATAAAACATTACGGAATTACGTTTTACATGAAAATATTAAATGTAAGAGTTGTGGACATTTGTAAAATACTACTTTTTTCTATTGACATCAAATCATGAAAATGCTTATAACTCGAGTTTACAGCCCAAAATCGATTTTTTACAGCTAAAAACCAATTCTTTACCGTAAAACATTACGGATTTTTTCTATTTTTTTCTATATTTTTTTCGACTTTTTTCTATTGACATCAAATCATGAAAATGCTTATAACTCGAGTTTACAGCCCAAAATCGATTTTTTACAGCTAAAAACTAATTATTTGCAGTAAAACATTACGGATTTGCGTTTTGTATGAAAATATGAAATATAAAGTTTATAGAAATTTGTAAAATACAACTTTTTTCTATTTGCATCAAATCATGAAAATGCTTATAACTCGAGTTTACAGCCCAAAATCGATTTTTTACAGCTAAAAACCAATTCTTTGCCTTAGAACATTACGGAATTACGTTTTACATGAAAATATTAAATGTAAGAGTTGTAGAAATTTGTAAAATACTACTTTTTTCTATTGACATCAAATCATGAAAATGCTCATAACTCGAGTTTACAGCCCAAAATCGATTTTTTACAGCTAAAAACCAATTATTTGCCTTAGAACATTACGAAATTACGTTTTATATGAAAATATTAAATATAAAAGTTATAGAAATTTGTAAAATACTACTTTTTTCTATTGACATCAAATCATGAAAATGCTTATAACTCGAGTTTACAGCCCAAAATCGATTTTTTACAGCTAAAAAATAATTATTTGCAGTAAAACATTACGGATATGCGTTTTGTATGAAAATATTAAATATAAAGTTTATAGAAATTTGTAAAATACAACTTTTTTCTATTGGCATCAAATCATGAAAATGCTTATAACTCGAGTTTACAGCCCAAAATCGATTTTTTACAGCTAAAAACCAATTCTTTGCCGTAAAACATTACGGAATTACGTTTTACATGAAAATATTAAATGTAAGAGTTATAGAAATTTGTAAAATACTACTTTTTTCTATTGGCATCAAATCATGAAAATGCTTATAACTCGAGTTTACAGCCCAAAATCGATTTTTTACAGCTAAAAACTAATTATTTGCAGTAAAACATTACGGATTTGCGTTTTGTATGAAAATATTAAATATAAAGTTTATAGAAATTTGTAAAATACAACTTTTTTCTATTGGCATCAAATCATGAAAATGCTTATAACTCGAGTTTACAGCCCAAAATCGATTTTTTACAGCTAAAAACCAATTCTTTGCCGTAAAACATTACGGAATTACGTTTTACATGAAAATATTAAATGTAAGAGTTGTAGAAATTTGTAAAATACTACTTTTTTCTATTGACATCAAATCATGAAAATGCTCATAACTCGAGTTTACAGCCCAAAATCGATTTTTTACAGCTAAAAACCAATGATTTGCCATAAAACATTACGGATTTTTTCTATTTTTTTCTATATTTTTTTCTACTTTTTTCTATTGTCATGAAAGCATGAAAATGCTTATAACTCGAGTTTACAGTACAAAATCGATTTTTTACAGCTAAAAACCAATTATTTGCCATAAAACATTACAGATTTACGTTTTATATGAAAATGTTAAATGTAAGAGTTGTGGACATGTTTAAAATACAACTTTTTTCTATTGACATCAAATCATGAAAATGCTTGTAACTCGAGTTTACAGCCCAAAATCGATTTTTTACAGCTAAAAACTAATTATTTGCAGTAAAACATTACGGATTTGCGTTTTATATGAAAATATTAAATATAAAGTTTATAGAAATTTGTAAAATACAACTTTTCTCTATTGGCATCAAATCATGAAAATGCTTATAACTCGAGTTTACAGTCCGAAATCGATTTTTTACAGCTAAAAACCAATTATTTGCCATAAAACATTACGGAATTACGTTTTACATGAAAATATTAAATGTAAGAGTTGTGGACATTTGTAAAATACTACTTTTTTCTATTGACATCAAATCATGAAAATGCTTATAACTCGAGTTTACAGCCCAAAATCGATTTTTTACAGCTAAAAACCAATTCTTTACCGTAAAACATTACGGATTTTTTCTATTTTTTTCTATATTTTTTTCGACTTTTTTCTATTGACATCAAATCATGAAAATGCTTATAACTCGAGTTTACAGCCCAAAATCGATTTTTTACAGCTAAAAACTAATTATTTGCAGTAAAACATTACGGATTTGCGTTTTGTATGAAAATATTAAATATAAAGTTTATAGAAATTTGTAAAATACAACTTTTTTCTATTGGCATCAAATCATGAAAATGCTTATAACTCGAGTTTACAGCCCAAAATCGATTTTTTACAGCTAAAAACCAATTCTTTGCCGTAAAACATTACGGAATTACGTTTTACATGAAAATATTAAATGTAAGAGTTGTAGAAATTTGTAAAATACTACTTTTTTCTATTGACATCAAATCATGAAAATGCTCATAACTCGAGTTTACAGCCCAAAATCGATTTTTTACAGCTAAAAACCAATTATTTGCCTTAGAACATTACGAAATTACGTTTTATATGAAAATATTAAATATAAAAGTTATAGAAATTTGTAAAATACTACTTTTTTCTATTGACATCAAATCATGAAAATGCTCATAACTCGAGTTTACAGTACAAAATCGATTTTTTTACAGCTAAAAACCAATGATTTGCCATAAAACATTACGGATTTTTTCTATTTTTTTCTATATTTTTTTCTACTTTTTTCTATTGTCATGAAATCATGAAAATGCTTATAACTCGAGTTTACAGTACAAAATCGATTTTTTACAGCTAAAAACCAATTATTTGCCATAAAACATTACAGATTTACGTTTTATATGAAAATGTTAAATGTAAGAGTTGTGGACATGTTTAAAATACAACTTTTTTCTATTGACATCAAATCATGAAAATGCTTGTAACTCGTGTTTACAGCCCAAAATCGATTTTTTACAGCTAAAAACTAATTATTTGCAGTAAAACATTACGGATTTGCGTTTTATATGAAAATATTAAATATAAAGTTTATAGAAATTTGTAAAATACAACTTTTCTCTATTGGCATCAAATCATGAAAATGCTTATAACTCGAGTTTACAGTCCGAAATCGATTTTTTACAGCTAAAAACCAATTATTTGCCATAAAACATTACGGAATTACGTTTTACATGAAAATATTAAATGTAAGAGTTGTGGACATTTGTAAAATACTACTTTTTTCTATTGACATCAAATCATGAAAATGCTTATAACTCGAGTTTACAGCCCAAAATCGATTTTTTACAGCTAAAAACCAATTCTTTACCGTAAAACATTACGGATTTTTTCTATTTTTTTCTATATTTTTTTCGACTTTTTTCTATTGACATCAAATCATGAAAATGCTTATAACTCGAGTTTACAGCCCAAAATCGATTTTTTACAGCTAAAAACTAATTATTTGCAGTAAAACATTACGGATTTGCGTTTTGTATGAAAATATGAAATATAAAGTTTATAGAAATTTGTAAAATACAACTTTTTTCTATTTGCATCAAATCATGAAAATGCTTATAACTCGAGTTTACAGCCCAAAATCGATTTTTTACAGCTAAAAACCAATTCTTTGCCTTAGAACATTACGGAATTACGTTTTACATGAAAATATTAAATGTAAGAGTTGTAGAAATTTGTAAAATACTACTTTTTTCTATTGACATCAAATCATGAAAATGCTCATAACTCGAGTTTACAGCCCAAAATCGATTTTTTACAGCTAAAAACCAATTATTTGCCTTAGAACATTACGAAATTACGTTTTATATGAAAATATTAAATATAAAAGTTATAGAAATTTGTAAAATACTACTTTTTTCTATTGACATCAAATCATGAAAATGCTTATAACTCGAGTTTACAGCCCAAAATCGATTTTTTACAGCTAAAAAATAATTATTTGCAGTAAAACATTACGGATATGCGTTTTGTATGAAAATATTAAATATAAAGTTTATAGAAATTTGTAAAATACAACTTTTTTCTATTGGCATCAAATCATGAAAATGCTTATAACTCGAGTTTACAGCCCAAAATCGATTTTTTACAGCTAAAAACCAATTCTTTGCCGTAAAACATTACGGAATTACGTTTTACATGAAAATATTAAATGTAAGAGTTATAGAAATTTGTAAAATACTACTTTTTTCTATTGGCATCAAATCATGAAAATGCTTATAACTCGAGTTTACAGCCCAAAATCGATTTTTTACAGCTAAAAACTAATTATTTGCAGTAAAACATTACGGATTTGCGTTTTGTATGAAAATATTAAATATAAAGTTTATAGAAATTTGTAAAATACAACTTTTTTCTATTGGCATCAAATCATGAAAATGCTTATAACTCGAGTTTACAGCCCAAAATCGATTTTTTACAGCTAAAAACCAATTCTTTGCCGTAAAACATTACGGAATTACGTTTTACATGAAAATATTAAATGTAAGAGTTGTAGAAATTTGTAAAATACTACTTTTTTCTATTGACATCAAATCATGAAAATGCTCATAACTCGAGTTTACAGCCCAAAATCGATTTTTTACAGCTAAAAACCAATTCTTTGCCGTAAAACATTACGGATTTTTTCTATTTTTTTCTATATTTTTTTCGACTTTTTTCTATTGACATTAAATCATGAAAATGCTTATAAATCGAGTTTACAGTCCAAAATAGATTTTTTACAGCTAAAAACTAATTATTTGCCGTAAAACATTACGGATTTGCGTTTTATATGAAAATATTAAATCTAAAAGTTGTGGACATTTGTAAAATACAACTTTTCTCTATTGACATCAAATCATGAAAATCCTTATAAATCGAGTTTACAGTCCAAAATCGATTGTTTACAGCTAAAAACTAATTATTTGCCGTAAAACATTACGGATTTGCGTTTTATATGAAAATATTAAATATAAAAGATCTTTTGCCGCCGCGAAATTTATGACCCTAATACCATTATCATTGCTGGCTTCGTGCAGGCTTTCCTTCCCTATAGTAGGCCTAAACGTTTCCTCCCTACCTATTTTAGCATTGAAATCGCCTAATACTATTCTTGTGTCGTAAGACGCGAACTGGTCGATTACCTGCTCTAAAGTTTCGTGATAGAGATCCTTAGCTTCTTCTTCTTTGTCCTCCGTAGGACAGTGTACATTAATAAATACATATCTATACCATCCACCTTCGATAATGATGTACGAGAGCCGATCATTGACGGATTTGAAACCTTTAACCGAATGTATGATGCTTTTGCTTACGAGAAATCCGGTGCCTAGAGATCCCCCACTCCCGGCCCCATACAGGTACGTGAAGTTACCCGATGCTAGTACTCCGCCATCTGGCCACCGCGATTCCTGTATTGCTACCAAATCTAGATTGTACCTATCAGCTTCCTTTACGAGTTCTTTAAACGCGCCTGCCCTGTATAGACTGCGAACATTCCAAGTTCCGACCCATAAGTCCCTTTTGGTTTGGTTTTGATTTTTTTGAGCCATGATAGTATGTTAAACCTGCGCGCTTTGGATCCTGTTCCGATCGCAGGTGAGTCCACCGTTCTAGAGGCGATAACCCCCATACCTCTCTAGAACTAAGTATGAGAGCTTTCCGACTTTGACGAGGACAGTATCAATTCGTCGTCAGACACACTACGGTTTCATTCTCGCATCCTAACGCCCCCCTGCAAGGCAGCGCGCCTTCGCTGGCATCGTTATCTCGTAAGACCAGGTGACGAATCATTCTACACATCTCCTTTCAGGGCAGTTGTCATCGCTCCCGCATCCTCCTCGGCAGCAGGATTTTTGCCCATTTTTGTAATGTGTGATGAAAGAGATAGATTAAGAGATAAGAGATAATGTGAAGTATTTTTTGTTGTGGTGCTTGCGTAGTTTTTCTAGATCAATGCGTTCGACAGTGTGGGTTCATCACACCCACGCCTGTTCCCATCGGCTGTCCGCGGCTGCTTATTCAATTTATTCGCAGCTAACCTCTTTCTCAGGGTCTGTTCCTCTATCCGCAACCTAAGGACGCTCTGTGTAGTGGTGATAGGCACCCACCCGTCCGATCTGGACGACAACGCCCAAGACCCGCTTAGGGTAGCAGCATTAGATTTAGAAATCTTTATAATTAGGCTATGTAAACGCTTCAGATACAAACTGTTACGTGCAGAATTTTCACTAGGGATCAATTAATACACACGCCAGCTAAGTTTCTGTGTTTTTGCGTGGTCCCCTTAATTTTTTAACGTCAATCTATTAGGTTGATATTCTAGAATAAGAATATTTGGGGCTACACCTCGAAATATTTGAAGGTATTTTGCTATTAACAAAAATTACGGCAAAATCATGGTTTTTTGACTATATCTCATAAACTATGGATTTTAGAGAAAAAATGTTAAATTGAAAAATGATAATCGTACAATTTTACATAAAAAATTTCATCAAAAAACATTTGATACACGTGCGAAAAGTTGATTCTACACGAGTAGGAGGTTTGTCGGCCGAGCGAAGCGATGGTGATAATCCTATGAGTGTAGAATCAACTTTTACGCACTTGTATCGAACTATACTATTTTAACAATCCTTATTGAAAAATCTCTTCAGTCAAAATTTTATCTTTGCGTACGAATTTATAAAATTTTATGAATAGATAAAAATCAGTTAGTAACAAGCAAAAGACACTTTATTGATTGTGGAATCACTATGATTATCTCACCTGAAATTTTCATGTCTAATATTTTAAAATTAAAAAATTGCTGAATGCTGTAATGCATGTATTTTTAGAATAAGGTTTTACTATTTCAAAATTAATTTTCAATTATAACAAACTAAATAAGAGTATTTCAGAAGAAAACTAATATAGCAATATACTTAATAGTAGAGATCTCATTTGAGATGTATCAATATAGGGATGACTATAGACGATTGATGAGACTTGAAAAATTAAAAATTTACATCAGCTTTCGATGTGCAGTAGCACGGCTTGAAGGAATATATATATATATATATATATATATATATATATATATATATATAATTTTATAACAAATATTTAGATATTATAATAAAAAAATATAATGCATCATTAAAAGTATATAATTTATTGTAATGTTTGTTTAAGACATCTATTAGATTAAAAAATATAGTTTATCTTAAGAAATTTAAATTTTTTGATATTAATTTATCTTTCCCTACTGAAAACTCATGTTAGTGCTCTTTCATTAAGAAAATGATTACTTAAAGATGTTCGTCATTTTATATTTACAAACAGATAGCTTTAAAAAAGATCATATCTACAGAATTAATTATTTGCAGCATTCCTTTTATCTGATGGACCGAATTTGCAGATTACATCTTGTGATACGCATAAATACATACAGTATTCGTCGTTTCATGTTCATAAACTAATAACTTTAAAAAAACAATTATATCAGTATAAATTATTATTTGCAGCATCCTTTTTATCTGGACCGAATCTGCAGATTACATATTTTAATATGCATAAATACATACAGCATTTATCATTTTATGTTTACAAAAAAATAACATATTGAAAAAAGATCACATCTGCAAAAATTATTATTTGCAGCATCTTTTTCATCTGGATCAAATTTGCAGATAACATTTTTTAATATGCATGAATACTCACAGCATTTGTCATTTTATGTTCACAAACAAATAACTTTGAAAAAAGAGCATATCTGCACAAAGAATTATTTTCATAATCCCTTTCATCTGGACCTAATCTTAAGATCACCTCTGATAATGTATGTAAAATATACATATATATATATATATATATATATATATATATATATATATATATATATATATATATATATATATATATATATATATATATATATATATATATATATATATATCTATGTGTTGCGTGTAATTCATAAAATAATTCAGATGAACAATACGAGTAAACATATTTGCCATATTTTTCTGAGAAGATTATTATTTACAGCATCCGACATATCTGGACCAATCTTACTACGCTGTATGGTATGTGTATTCATACACATTATTAGTAATAAATTACTAAACAAAAAAGGACATAAATATATAGAATTTTATATCTGTATGTAAATATTGCTGATTTATGTGAAATGTTTCATGACCCGGTCACTTTTTGTAAACCATTTTTTATTAAAAAAGATAACTAAATCCAATTTCTTTTTCATTCTTCTGCGGTAGTATGATGGATTTATGTTTTTGCCACATATTTATCATGAAATAATTGTCATTCCGGAATGATTCACTAATTCTGGTGAATTTTTACAAAATTGCTCATTTTATTGTTTTAATATAGTGTTGAAGAAGATAGATGTTAAAATATATGACGAGGGCTTGCATATCAAGTTTATACAATGCATAACCTGAATGGATAAATTGATTAGCATGATAAGACAACTAAACGTAGAACTTTGTTGCATTTTAGTACATTCGATCGCGTACGTTCGCATACGTAAAACCCAAAATTTGACAGCGGCCTTGTAATCTATTTGAATATACTTTTACCATGAAATAAACACTTATTAGTCAAAACACGCGTGTACATGCAAAACACTACAAATATAAGCGTGTATTATTTATGTTACTTAATAATTAATATTATAATAAATTAAAAAATGAATATTGTACATGCTTTTATTAATTACATTTTTTTATAATTAACTTTTTTGTAACACATGCACGAGTTTCGAGTTTTTTTGACCTAAAATTAGGGACAAAAGTAGTCGTTTTCCGACCAGCGGGCGCAAAACGCTACTCAATTCATTGGCAAATCTTCTAAAAACGCGAAAATCAGTACATGCGTTACAAAAAATATGATGTGCACCAAGGGCTAAGCGGGCTTTTTGGCCTCGTGTGGTTGCAGTACTCGTCTGCGGCTCGTACTGCAAACTCCACACTCGGCCTAAAAAAGCCCACTTTACGCCCTTGGTACACAATATACTATTATACCGTAATATTTTTGGTTTATTTTTCAAGCATTGCCGCTAATTAAAAATAATAAATTTGTCATCATGACCTTGTACGTTCAAAATAGGAATATCGCGAACGAAATAAAAAAAATTTCTCGGGCTAGAAGCGGGGTAAGGGTAAGCATTATAAAAAATAAAAATTAGAATAGGTAAAGAATTCAACATTTATAAACTGAGATTTTGAAATGAAAACATTTATAAAACAAAAATGTTGAATTAAAATATTGCGAAAGGGGATATTTGTGATTGAAATATTGCGAAAAGGATATTTTTAGTAATTTTAAAATTTAGGTGTTCAAAATTATACCTTTCTTATATTTTGTGGCTTAAAATTTTACCTTTCGTTTTAAATCAATTCGTAACTTTCTCCTTTCAAATCTTTATTTTTTCAAAATGTTACCCTTACCCGGGACACGAATCTACAGTTATGCTTTTATGACAATGCGATACTTCGATATTACTACTAGAAAGATGTGTCCATGACACGCCGAATGCAACGAGAGACTCTATTATCCGATATCGACCGTGCTTGTTACGGAGCAGTTAGAAGGACATGAATCTTGAAAAAATTTGTCAATTGATTCGAAAGCGTATCTAGAAAATACTTTTTATGTTTAGAATTATAAGGATATTACATGTTGTCTATTCATTAATATTAAACGGTAATTTAAATGTACCATGAACAGTTTTTCCATTAATTAATAAATTAGCAGCAAGACCAGCCCACTCTATTGTAATAAATAATGACCCTGTCACCAGGACCAGCAATAAAATAATATTTACTTCCAATATTATTATTTGTTACATTAATAATTTTTTTTTTTCAATATATATTAAGGAAGCGTATGTATTTTAACTTTGAAAATGAATTTATTGTTCTCAACGAACAATAAGTAAAAAAGAAAGAAAAGGTTACAATTTAAATGTTGGAAAAAACAATCGAATTGAAATAAAAGTGCGTTTCGCCCCGAATCTCTCGCTGGGCTCATCAGTAAGATGACAATACTTTCTTTTTTATCTTTTCTATACACGATGTGGCATTGTCAAGGAATATTTTTTTATTGACAACAATTAGTCTATATTTCATCATGTGACACTTTATTTTTAAAATGTTCCACTACATAAAATTTACATTTGTCATTTGAATTTCCTATAAAATTTAGTTCGACAATATTTTCGTCGAATTCAATATTTGCGATTAAATAAATATTTTAATTTTTAGGTATTGTATTTTGAGTTAACGTTGCAATTGTTACTGTTTATGATTTATTCATTATATTCTTCTTCGATTTTCAAATTTTCTTTTTAGATTTTGTTGCTAGCTTCATATGTTTCATATATAAACATTTTTGAATTATTTACTTTACTTTTGATTCGTTTCTCCTTTTTTTCGATTTTCATTTCTTTTCCTGATTTTGTTTCTTGCATCACATTTTTTCATGACTTCTTTTGCTTTTAATTCTTTAGTTTGATTGCGTTTTTATAAGTATTTTTTACATAAGTATGTACGTATTAAAAAAAATTAAATTTACTATCATAATTTAATTTTAAACAATGTGCCAAGGAATTGGCAGTAATTTTCATGTACTTTTCTTAATAAATCAAGATTTTTTTGTTTACATTTAAAATATAATTCTTTGATAGAATTACATCTCAAGTTTTGGTATTATTAATAAAATTGCTTTTCTGAGCCCAGATTTATAGATTAGTAATAATATAATGATATAGTATAGTTTTTATTTCTATAATTTTTTTTTTAACATTAGTCAACAAAATTTATTCTTTTGGTGAAATACTTATTACATCTTATAATTGTGAATGTATCCATTCATCCGGAGTGTCGCAGAAATATGGAGCGTCTCAGAAAAATTTAATAATAAGATTAGCTGGTGTTTACCACTTTGATGATTACAATGATTTTATGGCATAGTAAATTTAACGTGGAAACAGCTAACGACACCCGAAATAAATTAAATTATCATGACAAAAGCTCTATTCGTCCCTTATGTGTTCTCCCCTTTCTGTAAGGATATTACAAATAGAAGCTTACCCAACGATATGTACACTTGATAATACCGCCTCCCTTATTTACTGACATCTGTCAACGTTTATACATCTTATCTAATATATTTCAGATTTTTATATACTAAAATTGCTATTTTTCTTTATTGTCCGTTTACTTTTGTCACTGATTATTACTGTATTTTTAATCCAGGATCTTATTTGATTCTTTTTACAAAATAATTTAGCGTCTTATTAAGTATGTATTGATAAGTCAACTAACCGAAAGAATTGACTGTTGAAGCGGAGATTTATTTAGCAATAATTATAAAAATAATTTTGGAATAAAGAAAAGCTCTCACAAAATTGTTTTCCTACTTTTACAACAAAACAGCTAAAAATTTTGAAAAATCAATATAAATAACAGAAGATATAATATAATAAGATAATAAGCACCTAATAAGAAGTTCTTAATTAAAAATGATACAACAAGACAAAGAACGTATTAATAATTATAAAAAAGGAATGTAAGATGTTGCAACTCTCTGTTTCTAAAATGTTTTAATGATTCAAATCTGCCTAGAACGGACGATGTAGCATTTTGAGCTACAACCGTTGGCATAATTGGTAAACCAGGAGATTAGGACTTATGTTGACAAAATTGGAAACAAAATTCTACGTCAAGCCGTTGAAAATTTTTCAAATCTCGGCCAATATAGGTATACTAGTCCAGTATAGCCCCAAAAAAACACAAAAAAATTTTTAGACCTCTAAGTACCCCTAAAATTGGAACACATGTAAATACCTTTGTTTTGCAGATTTCTTGTAAAATATAAAAAATAAGTTCATTTTGACCTATATATAACTTGTTTTATATTGCTATATTAGAATATAAGCTATACGGGCCCAGTGCTCAGCTTTGGCGGAGGCAATTTAGGGTTTCTAATGGTAAAAGTGTTTCTTATGATAAGAGCTTCGGGCATGCCAAGATTGGTAATGGGATGGATCTTGCAGTAAGTTGAATCTCTAAAAAAAATTAACTTTTAATGAAGTAAAAGGTTAGGCGAGTTTGATGAATTCAGCAAAATAATTATGGATGACAATCACGTAGCATTTCATACATATTTATTACAACAATTCTTATATTTCTCAAAGTTGATTGTGACTTAATAAATGCTGTAGCAAATGTATTAATTGTAACCATAGATTAAAAAGGTAATGAGATCAATGGAAAATAGTCAAGTTTTAGATATATAAACAATATAAATAATTTAACAATGGAAACTGTAACTTTATTAAAAGTTCATTTTTGTAGAGATTTCAGTCCTTTTTATTACATTTATTGGAGTATTTACCACTCAGACTTTGTCATAGGCTACTCTATACACCAAGGCACAGTCCTCGAATGATTTGTTACCTACACACTTTAAACCACGGAGCGCACCACCTATTGCTCGTCATCGGTCACCCTGTACACCTAGCCACCGCCCTCGTATGATTTATTTGCCTAGACACCAAAAATCATGGAGCGCACCACCTAGACGTCGTCATCGGCCATCCTGTACACCTAGTCACCGTACTTGAATGATTTTTATACCAAGACACCGAAAATCACCTGAACCTTGTCATCGGCTACCCTGGCTACCTAGTTACTGTTACTGCTCTGAAACGCAGAGTATGCACCGGCAACCTCTTAATTCTAAATATCTTATATATATACATATATATATATATATATATATATATATTGATGTCTAGAACATATAATACTAATAATCCGCGTCACTTGATATGATAGAAGTGTGTGAAAAATCAATATTCAACTACACTATACGTATAGCTTATAAGTGACAAAGTTCACGGTCCTAACGTTTTTCTGTCTGGAGAATCGCAAAATCGCACATCGTTCCTTATGACATAAATAAAATCGGCTTTTTGCTAATATTTTTACTGGAAATCTTAATAAAACATAAATCACTTGATATAAGCTACAATTTTTTAAGCAGGTTAAATGACGAAAAAACAATAAAGAATAATAAATCCAACTACACTGTATGCGCAGACAACTTAACGGTCCTAACATTTGTCTGGAGAATGAAGAGATGATTAAAGCATTCGGGATTTACACATCCATTTATTTTGAAAATGAAACCAGATTTTTCGCCAAGATTTTTGGTAGAATCATAGTTTAGCACAAAAACATGCTAATGAGTCAAACATTAATTGAAAACAGTAATAATATGCATTTTTTCTGGATACTATAAAAATTCGAACACCAATATAGGAGTAAATAGTGTCGCGGCGCCGCGGCTTCGTCTGCTTTTCAATCTAGCCTTCGTGGCGCTATTGCGCCACTTGATGATTTTAAACAAAATAAATTGTATTGTTGTACGATATTCATGGGCTATAGGGTTATATGCACAATTTCAGTACATAGCATGTTATAAGGAATAAATTAATCGACCACAAGAGAGTTCTGTATTAAATATTATTGATATTAAATATTCTGTATTAAATAGTCTTGATCTGAATTATTGATTGAATTATATTCTAAGACGAACTGTACGTGCAGAGAAGATCCGACTTGCTGTAGACCCAAAGTTTTTTTTATGTATATTATAGCCTTCTCAAGTCCTCTTAAGGTCTTATATGGCTCTTCCCTCTGCCCGATACCATACAATGGTACCGACCAGAGAGGTTCCCTATAGTCGCGGTGCATGTGCATCACATCGGAATGTAGTGCACATGCATCTCGACTAGACCTACAGTTTAATTATACAGTGCGAAACTGTATACAGTGGGATCCGAACCACTGGAGCTTTGACGTTATAAGACACTTATGTATATAACATACAAACGTATGTAAACATAGAGGTGTCCCGATGTCAGAAAAGCCGAGAGTCAGGCTTGAACCCAGAACCTCTGCCTACTGAGCCATCGCCTCTCAATTTCCCGAAGTGAACTGGCCCTATGTTCTGCTTGATTTAGCACCATAGCTCGGACATATAATCATCAGCTGCCCGGGCCGTTATAGTGGGTGTAGTGTAATAAAAATAAATCTGCATTGTCTGTATTATTTCACCCTAGCTGGCCGACGCAGGGCCGGTGCACCGGGCATTATTAAAGACCAGGGAAACCCGGCCACTGGCTGTCTACCGCAATAAAATAGACGTGCTGTAGGAGTGATAATAAAAAAGATTAAGAGTAATTACGGATAGAAAAGAGTTTTGTAGGGCAAGTCGTTACAGGTATATAGAATGGAGATAATTCGTGATAGGATACATCCGCGCGAACAACTGAGATAATCAAAAAAGTCAAATTTATTACTATATTATTTTAATCATAAGCAAAAACGAAAGTTGTTGTGTTCAAATAGGAGTTGAGTCGAATAATTGCTAACTTATAAACTTAAACAATATATTGATCAATAATTGCTAACTTATAAACTTAAACAATATATTGATCAATTACAAAACACTCAATATACTTACGACTAGTAACTTGCCATGCCCGTTTCATTTTATTTATGGCGTTTTCTATCAGTAACTCTGTACATTTATAAATATAATTAAAAAAATAGTATTCAACATGATTTAACATTTTTGCTTTCTCCAAGGGAAAGCTTTATGATGGTGAATATTTTGATATCAAAGATTTTGATAGATTTCGATGTTTTCCAGATTCAGGTTCCAGATCGAGATTCAGACCAAGAGTTAGGAAAATACTACATTGTGCAACAAGGGGAGAAAATAAGCTATGTCAAGCGTGGGTAAGGTGTTCAGCACGAGACGTAGACGAGTGCTGAAAACACCTCACCCGAGTCTGACATAACTTTTATTCCCGTGTTGCACATCGTATTTTTTCTAACAAGGGCATGAAAGGGACTTTTTTTATGCGTGAAAATTGGGTAGGAGATCGTGCATTTCAAGTCGTGCACAAAAAATTTGAAAAAATTGAAACATTTGAGAAATTTGAAAAAATTAAAAAATTTGAGAAAATTTGAGAGATTTGAAAAACGGGTATTAACAGAGGGTATTAACAACGGGTATTAACACTTCAAACGGACGATTTTCTACGCTACTTTTATTCATGAAAAATGGCCCATTTCATGCGCGTGTTGGGAAAAATTATTTTCTCCCCGCTACTCATCAAGCGGGAAGAGAATAATTTTCTCCCCGCTTGAGCTTTTTCTAATAGGCTTGGAATGGACGATTTTCTACGCTATTTTTAGGCATTAGGAAAGGTCCATTTCATGTGCGTGTTGGGAAAAAGGTTTTTGAAAAGTGTATGTCCGTATGTATGCATGTATGTATTTGCGGAGTCCCGGTCATCGTGTTAGACGGACATTGTGCCAGAACAAAAACAGCGCCTTGTTTTGCGGCGGCAACAGGTGTAGTGCAAAAAATCACTACCGCGAAATTAATTTTTTGTCCAGGTAGTTCTAATCTTCGATGCCGATACCGGAGAAATTCTTCAAAGACGTTTTTCTTTAATCTTTGAAATAACTCAAACATACTATACTCTAAAGATTAATAATAGGACTGTTACAAACGGAGAGGAGACTGAATCGAAAGCGAAAAAAGTAGACGACGGGACTCGAACTCGCGGACCCGAGAGCCAGAGGCCTGTGCTCTAACCACTGAGCTAACGTCTACGATGCATCCGAAGCGCATGTATTGCAGTACGACTCAGCTGCTCGACTCTTATCGCTGACTCGTCTCGCTGCTCGCATTGCAGACGTGTGCGTCTGTGGCAGGACCCACGATTACTTATCTATTTTCATAACACGTACATCGAAAACGCGCTTTTCGCCTACGAAAAAGTGGAGCGAAAGTCGAGTTTTTCAAGCCTGGGCGAAAAGCCTTTTTAGTGTTTTTGTGTGTATAAACACACATATAAACACACCCAAACACACATATATACATATATCTTAAGGCGAAAGTGTTTTTTCCCTAAAGGCGAAAGTAGGCAGCACTTTCGCCTCCAAAATTTTTGAAATTTTTGAAATTTTTAAAATTATAAAAATTTTTGAAACTGAAAATTTTCAAAATTCTGCTTTTTTATGCAGGCTAAAAAGAGTCCTATCGATGCCCTGATTATAAAAAGCACGGTACACAACAAGGGGTGAATTGGCTTTTCCAGACTCAGATGATGATTGAGCACTCGTGTCCGTCTCGGGCGCCTGCGCCTGCTAATTTTGTTGCGGAATATATCAAACTCGCCTAACCTTTTACTTTTTTAAAAGCCAATTTCTTTTCGATTGTATTATCTGACAATATCACTTATCCTTAACGTTTAAAAGAATTAGTTTCTGGAAATACTGACAAAAGTAAACACTTTTAAAATAATATGAGACAATATAATAATACACTTACCTTCGCACGTTTTGGAGCTAGATTTGACGCTCTTATCGGGAAAGGCCTTCAAGTTATTCAAATAAGTGTTCAAATTTTCCACAATATTTATACCTTACATCCAGACGAGAACAAAGCCAGAAAATATGGACAACTATAAATCATTGATAATGAAATCGCCTCGCAATCACGATTACAAACTAATGTATCATGTTCATTAATGCTATTAAAGGAATCAGATAATTTTTTTCGACAAGTAAACATGCACGCTAAATCATACAAAAGGATGCACGAAGTCGAAATAGAAGAACAAAATAGTTTACAAAACAACAACGTTGAGTTTAATAGTAAAGTAATTATAATGTATAAACACGCAATTCTAAACGTGATAAACGTAGTTATAATGCAGATAAATGTGAGAAAGTAGCTGGTAGTATCTGTAGGTGAAAATGGTCAACCACCAGAAGATCGAGATGTATGTAAATATTCAAAACATAGAGCACTTTTTGAATAAAGTTTGCAAATAATAGTGTTTAGTTTCATGAATCGTTCTACCAAAAGAAAATTTCAATCGGACTGTTTGTTTTTGTAAAATCTTGGAAACACGGACAGATAATTACGCGTACTTCGTCGTACTCATGCGATTGAAGCGCCAACCTTAAAATCTAATTTTACATATAACTTTTTAAATAAAGCTTGCAAATGAAAAACCGAGTCTTTAGCGCCGCAGTGTTAAGTTTAATGAATCGTTCAACCGAAGGAAAAATTTGATCAGACTTTCTGTTTTTCTAGAAGTTTAGAAATACAAAATACCCCGTGGTGGATTTGCAAAGCTTTTGCGCTAACATCCTCTTAATCCTTACATGAATACAGGAAAATTAACTCAACAATACATTGTTGATACTTGGGTAACAGTTAAAGGTGATGATTTTTTTTTTTAATGAAAATCAACACCAATTGTGGACAGATTTATACGATCATGGATAACTTTTTAAATTCAACGACGATAGTTCAAAAGTATGGCAAACCGGATCTATTTATTACTATGACATGCAACCCTAAATGGAACCCTATTGAAAAATCTCACGTTTGATCTCAAGTGAGATCTCAGACGAGATCTCACGCCAAAATCTCATCTAACAAACTTTTCGTTTTTACGCGTCTTAGACCATTCTCAGTCAATTGGTGACGTTTTTAAAAAAATTCAAGCATAGAAAAGTTTTGAAAAATTAGACTTTATTTTTTTTTAAGTCAAAATTTATGATAAATTAAATAAGTGAATTTTTTCAAAAAAGACACAAATTAACTAAAAGTGGGTTGAAACGCGTAAAAAAAATTGATTAGATGAGATTTTGGTGTGAGATCTCGCGTGAGATTTTTTAATAGGAAAGGAAATTAAACAAAATATGAGAAAAAATAAATCAGTTATTAATAGACCTGATTAAGTAGCAAAAGATTTTAATGCTGAAGTTAATGAACTATTAAATGATATTCTTAAAAAAAACATTTTTAGAAAATATATTGCATATACTTATGTATTACCTACTGAAAATCTGCATATGGTAAATCAGATATCTAATCAAATGTCTAATCACATGTTTTATTACGTGTTTTATTACATGTATAAACATATATTATATCAAATATCAAATTGCAAATATAATCATATGGTAAATCATGTGATTATTTTAAACCGATTTCATATATAATTTAACATGTGATTATGCATATAATAAAAGACGTAAAAAGCATGTGATAACCCTGTTGAAAATATATACCTGGATATCCAGGTGGATTTTCCATATTGATCTATATGGATTCATGTGGATTCCATATGGATTTATGTGGATTCCATGTGGATATTCCATATGGATATCCACACGGATATCCGTCTAGTTTTTTAAAAAGTTAAGACAGTTAACAATTTTTTATGCGCCTGTTATGTATAGTTTATCTAACCATTAATGGTAGTACCATCCGGATAATAAATCTGGGGTTGTGAGCTCCAAAATATTCACTTTTTAATTATTTTATAGAAATGTTTTGTAATGCTAAAAAAATTAAGATTTTGGAGCTCACAACCCCAGTTTAGGTGTTATCATCCGGATGGTACTCCCATTAATGGATAGATGACCTATACATAACAGGCGCATAAAAAATTTTTAACTTTCTTGACTTTTTCAAAAATTAGACGGATATCCATGTGGATATCCATATTTAATATCCACATGGAATCCACATAAATCCATATGGAATTCAAATGAATCCATATAGATTATCCATATGGAAAATCCGCCTGGATATCCAGGTATATATTTTCAACAGGGAAAACACGTAAAAAGACATATAATAAAACACGTAAATATGCAAACTTTTGCATGTAAAAATTTTACAATATCACACATGAAAAAACATGTGTCAAAATACGCGATTTTGCAAAATAACATGAATCCAAATATTAATAATATTTATTTTCTATTTTTTCATCATAAAAAATTATAATTATCTTAAAAATTATTGTAATGATTATTAGATTGTTATAAAATATAATTGTGATAGTATAATAATAAAATAACGATTTTTTTCTATACTTTATATACAGATTTATTTTACAAAACTTTTTTTCTTAATTGTAAATACCTTTGTACGAAATATTTATTTATAAAATACTATACATTTTAAAGCGTTGGTGATTCAATAATTAATAAAAAAACAAGTTTGGTGTCGCTATTATATACATTTTTTTTTCGTATTTGTATAAAATTGCAATCCTATAAATTTGACTACTTTCCACGGATACTATTTCATCATTAATACTTCTGATTTCTTTAATAGCATTAGAATTAGCATAACATGTAGTATTAATTAATTGATAAAGAGTTATTTCACATTTTCTTTTAACGTCCTTATTGGTAAATCTCAGATCTCATGACAAAATCTCATCCGACCACGTGCGCGAATTAACTAAGTTTCTGTAGCTGAAAAAATTCTAAGTTCGGTAGGAAAAAAATTATTATTAGAACTATGTTTTTTATGCGTTTCAGAATATTTCCGATCGTTCTAGATTGTTCTCAAATGAAAACCAAACAATAAATCAAGTGCTTGTTATTTTAACAAATAGATTTATCTTTCACATATTAGTACGCATATGATTTTTTTGAGCCGCCACAGCCATAGGGTCCACTGCGTAAGTGCGAACCAAAGCAGTTGAGTAAAAATTGTTGCGGTAGACTGTTTCTACACAATGTGTCAATACATTTGTGTAAAAATTAGATGCATAATTCACCATAGTGCATATTAAACCATAATATCAAATATCCAGTATATTACCTTTGAACAGATCTTACACTGACATGTGATTATTTTTATAGAATCACGTCACTGGTTATAAATGACACATAGAGATCGCCTGTTTTTTGTAATAGAAGATAAGTATAATTTATTTTGTGCTTAGCATACATTTCCAACGTCAATTTCGAATTAAAGCTTTATTGAATTTAAAATATTTCTAATTTTTAAATTAAATTTATAGAGTTACGACCTTGGTTCACTAAGTAATCAGAGTAAAATCAAAGAAATTATTGCACTAATATCACATGAGAATCAACGCAGAATTATTCACTAATCACATCATGTAATGAAACAGTATACAAATTTTTTAACTTTACTCAAGAATAGTAAAATAAGGGCAATTATCATATGACATTTTGCGTTTGTGGTGTAAATTAAAATATAACAAATTAAACACATTGCGAATGAATATTAGAAACTAGTGTAGTTTTTTGGGGTGTTAATTAAATAAATGATCAGACTCACCATGATAACTTCCCGCGAAAAAATTTACGTCCGGCCCGACGTCGGCCCAGTACTGCGCGCCGATATGCCGATGTCGGCGCAGTGTTGGCATTAACATCGGCCCGGTACTGACCCGACGTCGGAATGATAACGCCGAGCCGATACTGGCTTAACTACGGGTAAAACTAACGGGCTAACATCGGGCCGAGGTTGGTTGACAATCGGCCCGGTGCTGGCCCGGTAATGGCACAAAAAAAGTATAAAAAAAAACCACGAAAAAATTACGACCGATCCAACTTCAGCCAAGTACTTCGCAAAACTATTCTGAACGAATACTTGCATAGAGTACTTGGACAAAGTTGGGTCGGTCGTAGTTTTTTCGTGGGTTTTATATACGTATATTGTGCCAGTATCGGGCCAATTATCAGCCAACCTCGACCCAGTGTTGTGCCACTGTCGTAGGAAGTGACTTATCCGTCGTCTTACATATACTGAAACGCCCAAAAGGGCATCGGCGCCGTATGGCTGAAAGCCCGCGGTCTTATGGATGAAAATCTCTAAAAACCGCTTGGAGATGGACGAGACATAAGGTCTTAGAAAATTTCTGTGAGTATGCCAGCATCGGCCCAGTGTCGTGCCGGTACTGATTATTTTTTGAAAATTGTGCAAATATGGATGCAGTACTGGTCCGGCACCGGGCCAATGTCGTCACGCCAGCATCGCGTGCCGATACTGGGTTAGTGTTGAACCAATACCGATTAGCTAATTTTGATAATATGTGAACAGTATTGGCCCAACTTTGACCCAAAGTCGGTATGCCAACACTGGCGCACCGTTACTGGGCCAGTATCGTTCCTACAACCGGGCCAGCACTGGAATTGTCCCAGTGTCGGTGATTTTTAAGCCAATCTTGCCAAAGCAAATTCAATATATACGCACGAAACCGTCCTCTAGATGCATAGTATCTCCAATAAGCTGAAATAAATAGAAGCTGGATTAAACACAAAGCAACAAGCTCTTTTGCCACTCAGAAGAATTAACAAAATATTATGTAAAATGAAAGACTTATCTGATAGCAGCAACAGGTTTGCACTGGGAGATAGTGCCAGGCTCTCACTTTTACTCCTTTGCAGTTTACTAAAAAAAAACACTTGAGAAGTTGCCAGCAGTGTAGAAAATATCACAACGAACATTTGGACTACGGGTACGAACAACAATCACCGCACTTTGTTGTCAATAACTTAGTTGCAAATACGCGACGCGACGCGGGTAAGAGGTTAGCCGCATAGCAGTGGATGCCATGCATGTGTGTGTGTTTGTCCTGCAGTGTCTATGACTCTTGGTCAACTCAAAAAGCGTGAATGCGCGCGGAGTTTCAATAGAATTATATGCTTTAAGACTTTAATAAACGGGTTTCCAATCAAGCAATAATTATGAATAATTACAAATAAATAACGGAAGATAAAAGATCTTCTCAAATAAATGATTGATTTAACTTATTCTTTTATTAATATTTTATTCCTTGAAAGTTCTCTTAATCGCAAAAAATTATTTTCATGATACGTGCACGAAAAAGGCCCTTTCTATTCATGTAAAATGAATGGAAAATCGAGTTTTTCTTAGCAGCGGGGAAAAATTACTCCCTTGGGAGAAAAAAACTTTTTCCTCCCAAGGGAGTAAATTTTTCTGGAAAAAATTACTTCCTTGGAAGGAACACGTCTTTTCCTCCTAAAGGAGTAGTTTTTTCCTCACTCTGCAGCCTATACGATGGATGTGTGTGTCAATATAAGTGTTCAAATTTTTCAAAAATTTCGAAATTTTTTAAGTAATCAAAATTTTCAGAATTTTGAAAATTTTCGAAATTTTCAATATACTATATTGTTTTACTTTGAAAAGTCCTCGAATTTCCCATTCCTTTTATATGCATGATATGTGGCCTATTTGTGCACTTATCATAAAAAGTACGGTATACAACAAGGGGGGAGTGGCTTTTTCAGATTAGGGTGATGTTTTGAGCACTCGTGACCGTCTCGGGCACCTGCGGCGCCCTCGACTCCAACTCGTGCTCAAAACATCACCCTCACTAGAAAAGGCCAATTTCCCCCCCTAGTTGCACAATATACTACAACGCTTTAAAATGTATAGTATGTTATAAATAAATATTTTGTACAAAGGTATTTACAATTAAGAAAAAAAGTTTTGTAAAATAAATCTGTATAAAAAGTATATAACTAAATCGTTATTTTATTATTAAACTATCACAATTATATTTTATAACAATCTAATATTCATTACAATATTTTTTAAGATAATTATAATTTTTTATTATGAAAAAATAGAAAATAAATATTAATAATATTTGGATTCATGTTATTTTGCAAAATCGCGTATTTTGACACATGTTTTTTCACGTGTAATATTGTAAAATTTTTACATGCAAAATTTTGCATATTTACGTGTTTTATTACATGTTTTTTTACGTGTTTTATCACATGTTTTTTTACGTCTTTTATTATATGCATAATCACGTGTTAAATTATATATCAAATCGGTTTAAAATAATCATATGACTTACCATATGATTATATTTGCAATTTGATATTTGATAGAATATATGTTTATACATATAATAAAATACGTAATAAAACATATGATTAGACATGTGATTAGATATGTGATTTTTCATATGTATATTTTTAGTAGGGTTGAGTTTCAGAAAATAGGTTTACCACATATGCACTTGTTGGCTTTTCTCTCTATATTATAAAAAACCGCTGCCAATTCTTTGGCACGTAGCTTCCTCCAACAAAATTTATAGTTCCAGTAAATAAAATATTGTTCCAATATACATTATATTGATGATTTTCAAAATACTTTCAATCTTAATTATTTTCCCGAAGGAGCACCCGTCACAATATCAAATCATATAATTTTCATGAAAAAATTTAAACCTAAATATTTTAAATATCATATAGGGTTCTCATAACCTCATAAAATCATGAATTCTTCCGAAACATTCTGAACTTTAGTCAACGAGTTATAAGGTTTAACAAATATAGTAATTTTCAGTTGTACAAGGTATACAGGGTGAGATACAAAAAATTTGAATCCCAATATCTTTTAAACTAAACAGTTTTATAAGCTGCAAAAAGAACTTAACTAAGGTGATAAAAAAATCGATATTTTCCCAAAATTTGAACTTAATTAAAGTTTTTTTTCTCCCGTAATCGTGGGACATGGAAACCCATTCTTTTTTAGTTTTTGATTTTTAGCTTGAAAACTAGTCATCAAAATGGTTTAAAATTTTTACAGCAGAAAGATATTATCGTTTTTTACTGTCATTTTTCAAATCGTTTGACAATTTAGTTTTGAAAATATTAATTTTTTTTAAATAACCTTTTTATCATAAAAATTGAACGGAATCTGGAAAATCTTACGGAAAAAAGTAGGCAATTTATGCTCTTTCAGATACATTGTTGTTAAACATATTGTATTTATTAATTTGAAAAAAAAAGCTAAAATTTTTTTTAATTGAAAAATGGCTATTATATGGCCATAAAAAGATCAGTCATGAAAAAAAAATTTTCCCGAATTCAGAATCAGAAAACATATATGATGTCAAATTTTATTACGATTGGTCGCGTGATTCCAGAATCATAACAGTATACGTACATACACACACACATACACTCACATCCATCCGCACGGACATTTTCTAAAAACGTATGATTCCTGATTCGAACTCTAAACACCGCCAAATGCGTTTCTACGAAGTTTTAGCGGAACAAAAAATTTTACTATTTTAAAGCTTCCTTTAGGAGGAAGCAAAAGTTTCGCCGCCGCCGCCGCCGATTCAGAAATTTTCCCACCTAATTTTCCCTCCTAATTTTCCCCCCTAATTCCGCTCCCCCTCCTGATTCTCCCTTTTCCCCCAGCGGCTTCGAAAGTTAAGTGCGCGCGTCCGAGTGTATCCCTTTTACCCTCCCCTGCACCCGTATAAATCTAATTATTATGATCTTTGTGTTTATTCGAAAAAAGTCGTATAAGCAATAGGTCTAACTTCTATTTTGAATAAATTATTTTTTCACATAGATCCTATGATTTTTCCTATAATGTTTCCTTACGGAGATATAGGATGGAATCCAATGTTTAAACAAAATCATAACAATGATAAAAATTTATCTTCTTTGCAATATTATTCATATCGATAAGCTTATAGGCCTATGTCAAAATTTAGTTCTTTTTTATATTGTGGAAGATTAACTTAACAGTATATTATTCAAGTTTATATCATTTTAGAATATTGTAGACTGAATTTTTTAAGATATAATCAGAAAAAATGACATGTAGAATGTTATCAAGGTCTTGTTGATCACGTAACAAAAAGTGCGCTTAACAATAATAAAAATTTTGATAATAACGAAAGACTAGGTAATTTGTTTTGCCATCAACGTATACCGGGTGTCCACCACCAAACCGCCCATAGGGGAAGTGTAGGTAGAAAAAAATTACCCGGGAAATCATAGTGAAAAAATTTGGAGACCTTCTTCGGATTTTACAGCCCATAATGAGGGGAAGATAATCCGCGGAGGAAGGGTCAAGGATGAGGCTGCCGGTCAAGGGGCAATAAACTTGCTATCCATATAAAACATAGTTTACTAAATTTATGTAAAAACAACGAAATCAAAAATTGGCCTATTTTAGTACTGTGAAAGCATTGAGTAAATCTTATCCGTTTTTTGTCATTCAAATTTGCTTTAAATCAGCATTTTTCATTTATTAAAATTTTGTTTGACAATTTTTGATTTCGTTGTTTATACATGTAAATATCGAGTAATCCCAGCTGATATTCTTAGTGGAAATATTTTTGAAAAAATTATTGCTTATGTAATTAAATTTCAAAAAAGAGATCTTTCGCACGTACATTTATTGTCAGTATTGGATCATAAGTCAAAATTAACAAATCCTGATAAGATTGATGAACATATTTCAGCTGAAGTTCCTGATGAGAATGATGTAGAATTACAAAAATTAGTATTCAAACATATGTTACATGGACCTCATTAAAATTAAAAACGCTATGTTATAATGTAGTTAACGAAACATGTTCAAAAAAATTTTCAAAAGTTTTGTGTGATGCAACGCAATTTGTAAAGTATGGTTTTCCTACCTATATAGCACGTAATTTTCTAGCAATATTGTCTGAAGGTCGCATTTGCAGATTCGTCAGATTCGAAAATGTTGTAATAGGGTTATATAACCTTCAAAAAATTTCCCTGTAATATTGATGTACGGCATCATGTCCGTTTTTAGATTGCATTTCCAAAAGATAATGAGCATATTGTAGCAATATTGCTCAAAGATTATTTGCAATATTGTAAAACATAGGCGAAAAACATTATATTAAAATAAATAAATAAGCTTTTTCAAGGGCTCCCATGCCCATTTTGGGAAGTATCATCTGGATGGTAGTCCCCGAATAGGGCATGGAAGCCCCTAAAAAAGTATTGTATATGTATAGAGTAAACTTAGAGAAAGTGCAAAGATGTTTACTCAAATATAGGTTAATTTGAATGACAGTTATTATTTACAATTAATAATATAAAGCTGCATGAAAAACAATAGAACAATAGAAGATGTGCGTAAATTTTGGCTCCTTTTACTTTGTTGAAAATGTCACTAGGTTTTGGAATAAGACATTCATCTATTATTATACGTGGATTCAACGTAGGTTTATAATTTCCAGTTAAACGAATATCACCATTTTTTTTATAACGACGTGTGTAGGCGAAGCCCACTCGGAAAAATCAACTTTTTTGTAAAATCCAGACGCAAGTTTAGCGTCAACTGCTTTAGATTATTTGTCGCGTAACCCATATGCTATATCTTGGGCACGAACAAAAACAGGAGAAGTTCCAGGTTTAAAATGTACCATAACTGAAGGTCCAGTAATTTTTCCAGCTGTTTCACTAAAAACTTCAACGTACCTTGTCAAAAGTTGATCCAGCTGTGCTTGTTGATCACGAGTTAATGAAGATGAAAGCGTAGAAAGGGTATTAACCTTGATTGGAGAAAAGAGTTCGGTCCAATCAATTTCGTGACTGAATTGTTCGATCTATTCACGACCAAATAAGGAATCGTAAGAGCCTTGAATAACGTATACCGGAAGTTGACGAGATGTAGAACCAAATGAGACATTAACAGAGCAAGTCCCGATGCAGTTGAGGCGATGTTGCGAGTAACTCATAAATTTCTCGGAAGTTGGCTGTAATTGAAAATTAGGTTTAAGGTTACGAAGTGTATCGCTACCAATGAAACCATATGGTGCACCAGAATCTAATTCCATATTTTATTTGTGGCCTTCAATGAGCACTTGAAGTATTTTCTTACCACAAGACTTATCAATAACGTGAATTTCTTCGACTGCGTTGAAACATTTCAATGTATCTATTTGTTGTGCAGGCTCTTCAGAACTTTGTATTTGAGAAGTAGAAAGCAAAGATGAAGCTCTGCAAACTTTCGCTATGTGCCCACGTTTTTTGCACTTATGACACTCAGAAGTACGAAAGCGACACTCACTGGGTTTGTGACGTTCTCCGCATCCATAACAAGCGTACTGACCTTATTGTTCACCATGATCTTGCATCCGAGAAGCACTGCGCGATGTATGTGAAGCATTCCGTTTATACTTGAAATGCGTCGTTGAATAAGATAGCGCATGTATCTTATTAGAAGTAGAGGTAACCTCACCCGCTGTTTGACGAGTTGACTCCAATGTATGTGCTATTTCATAAGCGTCTTTTAATGTAGTAGGTTTCTTGGCAATTATTTCGTTGCGCACATCACGATCGGTGAGACCATGTAGGAGCTGTTCAATCAGCATCCTGTCGAGAAATGTGTCGTATTCGCAGAACGTAGCCCCTTGCTTTAATCGTAGTAAAAAATTAGCAACGGATTCATTCTGTAGCTATACAATTTGTCGGAACTTAATACTTTCTGCATATTTATTTTTCTGACGTCGAAATGTGCAATTAAAACACGACTTTAGAATTTGTAGAGCATTATTAAGTTCTGCTACAAAAAGTTTATTTAATTTTTTTAGTTATAGTGTTTTTCACCTATATTTTACAATATTGACACAATATTACAAATAATATTGAAGCAATATTGCCACAATATGCTTATTGACTTTTGGAAATGCAATCTGAAAACGGACATCATGCCTTACAGTAATATTGCAGGAAAATTTTCCGAAGGTTATACATATAACCCTGGTACGATATTTTCGAATCTGACGAATCAGCAAATGCAACCTTCAGGCAATATTGCTGGAAGATTGGATGCTATATAGGCATGTATGGATAGCAAAACAAAAAAATGTATCAAAAACTTTCCGAAATAGTTTAGTTAGTAAACTACTTTTATTAATACTGAATATCCCCTTTATCGACGAAGTAACAATGGAAAACAAATTCGTTTCAATAAAAGCAATATAGCTGATAATCGATTTTTAGTTCCATACAATCCGTATTGATTGTTTAAATATAATCGTCATATTAATGTTGAAGTATATTCAACTATTCAATGTGTCAAATATTTATTTAAATATTGTTATAAGGGACATGATTGTGCATTTATAAAAATGAGTTAAGGTAATAATAATGTAATTCCCCGTACACGCTCCGTAGCATATTTGAAAAATAAGATATTTCAACTTTATTTTCGGGATTTTTTCGTTGCGCCACTCTTCCCGTCAAAGTTCCACACCACCGCTGAACAGCCAGCAGTAACACCACATCATACGATGACGTAACAGAGCCACAGCAGCTAGCAGCGGCAGAGTGGGAGCGCGACGCGAATAGATATAGATATATAACTTATGGGTATGTAGGTGTGCGGTCCGAATGTGGGAGTGTTTTCGGCGGCTCAGTCTTCGCTCGCTCAGCTTCCTAGCACTAGTCGCACTAGACTGTTATACTTAATCACAATTACAGCGTTAAGTAGTTATATCTATACTTATAAAAATTATAATATGTAACTTACAAACGTAAATGCGTAATTTGGTGGTTTATCGAATATAAATTCAATAAACCACTCTTTGTAAACACTAGCTCTAGCGCAATTTAAGCGCCCTAGTCTCTACTCAAGAGCAATTTACGCCTTGAGTAGAAAAACATCATTTAGAAAGACTTAGTATAAACATAGAAAATTTCGTTTACTTATATATTTAATTTGATTAGTATTAGATGACACAACTTACTCGCATCTAATAATAAACTTTCTATCACCGGGGAAAATACTTCTGAATTTATGTTAAAATGATAACGCAATTTAAGGCGTATCTAAAAACAAAGATCGTGCAACGCAAAGAACCATTTGTTTATGTACATTGTTAAAAAAGAACAGCTGCAATATTTACGCACTATTCATACTAAAAAGAGTGAACTGAATAGATCAATTTTCTTTTTTAAACCTAAACTAAAGTGACTTTATTGTTGAAATATTTCTCCACTACCTGGTATCCCGGACCTCACTCATATTATAATAATATACTATTATATAGAATTACATTTCTATTTGTGATCTGTTGTCAGAATTTGGACACAGATCAGTAAATGATTACTGCTTTTTTCTAAAATCTAAAATCATATACGCGCACCGGACCGAGAAGAGTCGTGGCCGTTTCAATAATAAAAACGAATGTGAAGAAGAAAATTTCAACTACGATTATATAAAACAATATTCAAATGCAAGATATGTTAGCTCTCCAGAAGCAATGTATCGTCTACTACAATACGCAATGTAGGTTTTATCACACGTGATTTACCGATTAGCTGTACATTTAAAAAATGAAGAATTTGTATTCTTTAAAGAAGCATCAGAAGAATAGTTTATTAATAAAAACTTAAACACAACTATGACTGCATGATTTGAACTAAATGCAAACGATCTGCAAGCTAAACAGTACTTGTATGTTGATATTGGAAGTTTAAAGTTGCAATGCGATACTAGTGTCTATTTTACATTGGTGGTATATGGGAGTTCAGTATTTTCAGTCAATTTTTGAGTAACAATTATTGTAAATTGTATGTGAACTCATTAAATCAACTTCTAGAGTTGACTATTATCCAGGGCGAAATGTATTTTTGTACTGAATACTGAAAACTTACTAAAAAAAGAGTCTGCTGCACAAATTCATTTCTCAAGGACTGTAATTCCAAAATGCATAAACACTGTCACTGAGTTTTTACTCAGTACTCAGCAAAAGAACGATATTTACTACAAAATGACTTTAAAAAATGTATTTTGAGTATTTGAGCAAGAGTACAAACAGTCCATTTTTTAACTACCACTTCTACGTCATTTTTATCGTTTTCATTTTAGTAACAATATCTCTATTACCAGATACGGCTTAGATTTCAAAGAACTTGTTTGTAAAACTAAAATATAGCTCAATTTTTTCTGGAGCTTTTACGGAGCACTACACATGTGAATCATGCCAGAATTTATAACGTTCTAGCCTTTTATCATGTTTCTTGACGACGGTGTAGCCTCACTATATTCACACGGAGTGTGTAAGGACACTGACAACATTTTTTATCATGTAAAAGTTTATATTTCTACATTTTTTAATGAAGCTCCATAAGAGCCCTGTGTATTTTAGAGACTTTCTGGCCGCCATATTTGTTGACCATTAAAATTATAAAAAATTATTGAAAATTGTGTGAAAAATAGTCATTTATGGAGTAAATTCCAAATAATGACTTTAAAAGATAATATGAGAGTTAGTAATTGTGACAAAGAGTTTAAACAATGGTGTCAGAAGTATAACGCTGCTCGCGATTAGTTCGCAAGACGACCGCCTCATGCTGGGATGACATGGCGTTGGCGCTTCTTTCTGCTTCCCTCTCATTCGAGTTCCGTCCGACCCGGAGGCCACATCTCCGCTACATACGACACTCTGATTTTTGTGTGCTCAATAAAAGTTTCTTCTCAAACACAGGACTAATCCCCTTTGATTCATCCTGTCAATCCACCAACTACTCCAACAGGTTGTGGGCCAGCACGCATGACGGTATTTTTTCGATTCAGAGGAACTGTTCAACTATTCACCACGATTTCAGAGGTAATGTTTTTTTCTTTTCCAAACAAAGGAAAATAGAAATTTAGAAGTGAAAAGCTAATCAGATGAACAAATAATTAAATCACTCATTTGCTTGGTCTCGGGAGTGCTTTTTGTTTAAACGTGCCGTATTCAGAGTTGTGAAAAATAGGATATACAGTGCGGTGTCTAATTAGCTCAGAATAAAGAAAAACATTAGAAAGAGAGATTTATAGTCAGAGAAACTAAGTTTTGTTTCCATTATCCTTCAGAGAGAGATATATAGAGAGAACAAAGCACAGGAGTGCTATAGCGCGCGTAGAAACCGCGTGAACACGCACCGGCGCGAGCTCGCGCGGGCTGATTCTCGGAATCGGAGACAAGCGTGCAGCGACGCGCGGCGTGGATAGTCATGCGCTCGGCTTGTTTACGTTTCGACCTCTCGGTTTTTCTCTCGGAAACATGAGGCAAACGTTTGTTTTCTGAATATTTTTTTCAGATGTTTATGGAATAATACCATATGTTTAAATATTTGCAACCAGAAAATTTTTCCTCTCGTGATCGTTGCTTTCTATCAGAGCATTTTTTTCTCTTGGACTTAAAAATTAAAAATCAATCAGACGAGAATTTTAAAGTTAAAAGAAACAACGATCGCCCCTCACACAAAATTGAGAAAATTGCGTTCGTTTGCTCAGGTTGGGAGGGAGCACGTGTATGTTGTTCGGCGGAATAAAACATTTCTTTCAAGCTAGTCTAACTTGCAGTGCGGTCAGACTAAGCAAAAATTAAAACTAAAAGAAACATTCAACATTACAGGGTGAAATAAAACTCGGAAATATCAGAAGTGTCAGGATGTCCGACAATTCAGACGAGGAAATTCTACCAAACATACAAGGTAAAAGTGTTTCTATTAGAATATAAACAAATAAATCAGAGACAGACGATAGGCCTATAAAAACACTTATTTTTATATAAATTAATAAGTAAATTCAGAAGTAAGAAATCGGAAGTTGAATGTTTAATCAGAATATTTGTTTATTAATTCAGAGGGAGAGGGAACAGAGTATATTACTCTAAATCACCCTGCTCCGTATGGCAGAAGATTGGGGATGGTGGAAAACAGCATCAAAGGCATGAAGGCAGCCATGAATAACTATTCAGAGGTCCTAGAAAAGCAAGCCAACGCCATCATAAGTCTTCAGAAGTCCATGGTAGAAGCAACAAAGTAACTATGGAAATGATGAACCTTATCAAAGAATTACAAAATCAGAAGGTAACAAAACCCCTCGCAAACTCTACCACCAGAGATATAAATCAGAGTACTAACAACACTTCCTTAAGAAACACAAACAAATTAAACACAATTAACATCAAACGTAACTACATGCTTACACGAAAAATGCCTCTGAACGAGTGGTTGGATTATTTAAAATCAGATCTAAAAACAAATGACTTACTATTTATTTTGGAAGATAATGAAAGCTTAATCAGTCTATACGACAAATCAGAATTAGAAAAGAAAACCTCCACAGTCAGAGACATTATCATAAATCATGTAGATAGATACTATCACAAGAGAATATTAGAGATTGACGACCCAAAACTCATATTGAATAAAATCAGAGATTTCAGAAGGGCAGAAACAAACGTAACGGATTCTGCCATGAGAAGTAAATTATATAGTTTGAAAATGTCAAAGAAAGAATCCGTTAATGATTTTTGTGATCGTTTCGAAACTATTTTTAATGATTTTGAATTTTGCAATACTGCCTTCTTTCAAGCAGCTTGTAACGCATATGCTGAACTTGGTCAAGCTAACATAATGAGACTTCAGTCGACTGGAACTGAAATGAGCTTGGATAATATGATAACGTATTTGTTGCAGACAGAAGCACAAAATAAGACTTCAGACGGAAAACCTTCAGATGCTAAAGCAAACTTAGTGACTCAAATCTTCAGTCAGACGACTAAATACTTCAGATGCAACAAAGTAGGACACAAGACAGCGGATTGCCCCTTAGCAGAATATAGTCTATGGTACTGCTTTTACTGCCAGGCCGTAGCAAACCACAAGGGAGACACTTGTCCAAACAAGGATAATCCTAAAGACGGGTATGCAAAATCATTAGTTTACTCTAACAATACACAAAACACACATACACATAATAACTTCAGAAGTATTAGGGGTAGAGGTAGAGGCGGATATAACAATGTTAGAGGTAAATTCAGAGGTAATAACAAACGGGGAAATTTCAAAAAGCAAGTTACGATCCAAACTCCAGGCCGAAAACAGAAACAAGCAGAAATCAACAAAGCAAGGCTAGCAGGTAAATACAATAAATCTAATATCAGAGATGATTCATCAAAATTAGTTTTTATTGCGGATTCCGGGGCGACGGAACACATTATAAATAAAAGCCTATTTCTAAGAAATTTCAAAAAGAATTCAGGAGAAATAATCAGAAGTGCGAACAAGAATAAATCAGCCAATATTACTATAGATGGAAAAGGCGATCTACACTTAAAACCTACATCAGACGAAAATAACAAAATTTTATTAACAATCGTAATAGCTGCACAAGATATTTCAGACAATTTAATATCTCTTAGACGCTTTGCAGACGCAGGTTTGAGCATATATTTAGATGACAAAATACTTAAAATTTTTGATAAAAAGTCAGGATCAGAGTACCTGACAGGAATTTACGAAAAACCAAACTGGATTATTTCATTTGAAGTTGAAAATCAGAGAGTATCAGACGATCACAACATTAAATACAATACATACTCCTGTATGGCAAATATAGTTTCCGTTGATGAATTTTTACAACAATCTCAGGCAGACATCATGAACCTTGAAAATGATGATAATTTAGAAGAAAATGTCGAATCAGAAAATATTCAGACGAGTCCTGCTGAGATTGGGAGGGAGAAATAGCAAGAAACAACTAATGAACAAAACTTGAATTCAAATGAAATACAAGATACGAACATGAATGAAAGTGTTCTAAACAGGAAGATTCTAAACTGTATTCATAGACGAATACACTAGGTTCGCAAAGGCGTACTCAGTCAAGCATAAGAATGAAGCTGGAGATTGTCTAGAAAAGTTTTTAGTCACTACCAGAAACATTCTTGGCAAAGACGAAAAAGTATGCTATATCAGAACGGACAATGGAACCGAATTTACAGGCGGCAAATTTTCAGAAGTTATGAAACGAGAAAAAATAGAAGCTGAATTTGCACATCCATATACTCCACAACATAATGGTACTTCAGAGAGATTCAATAAGACATTACAATGGAAAATCAGAGCCCTCATATTAGACTCCGGTTTACCGAAAAGCATGTGGATTCTTGCACTTGAGGTTGCAATACATGTCTACAACAGAACTCCACACAAAGGGATTAATTCAGAAATACCCCTAAAAAGAATATCACCTAAAGGAAATACTCATATCGATAAAATCAGATGCTTGGTTGTTTAGCTTACGTTAAAATACCTATTTCAGAGAGTAAATTTTCAGAGAATGCAATTACAGCAATTATGGTAGGATACTCACAAACAGGGTATGTTTTATGGCACCCGAAGTCAAAACAATTTCTGACTTCCAGACATGCCAGATTTAACGAAAAACTGGTATACAAATATGTACATTGAGACGCGCGCGAGTCACGCGGGATATCTTTCGTGTACGGGTATTTGTTTGTCGGAGTTGCCTTTGTTCACGGGTTATCTCAGCAAGTTGTACGAGTTGATTATAAATTGTAAGAATTTACTAAGAATATACAGTTTCGTCTGGTAAACCTCGTGTCTCTATTATCCCGAACCGCCCTCTCTCCTTACCGTTTTTCGGGGCTGCAGCTAGCCGAGCAAACCACGTGCAAAAAAAAAACCACTCGGGCCGGGAAACAAAGAATCGCGAGACTCTGATGGTGCTCACGAGGAGCGCCTGGCGCCACCGGGTCATTTTCCAAGTCCCGGGCGAGGGATTGCACCGTAACTGGGATACACAAAAACCCCAGTTACAATATCCATAAAATATTTTAAAATATAATATTCATAATATATAAATAATTTATAAATTACAGAAACTTGCATGTCCCAAAAACATTCATAAAACCTTGCAAAAATAAAATTCACATATAATTTTTACATTTTTTTTGTACATATTTTAAAAATAATTTATATAAATATTTTGAAATATTTCTTTTAAATATTGTATATCAATATTTTTAGGATAATTTATAAATATTTCTTCGTTTCTTAAGGAACTAAAAATAATTATACGATATTTGAAAAATATTTCAAAATATTTTAATAGATTTTTTAAATATTTCCTAATGTTTCTCTGAGATTTGGCAACAATTTATCAACGAAATATTTTTGTAATTGTTGTAATATTTAGTAAATATTATAATCTCGATTCATGATCAAAATGGCACTTGTCGCGCGATCTATTGGTCGACGACGATTCTGTGCAACGAGACGAGCTCACGCGAGAGCGACCGCACCGCGCATGCCTCGCGTCTACACTCTAAGCGCTGATTATACTGTACACGCTGTTCTCCCTCTCTGTTGTTAGACTCCGATGTGAGCCGACGTATTAACGGAGGCTATTGCCGACACACAATTATTTACCTCAATATATATTATTAATATTATTAACCTCAGTGTTATTATTTATCCACTATTCCAACATGGTAGCAGAGCGTTGAAACTTTTTTTTCAACTTTACATTAACCTTCGGTGAAAATTGAGCAGTGAAATAAAAGGAGAAAATTTCTCATAAAGACTATATGCTTGTGAAGTATGAAATTCGAATTTTCTTATCGAAATGTCTGTCGAAAAACGAAAAGTTTCAAGTGAAGAAAAATAAGTCTAGTAAAGTTAAAGTTAAGAAATATATGCTCAATGACGAAGATAAAGTCGTCAGGTAATAAACAATAAAAAGATTTTTGAAAAATAATTAAGATTTAAGTGCGATGTTAGTGGATTAAAGTCGGCGAGTGAAACACGTGGTGAAGTGCTATTATAGAGCACGTGGCAAATTTTGAGGTTAAGCACATGTTCTCGTGGCTTAAACTAAAACTAATTCAAGATCACTAATTAGAGAATAAAGAAATTGTTTGGAAGGAAAATATAAGAAATCCGATTAGAAAATTATTCTTAAAAGAATTGAAGAAAATGATTATACTCAAAACACAAGTGTATAAGAATATAAGCATCGAAGAAATAAAAATGGCGAAGCAAACTAAAGTTGAAGATATCATGATGCCCATTTTTGATGGTGCAAACTACTCAAGTTGGAAAATCAGATTAATGATTTTACTTGAATATAAAGAGTGTAAAGAGCCAGCATTCGGTTAAATGCCGAATACGTACAAAAACAAAGAAACAGATTGGAAAAAGATTGATCTAAAAGCTCGTACCATGATAATTAGTACTATCTCGGACAAACAATTAGAGTATGTTGGTGAATGTAAAACTGCTCTAGAGATGATTGAAAAGTTTGACAAAATGTATTTAACACAGTCTACAGCTTTACAGATAATATGTAGAGGCAAAATCGAAGAAATCAAATTAAATAACTACAAAACAGTAGAAGAATTTTTTGTAGAGTTTGAGAGAGTAACATCTCTGTAGTAAAATCTGCTTAAAAAATTATTACAATGAAAAATGTGTTGATTTAAAAAATGTTTATTATGTAAAAGGTATTAAGCAAAATTTATTAAGTTTTTCTAAAATCACAGAAAATAATACGATAGTATCAAGAAATGAAAATGCGAAAATTTATAATCAGTCTAGAGAATTGATAGCTGTTGCAAACAAAGTAGATAATTTGTATGTTATGAAAAGCTTTGTAATTGTAAAAGAAAATAAACAAATGAATGTAAATTCATTGAGACTAACCGATAAAGAGAAATGGCATAGAGCATTAGGTCATGTAAATTTTCAATATTTAAATAAATTAGTAAAAAAACAAATTAGTTGAAGGATTGCCAGAAAAAATCGAAAATATTGAAATGAAATGTGCACATTGTATATAGAGTAAAATGGCAAATGTACCTTTTGAAAATATCAGATCAAAAACAACTGAAATTTTAGAATTGATTCATACTGATTTAAATGGTTCACATAATACTACTGGTTATGGTGGAGAAAGATATTTCTTAACATTTGTTGATGATTATAGTAAATGCACTAGAATCTTTTGTATTAAAAATAAATCAGAGACTGCAAGTTGTTTGAAAGAATTTGTTAATCTAGTAGAAAATAAATTCAATAAAAAGGTTAAAAAATTACGTTGCGATAATGGTAAAGAATATTTGAATCACGCATTCTACGATTTTGTAAAGTCTAAAGGAATTGAATTATTGCCATGCCCACCCTACGTCAATGAACTAAATGGAGCAGCAGAAAGATATAACAGATCTGCAATAGATATGGGCAGATGTTTAATGCGTGAAGCCAAAATACATAGACGTTATTGGCCTGAAATTATGAAAACAGTAGCTTATCTAAAAAATCGCACAATTGCAAATACAGCTGAAAATAAAACGCCATACGAAATATTCTTTGGTAAAAAACCTAATGTTGATCATTTAAAAATGTATGGCAGTCGAGTCTTTGTAAGAGTACCAGAAGCTTTACGAAAAAGCAAATGGGACGATAAAGCACAATTAGGCATATTAGTAGGTTATGTAGAAAATGGTTATAGAGTCTTAGTAAATGGTAGAATAATAAATGGCAGACATGTTCAAGTAGTTGAAGAGAAAACTCAATTAATTTGTTTAGAAAAACTTGATGACGAAAAAGATAGAGATTTGGAAAATAGCGAATCTGAAAATAAAGAAAATGAAATACTAGAAAATGAATCCAAAATTGATGAATATGATGTAAATTCAAATAGAAAAAATTCTCTTATCTCTACTCAGACCTTCGGGGAAAGTAGAGATAACGAATCAAATTTTGATATTGTTGAAAATGAAAATATACATGATGATTTTTCGAATACTGTAGAAAATAAAAGTAAAGAAAACCTGATTGTAAAAAGAAAATCAGAAAGAAAGAAAAGTCCTGTAAATAGATTTGGAAATCCAGTATCACATTTTATTTATGTAAATTATATTGATGCAAATGTACCGAATACATTCGAAGAGGCGTTAAACTCCAGCGAATATAAACAATGGAAAATTGCAATGGACTCAGAGATAAATAGTCTAAACAAAAATAATACTTGGCAAATTGTTGAAAGGCCAAAAGACAAAAAAGTAATTGATGTAAAATGGGTCTATAAAAAGAAAAATAACAATGTTTATAAAGCGAGATTAGTTGTAAGAGGATTTCAACAAAGAGAATACATTGAAAATGTTTATTCACCAGTAGACAAAATGCAAACATTGAAAATTTTATTGTCATACAGCTGTAAAAACAATTTATTTACAGAACAAATGGATGTAGAAACTGCTTTCTTAAATGGTTATGTAAAAACAGAAGTATATATTAATGAACCGAAAGGTTATGAGACTGGTGACAATAAAGTTTGCAAGTTGTAAAAGGCATTATACGGATTGCGAGAAAGCCCTAGAGCTTGGTATAATTGTTTCAACGAATATATTGAAAAATTAAATTTTGTGAGAAGTAACTACGATTACTGTCTATACGTAAATAATACAAGCAAAGATTCAATATACATACTAGTTTTTGTTGATGATCTCTTAATTCGTTGCAAATACAAAAATAAAATAAACAAAGCAAAGCTAGTCTGATGAAAAGATTTGAAATGAAAAATTTAGGCAAAATAAGCCAATATATAGGTATTGATATAGATTATAGTGATGATAGACATAAGATGACTTTAAGTCAAACAAAATACATTGAATCTTTAGCTGTAAAATATAATTTAGAAAATGCCAAACTGTATGATACTCCAATGGAGTCTAATCTAAAACTAGAACAAGCTAGTGAAATTGATGAAAATATAAAATACAGAAATTTAATTGGCGAATTATTATACATAAGTACAGGCACAAGGCCAGATATTGCATATAGCGTAAACTATTTAAGTCGATACCAAAGTTGTTATGATCAAACACATTATAAATATGCCATGCGAATTCTAAAGTATCTGTATAAAACAAAATACTTAAAACTTACTTACTGCGACAATGTAAATAGCGAAATATTAGATTGTATGGTAGATTCTGATTACGCGGGAGATAGTGTAGATAGAAAATCTACAACAGGTTTTGTAATAAGGTTTTGTAAGACTTTATGGTAATGTAATTTTCTAGAAAACACATAAACAAACTACAGTAACAAAATGTTCTACTTTCGCAGAATATACTGCTATGTCAGAAGCAGTAACAGAATTACTGTTTATAAAAAATCTCTTACATGAAATGTTCAATGTAAAATTCGATAAAGCTATAAACATATTCGAGGATAACTCAGGTGGAATTGCTATTGCAAAATACGGAAATTTTACAAAAAATTCAAAGCACATCGAAGTGCAATATCATTACATAAATGAAAATTATGAAAATGGAATAATTGACATTGTAAAAAATAGATTCAAATTCAAATTTAGCTGATATGTTAACTAAAAGTCTAGATAAGACTAAATTTTTGAAAAATAGAAAAGCGTTGAGATTAATTTAAAATTATTGTGTTGGTGTAATAAATTTTAAAATCATGATGCAAAAACGAAGCTTATGTAAACGAATCAAGATTATAAATTTAAGGAGGTGTGTTGTAATATTGAGTAAATATTATAATCTCGATTCATGATCAAAATGGCACTTGTCGCGCCATCTATTGGTCGACGACGATTTTGTGCAACGAGACGAGCTCACGCGAGAGCGACCGCACCGCGCATGCCTCGCGTCTACACTCTAAGCGCTGATTATACTGTACATGCTGTTCTCCCTCTCTGTTGTTAGATTGCGATGTGAGCGGACGTATTAACGGAGGCTATTGCCGACACACAATTATTTACTTCAATATATATTATTAATATTATTAACCTCAGTGTTATGATTTATCCACTATTCCAACAGTAATCTTTAAAAAATTTTTTTAATTATTTTGAAATATGTTACAAATGTTTTAAAAATGTTTTAAAACGATATTAAAATATTTTTTGCTATATTTTCTAGAAATACTTTCACACTAGGACAAATAAGATTGTAACAATGTTTTAGAAATATGCTTGAAATGATTTCAGAAACATTTAATTTGTAATGTAAAATATTTTTAAAATATTTTTAAAATATTTTTGTGCTGTTAGGGTGTCAGTGTGAGATGAAAATAGATAAATAATCGTGGGTCCAATTATTAATCCTCAGAGTTAGGTAGGTTAAAGTTATTTCAAAGATTAAAAAAAAACGACTTTGAAGAATTTCCCTGGTATCGGCGTCGAAGATTAGAGCTACCTGGACAAACAATATATTTCGCGGTAGTGCTTTTTTGCACTACGCTTGTTGCCGCCGCAAAACGAGGCGCTATTTTTGTTCCATGAAAATCCGCCTTTTTTTGTTTTGACATGGGTCCGTCTGGCACGATGACCCGGACTCTATTTGCGTGTGTGCGCAAAAATGGTTACCGCGATAACTCCCTAACGCACTTATATTTTTTGCTAAAACTTTACATGCCTATCAAGTATGATGTTATAAAGAACTGATTCAATTTTAAAGCCGACACACCTTAACTTGTCAAAAAATACTCGCACCAACTGCAGTTCCCGGAGTCCCTTAGTCCCAAGTAACACTGGTGGTATCGTACCCCCCAATTCAAGATTTATAATGAATAAACCATAAATTGTCAAAAAATGCAAAATTCAATTTTTTGTTTATATTTTTCCTCAATTGTTAAAAAAATGAATTAAACTATCAAATATATTCAGGTATAATGTAAGAAACATAAAACAATGTTTATATGTGCCATTTTATCAGGTATGACATTTCTTCGAAGGCCAAAATTCAGAATTTCCATTTTTCGCAGCCCAAATCTTAACTGTAACTGAAAAACGGTAGCTGAAAAATGGAAATTCTGAATTCCGAATGCCTAGCTTTCGCAGGGACGAAACATAGGATGTGGGGGGTTCCTATGTTGATGTAAAAAGAGCTAAGGTCAAACACCTTGGCATTAATTTGCCAAGTTGCCAAAATTATAAACAAGGTTTTATAAAGTAATTTCTTAAGGTACAGGAGGTACAGCACAATGGGCTGCGCCTGAGATCTGGCGAGAAAAATCACGTGATTTATTGCACAATCCATCACGTGATAGATCACTTGAATTTCCACGTGATATAGATCACTTGAATTCCCACGTGATAGATCACTTGAATTCCCACGTGATAAATCACGTAATTTATCATATGACTATTCGGCGTGATTTCTCACGTGATAGATCACTTGAATTCCCACGTGATAAATCACGTAATTTATCATATGACTATTCGGCGTGATTTCTCACGTGATGAATCACGTTAAAAATCATTTCAGAAATCACTCATAAAATTAAAGTATTTGTTTTAATTAAAATAAATTAAATTATTTTATTTTCACTAAACAATTATGAAGAATAGATTTTTTGCTAATTCAAATAAACTGACTACAAAAAATGAAAAAAAAAACTTTGTGCTAACCAAGGATTGAACCCCGGTCCTTAACTTCACAATCCATTATTTTACAGGCTGAGCTATTTGTGCTGTAGTGAGCCTTGGAATTCGATGCTACTTTTACCTAAAAATATTTTAGATTTATAACTTTGTAAAGTTTACACGTATACTTCAAGATAAAATTGAAAAGATTTAAAATATTTTTGAAGTTAAGCTTGATATTTATAATCTAAATTTATACTAATAATATATATTATTTAGAAGAATCACTACAATTTATAAGGATTAAAACACAAAATAAACGTATGTTTACTTGATAAATTAATTATTTTTATTATGTAATAAGATTGTTTTTCTTATTTTATCAAATAACAGCAGATAGTCTATAAATAATATATATTACTAAGATTCATATATAATCTGCATGTTATCATTATTAGGACAAGTTAAAGTAGCTCAGTGAATAAAATAATGGACTGTGAAGTTGAGGACCAGGGTTCAAGACTCGGTTAAGGCAAAGTTTTCTTTCACTTTTTGCGGTCAATTTGTTTGAATTAGTATCAACAAATATATATTTTTTATAATTGTTTAGTAAAAACAAAATAATTTATTTTAATTAAAACAAATACTTCAATTTCATGAGTGATTTCTAACATGATTTTTAACGTGATTTATCATGTGAGAAATCATGCCAAATAGTCAAGTGATGAATCACATAAGAAATTCAAGTGACCTATCACGTGATTGATCGTGTGATAAATCACGCAATTTTTCTCGTCAGGGAATGCTCGACCGGCATGTCCCCGTGCAGGAGCTGCCGCAGTTCACCTCCGTCTAACTGACTATGACTATGACTATAACTCTCGAATGCAATCGTACTTTTTGCTGAAACTTTATAGGTTCACCAAGTATGGTCTAACGAAAAACTGATTAAATTTCGAAGACGTTTGACTAAAGTAAAGTGAATTTTTTTCAATTTCTTCTTAAATATTTAAAATTAAATATTTTGCTCAAAAATGGTTACCACGGTAACTCCCAAACGCATTTGTATTTTTTTCTGAAACTTCACAGGTTTATCGAGTATAACCTAAAGAAGAATTGATTACATTTTGAAGCCGTTTAATTGGAGTAAAGTGTTTATTTTCTAAGTTCTTCGTAAACAATAAAAATTTTATATTTGGCCAAAAATAGTTACCGCGAGCACCCTCGAACGCACTCGAATTTTTCGTTGAAACTTTACAGGTTCATAAAGTATATCATAACAAAGAACTGATCAGATTTTTGAGCTGATTGACAAAAATGACGTGTTTTTTAAAATTTCTTTTAAACATTAAAAATTGTCTAATCAGAACTCTCGATTTAAAAAAACTAATTAATTAGGTTGCGTCATTTCAAAAACGTTCCGCAAAAATACCTTACCGCAAGTGTACTAGTTGGCTCAGTGGTAGAGCACGCGCCTTGAGATCTCGGACATGTTGGATCAAATCAGCACCTCGTCGCTTTACTTTTGCGCAATTTAGTTTCCGAAAATCCCGTTACAATATATACTTTGACGTTATTTCTTGACAAAAAACTTTTCATTAGCTGTTTAGAGCTGGTAAAAATTGAAAAAGGTTTAAAAAAGGTTTTAAGGAAGATTTTTAAAATGTTTAGACTCGGATAATGTTTTGTGCATTCCTATCTATGGTCACTACACTATAAAGTGACAATTCCCTCCCCCCTCCTTTAGTTGCACAATGTATTATTTTTCGAACCAGTGTGCGTAAAATGAACTTTTACGCACGCTCCGCGTGCGTTCAACTGCATTTTATGCACCCTGTATCAAAAAATATCGTTCGATACGTGTGCTTTTTTTTGATTCTATACTCGCATGATTGTCACCCTTGCTTCGCTTAGGCATCAAACCTCACACTCGTGAAGAATCAACTTTTGCGCACTTGTATTGAAATATACTATTTGGATACAGTGTGCGTAAAAATCGATTTTGCGCACGCTCCGCATTTATGCCCCTAGTAGAAAAGTAATTTTTAAATTGAAACGCTCCAAATGAGCTCTATTTGATCATATTTTTTAATAGTCCGGGGTGTCGTGGTGTTTAAATCTCTTCTTAATATGAAATTCAATTTGTATGATATTAGTATTTCGTACTTGGTTAACGGATTGTATCCAAGACTAATACAGCTAAAAAGAAATTTTATCTTTAAATTTTATTTTAAGTCTTTCACTTAAACAGATGTATTACTGTTTAAATTTCTCCTTATCTAGAATTTTCTCAAAGACGTAGTGTTCTTGAAATATTCTAGAGTAATAAAAATTGTATAATACAAGTGATTTTTAAATGACTCATTGCCTTTAAGATTATTATGTATTATAAGAAGGTAAAGATTAGCAGCGATGTCTAATAAGGAGGCATTGGGGAGTCCGGTTCTTGGATTTTAATGAAACTTGGTGGGTGGCTCATTTTATAGTAAAAATAGGGTAAATAAAGCCTTTTAGGTCAATACGTCTTCTATCAAAAGTTACAGCTATATGAGGTTTCAAATTTTGAGTATATTCAACAGCATAAAAAATCCGAACACCAATATAGAAGTAAATAATATCACGGGATCCGCAGCTTCGTCTGCTTCTCAAATTCGCCTTCGTGGCGCTGCCGCGTCACTTGATAAATCTAATATGCAATGTTACTTTTTCATTAATACGCTTTGTCACACCCTTATACCTATCACTACTCACTTTTTTGTAACCAAATACATATAAGTGTATATTATTTCATGAAAGGATCCGTTGTCTACTATAGTTTATATTTACAAACTGAAAAGATACACAGAAAACCGATTCAAAATAAAAGAAAAGTCACAATTTCTTATAATCGCTTACCTTCTTTAGATATTTTCTCACAAAATATTTTACTAATTTGATTACAATATGAACAACAATCTTTTGTAATTAAAAATACGCACATCTAAAGATATCTGTTAAAATCAGGATTTATAAACTTGCATAGACTTCTTATACTCGATATAATAGTCATGAATGACTTAACATTTGCTTTACTTGCAATAATTTTTATCATAGGTATTTACTTTTATATTTAAACAATGCTGTAGGACAACATCAATTCCAACAGGTCCACGTTAAAGTTCGCAAAAATAGGTAATATCTTTAGATCTCGTCACCTTATACATATATACTCATATAATTATATCTTATTGAATACCAAACTCACCTTTTTTACCCCTCTAATAATGATTTATATAGTTATCTGAAAGTAAATAACCATAGCATAAATATGTTCTATGCGTGCTTATCATTTAGCAGTTATACCATAATTCATTAACGTTCTGTTATTGTTTATTTGTTAATTTATTTTCTTTTTTAATGGCTTCTTTTTAGTTAAACTTGTTACAAGAAAAACCGCTGCCAATTCTTTGGCACGTAGCTTCCTCCAACAAAATTTATAATTCCAATAGATACAATATTGTTCAAATATATAGTATATTAATGATTTTTTAAATACTTTCAATCTTAATTATTTTACTGAAGGAGCACCCGTCAAATATTAAATCATATAATTTTCATGAAAGAATTTAAAACAAAAATAGTAATTTTCAGTTACACAGGGTATACAGGGTGAGAGACAAAGAATTTGAATCATGATATTTTTTAAACTGAACGGTTTTATAAGCTGAAAAAAGAACCTAGCTGAGGTGATCAAAAGATATTTTCCCGAAATTTCAACCTAATTAAAGCCTTTTCTCCCGTCATCATACGACATCAAAAATCTATTTTTTTTAGTTTTCGATTTTTAGCTTGAAAACTAGTCATCAAAATGGTTTGAAATTTTTATAGCAAATAGATATTGTTGTTTTTTATTGTCAAAAATTTTTTCAAAATCACTTTTTTTATTATAAAAATTGAACGGAACAGTCAATCTGGAAAATCTTGCGGGAAAAAGTAGGCAATTTAATGCTCTTTTAGATACATTATTGTTAAATGTATTTTATAAATCATATTGTCAAAAAAAGCAAAAATATTTTTTCAAAAATTGAAAAATATCTATAATATGATAATAAAATGGTCAGAATCATACAAAAAAATCCCGAATTCAGAATCAGAAAACATATATGCATGCCCCTTGAAGGATCGCCACCTCGTCATGTGCCCTTTGGGCCGGTGAGGGGGCTCCTCTGGTCGATTGTGTGGCGGATCTCGGACCCGCACCCGGCGAGAGAAAGAGAGAGAGCGAGAGAGAGAGTGAATGTTTCTGGCTGTGTCTGATTCCCTGTAAAACGGGCTGTATATGGATCCCCGTGAAAAGAGCTCTCACTCAAGTGCGGGATCCCACTTAAAAGGGCTCTCCCTTACTTCGGACTCTCAACGGCCCTGGGGGCAGGACTCACTCAACTCTCCTCGTATCAGAAGGAGGAGAACGATAACTGCCTGGCGGACCGACTAGAGGCTAGGAGCAATCCCCCAACCAGGCGAAGGCGGTAGTGCCGGTTGAGATACACAACACATTAACACACGTTACACCTGAACACTTATACACTGCCGACCCCAAAGCTGCCCCCGGGCACGTATGTCCACCGGAGTCACTCTAGGGGGTCTGACTGCGTCGATTTGAGGGCACCGTAGGAAAACTAAGTTGTCTGGCGCTCCTTGGCCGTCGGATAATACAGGGGCCCAGGTCAGCCTAACCAGCATGACCTGGCTGCCCTATCAGCCGACGAAAAATTTCGCCTGACCTAACAGTGCCGGTTGGTGACCGGATAGGGCCAGGTTGGGTTGGTTGGGGGGCCTTGCTGAGGCCACAGGCGTCGGGGTTGGCTTCTCCGCGGTGAGTGGCTTCTGGGGGGCGTACTGGTCCGGGATGCAGGGGAGGGGCTTGGTCCACACACACTTACACATCCGTTAACATAAAAAAATGAAATGGAAAATAATGAAACACAGGAGACGGTTGCAAAAGTGCCAGCAACAAAGGAGCTCCCCAGCTCAAACCAAGTCCTCACGGACCGTATTCTGAAAGACCGGGCGGCTGTCGTCAAGACGGAAAATACCGGTGCAAGTTCCCAGGAGAGTCACCGGGCTGCTGCGGGGTCCGCCCCAGCGTTAAATACCGGTACCTCCACGGGAACTAAAAACAGTAAGGTAAAGAAAAGAAACAGGTACGCTAATAGGAAGCTAGCCTCAGGGGCGAAGCTGAGGACGAAGCGTCTGGAGGACGCCCTTAGGGGATCTCAGGTTGGGACCCTTGCGGGCGCGACCAAAAAACAACACTCCAACAGCTCCACCCCGAGGGAGCTCAAGAAGAGGTCCGTTGGGGACGCTCCAAAGAGCTACAGCCGAGCGGTGGCTACTGACTTAAAGGTGGCCATCGTTCCGGTCAAGTACCTGGAAGAGCACCTTGACGAGGACCAGGGAAAGAAGGTCCTGGAGGCCTTGAAGGGGATGATTGATGACGCCCCAGGCGGAGGCTATTTTCCAAGTTTCTTGGATAATTGGTTTCAGAGGGGTGCACAAATCTTCCACTGCAAGGACCGAAAGGACGAAGAGTGGTTACTTAGTAATGCCGCTAAATGGTCGTGTAGGGAGGGAACCCAACTCAAGGCTATTGGAATGGGAGACCTCCAGAAGCTAGTCAGAGCGATGATCTACGCCCCCTGAGTGCATACTCCGGAGGTCGTGGTGAAGCGCTTGAAAAGGCAAAAGGTGGGCACCGAGGGGAAAAAGAAGGAGGAGACGGCCATTCGGGAGCTGCTGGAAAGGACTGAGGTCGAGGCACTGAAGGCCCTTGACTTTAGACCTTTCTGTGGAGGCGGCAGGGCACACGTCGTCCCGTTCAAGGAAAAGACAGAGAAAGAGCCGGGACAGACGAAAGTCGAGGTTATGGAAGTCGATCCCGGCCTTAATAAGGTAAATATAGAGGTAGATGCGGGTAGCGGTGCTCTCGAACAAGATGGCTGATCGGGGCAACGCAACAGCGTAAACAATATGAATGGGGCCGGATCTGTACCGGACACCACCATAGAGTTTACGCAGATTAATTTGCACCATTGCAAGAGTGCCTCGGCCGTTCTGGCTAGACGTATGGCGGGGGTGCGTACAGGCATTTGCCTAATCAAAGAACTTTGGATTCACAACGGCAAAATCGCAGGCTTAAACGGAATAGGTACACTGATCAGCGGCAGTCCTGTTTCGTCTAGAACGTGCCTTATTGTTAAGGGGCTTCAGGTGGAGACGGTGCCAAAGTACTGCTCAAGGGATCTATGTACGGTGAGGTTAAGCTACAAGAGTACCGAAGGTGAGCGGTAAGTCATTATGATTGCCGCAGTATACTTTACTCACGAGGAAACGTGTCCACCAGAGAAAATGGTCGTATTAGTTAGAGAATGCGAAGCCAAAGACACCAAGCTTATAATGGGTTGTGATGCAAACGCACATTACACATGTTGGGGCAGCACAGACTGCAATTCTAGAGGAGAAAGTCTATTGGAGTTCTTAGCAGCTACGAACATAGACTTTCTCAATACGAACAGCAGACCCACGTTCCGAAATGCCGTAAGGAAGGAGGTCATAGACATCACCCTGGCCTCCAGGAACGTGTGGTCCGAGGTTATGGACTGGAGGGTGTCGGAAGAAGTCTCCATGTCGGATCACCAACACATTGTGTTCAGACTCGGCGAACAAAGTACGCTCGACCAGCTCATAAGGAACTTTAGGAAAACAAACTGGGTAGGTTACAGAGAGGAACTCAAGGCCAAGGTCAGTTTCTTCCCTGTCACATACGGGGCGGCGGAGGACATCGATCACTACAGTAGGATCCTAAGGGATATAATAATAAGTTCTTACGAGAACAATTGCGTATTTAGGCTGAAGAGGCCATCGAAGGGCGCTCCCTGGTAGAATAAGTCACTGGAGAAACGCAGAAAGGAAGTAAGGCGGCTATACAACCGGTCCAAGCACACGAAGAGTGACAAGGACAAACGGGCGTATAGTGCGAAGCAAAAGGAATATAAGAAGGAGATCGAAAAAGCCGGGGTGGAGGGTTGGAAGCGATACTGCAAAAGCCGAAGCACGTTATCTGGCACGGCCAGGCTGTGCAGTGTCCTGCAAAACCCGAAGAAGCCACTGACAGACTCGATCAGACTAGCAACAGGGGACTAGGCAAAGAATGAACAGGAGACCCTAAAGGGCCTAATGGAAACCCACTTTCCAAACTTCAGGAAAGGGGCGAGGTCACAGGCGATCCAGCTGATGGCCCGCGGAGAGGACTTGAGACTAGCAAGACGGGTAACAGACAAGGCAAGGATAAGGTGGGACATAGGGACGTTCGAGCCCTATAAGGCGGCAGGTCCGGACGGCATATTTCCGGTTCTGCTGCAGCAGAGCATGGACGTATTAGTCCCAGCCTTGGAAAAATTGTACCGAGCCAGTAATTTTCGCAGCCAACAAAGCCTGCATTCTGCGGGAATTTCGTTCCGACAGAATGCTGTCATGGCGAGCAGCACTCTCAGCAGGCATTCTGCTAGCACTCTGACAGCGCCAAATGTTAATAAATTTTGAACACGGGTCGACGGCACAATGCCGTCATGTAGCTCCTCAAAATGTCGTCATAATGCTGCCATGAGTGCCAACACGGCGTGACCGTAAAATGCCGACATTTTGCCTTCGTTCGTGCCGGTGTCATACAGCTGGCACTCATGGCCGTCATTCTGACAAAATTTCGTACCGTCGCAATGTGAGCACGCGTGCTGGAACGCTGTGCCACCAAAATGTCAACATTATGACTTTCCGAATGGCAGGAAAAAAAAATTGTTGAAAATTCCAACGAAAGATGTCTTGGGGACGTCACAATGATGGCACGAGCGGCCAGCATGCGTGACCCCAAAATGCCCGGCACGCGATGTTAGCAGGGATATACCTCACTGTGCCAAAGTGTGCCGAAGTGTGCCGAAGTGTGCCAAAGTGTGCCAAGGTATATCAAAGTGTAACGAATTTCCGAATTTGAACACTTTGGAACATTATAGTACACTATGGTAAACTTAGGCACACTTTGGCACGAAATCCGTTTCCCCTAGGGTAAATCCAAAAATCAGATTAAAAAGAGTGTAATGCTTAATTAACCTCCCTTACATAGGATAGAATTATATTTCATCAGTGTTTTTGTAAACGTGGCTGTTCTTTTTTGCTTGTAACAAGTTTAACTAAAAAGGAGCCCTTAAAAAAGAAAATAAATTAACAAATTAACAATAACAGAACGTTAATGAATTATGGTATAACTGCTGAATGATAAGCACGCATAGAACAATTTTATGTTATGGTTATTTACTTTCAGATAACTATATAAATCATTATTAGGGGGGTAAAAAAATGGAGTTTGGTATTCAATAAGATATAATTATATGAGTATATATGTATAAGGTGACGAGATCTAAAGATATTACCTATTTTTACGAACTCTAATGTGGACCTGTTGGAATTGATGTTGACCTGCAGCAATGTTTAATTATAAAAGTAAATAACTATGATAAAAATTATTGCAAGTAAAGCAAATGTTAAGTCATTCATGACTATTATATCGAGTATAAGAAGTCTGTCCAAGTTTATAAATCCTGATTTTAAAAAATATCTTTGGATGTGCGTATTTTTAATTACAAAAGATTGTTGTTCATATTCTAATCAAATTAGTAAAATATTTTGTGAGAAAATATCTAAAGAGGGTAAGCTATTATAAGAAATTGTGGCTTTTCTTTTATTTTGAATCGGTTTTCTGTGTATCTTTACAGTTTATAAATATAAACTATAGTAGACAACGGATTCTTTCATGAAATAATATACACTTTTATGTATTTGGTTACAAAAAAGTGAGTAGTGATATGTATAAGGGTGTGACAAAGCGTATTAATGAAAAAGTAACATTGTATTAGATTTTATTGTTGAATTTACTCAAAATTTGAAACTTTCTACAGCTGTAACTTATGATAAAAAACGTAATGGCCTAAAAGGCTTTATTTACCCTACTTTTACTATAAAATGAGCCATCCCATCAAGTTTCATCAAAATCCAAGACCCGGACTCCCCAATGCCTCCTTGTAAGTATTTTGTCCTTGACTAACGTATTGTAGCCGAGGCTATTACACCTGAAAAGAATTTTATGTTAGGATTTGTCTTAAGAACCATAGGGGTTCGAAAGCTGTGCAATGAACTTAACCATAAAACAAAAAATATCTGCTTATTTCCAAAATCTTAAGTGCAATTAGGACTTTTTACGTCCGTGATCGAGGCACAAAAAAAAAACTTATTTATTCAGTTTTCGATTTATTACTAAAAAATAAGATGTCAAATTACTTTAATTGTTAATGGAATATAGTTTGACACGTGACTCATTGACACGATTTTTTTGTGAGGTTATGATGTTTAGTTTTAGAGATATGAATTTTAAAATAAAAATCAGTTCTTTTATTCTATCTGCCGAACAAAGCGGTCGATCCCGAGGACCAAACGAGGAAAAGTGGGTAATTTTATTCTCTTTCAAATACATTATAGCTGAATTGTTTGTAACAAAGGGGAGATTAAAAAAAACGCAGAATAGTGTTTTTCAAAAATCAAAAAATGGCTATAAAAGAAAGTAGTTAAGAAAATAAAAAAATAACTATTTTTCCGAATTCAGAATCCAAAAATATATATGCATATCAAATTTTATTGACATTGACGGAATAGTTCCAGAAATATTACAGTATACATACACACACACACCACGCGGGAAGCCTGACACCCGTATGTGGCGCGTCCCCTGGGTGGCGGATGGGGGAGAGCTCGCTGGGGTATAACTCGGAGGGTAGAGCAAAAATAAATGCTCCTTGGACCAAATCAGGCCGTTGCGTTTGCCGTGGAGTCCGACCCGTAAGCTACCAAATGGAGATCCCGGGTGGGAAGGCAATCTGAGGTTGCGAGCCAAAGTCACCTAAACCACCTTTGGCTCCCGCTGACGGCAAGACGAGAGGCCAGTCACATAGCCAGTACCGGTCAATGGGCTAAGGCGAGTGCGTGAGATTGCTTGATGTCTGCCAAAAACTCTCCAGAGAGGCAAGTACTTTGTTCGGGGTAGGAGGTTCAAGAGAGTAGAGGTGGGCTAGGGCAGTATCGCGTGCTATACTCTGATATAATGTTCCCAGTCTGGCACCGCTTACAGTCATGTGTTGGGGCATGGCATGGACACGCTTACAGTCATGTCAGCTGCCTTCATAGACGGGGGGATCGACGGTGGTCGGACACAGACCGGAATAAAGACTATTTTCGAGCATGGAAAATTTAACCTAGCAAGAAGAGGAAGCAGGAAAATGAGCTCTCGAGATCTGGAATACAATCCGGGATGCTGAGCGAGAACAAGAAAGCATATGAGAGACGATCCGAGACAGGCTAGACTCTATGGATAATGTTGTGTCAAACGCATCCAACATTCATAAGTCTATTAAAAGCGATCTATCGCCGATTATGATCCAGGTTAAGTGGCTTGAAAGAGGACAAGTGGCGCTGAAATGAGCAAGGAAAGCCTTGGATTGATGCTAAAAAAAGCGGAAATGTCACCGAACCAGCAGCATATTCAGAAGGAGAACAATGCATCACAGACTATAGAAGCATCAAACGCGGTGACGACAAGAACGCTAAATAAGCGTAAGGCAATGTCACCAGGTAGAAGAGCGACAAGAAAACTACACTAAAAGAACGAGGAAAAATTAGGAAGTAGCCTCTGTGGAAGTCGCATCAAAAATCCAATCAAAGGTGTCTCCGGAAGAAAAGGCAGACCCACCCTGGCAGGAGGTTATTGCCAGAAAGGAGAAAGAGAAAGAAAAAAAGAGGAAAACGAAGATACGCGAAAGCACTAGTGCCAAAAACAAAAATGGCACTAGAAAACCACGAGAGAGACTCACCAGGTCTGATGCACTTGTTATAAAAGCTGCTGAAGGAAATTCGTACGCTGATATTTTGAGGAAAATAAAATTGGATTTTACCGTGCTTGGTAACAACGTAAATAAGATACGCAAAACGGTGGCAGAAGATCTTTTTTTGAAGCTACAACGCACCAAAGAAGTGAAAACGCAGGAACTTTAAGAAGCGGTTAAAGCGGTGCTGATAAAAGAAGCCACAATTAAAAGGCTTATGCATGAAGTGGTCTTTGAAATAAAAGACCTGGATAAGCTTACCTCTAAGCAGGATATTCTAGAAGCCCTGAGTAGAGAGTTTCCAGAAGAGAAGGAAGTAGTAGAGGAGACGTCCGTAAAGACTCTTCGGGAAACTTATGGAGATACGCAGACTGCTGTCGTATAGCTGCCTGCCCAGATTGCACATAAGGTGATCGCACGGGGAAAGCTCAAAGTAGGTTTGGTTAATTGCAGAATCAGGGAGATTAGTCAAGAGACACGACCACCTAGATGCTATAAATGCCTGGGTTTCGGCCATATCACAAAAAAGTGTACAGAGACGTATGACAGAAGTAAATGCTGTTTTAAGTGCGGAACGGAAGAACATGCAGCGAAAAATTGCACGAACGCGCTGAGTTGCATTCTCTGCCGGGAAAGGATGGAGAATCAAAGAGTGACTATGCAGCTGGTAGCTATACATGCCCAACCTACCGAGCAGCATTAAAAGTACTGAAGAACTAACGAAAATAAAGATAGTGTAGATAAATCTAAACCACTGTGAGACAGCACAGGACCTACTCAATCAGTATGTCCGCGAAAAATAGATAGACGTAGCTATTGTGTGCGAACAATATAAGGATCTAGACGAACCATCGTGGAAAATGGACACTACGGGTAAAGCAGCAATCTGGGTATGTGGAAACGTTGCTTTCTGTAAAAAAATGAAGATCCATGAAGAAGGATTTACACGGGCTAAGGTAGCAGGTGTCACTGTTTACAGCTGCTACGCTTCACCTAACGTTCCGATCGAGCAGTTCGAACAACTGCTAGATCGGCTCATACAAGACGCAGTAGGGTGGAAACCAATATTGATAGCAGGCGACTTTAATGCGTGGGCTGTGGAGTGGGGCAGCATAAATACTGACCACAGAGGACGAGTACTCCTGGAAGCATTTGCTCTCCTGGATTTGATCCTAGTTAACCAGGGATGCATTCACACATTTAGAAGAGGGGACGTAGGGTCTATCGTCGACCTGACGTTTGTTAGTAGCAGTCTTATTGGCTCAGTTGATTCATGGACAGTAAGTAAACACTACACACATAGTGATCATCAAGCCATAATAATGAAGGTAGGAATACCAAAAAGGGAATCCAGCGCGAGTACAACGACAAATAGAGTTAGTTGGAAAACGAAGGATTATGATAAGGAGATGTTCCTGTTAGCACTAGAAGAAATGCAACTGTCTGGAACGGCGAACAACAAGGCAAAGCAGGTGACGGTAAACATCACCCGAGCATGTGACGCTGCAATACCACAAAGAGTGGCATACAGTAGAGGACCACCAGTATACTGGTGGGACAAGGAGATTGCGAATGCACGTAGTAAGTGCTACTGGACTAGAAAACGAGAACAACAAGCGATGAAGAAATACTATAAAACTGTTATAGGCCAGGAAATAGTAGATGCCCGCGGACAAGAAATAAAAGAAGCTAAAAGGAGTCTTAAGAAGAAAATCCCCGAAAACAAACGACGGTGACTTAAGGAATTACAGGATGAGGTCGAACAACAACCCTTGGGGTCGACCATACAAAATAGTAATGAAGAAGATTAAAGGAAGCTATATGCCCCCTCCAAAATGCCCGGAGCTATTACACCGGGTAGTGACCACGCTGTTTCCCAGGCAACTGGAAGAGCCAAGTATCATCTAAAGACGTTTAAATGAAGAGGCTATCACACCGATCACGATTGAGAAATTGTTAGCCGCCTGCAGAAGGGTAGGGAACAACAAGGCCCCAGGGCCGGATATCATTTCGAATATTGCGTTAAAGCATGCCATTCATGCTCATCCAGAGGTATTCGTAGACTTGTACAGTAGATGTCTAGAAGAGGGAACATTTCCCACAAACTGAAAAAAACAGCGACTAGTTCTTCTGCCAAAAGAAAAGAAACCACCCGAGGACTCCTTATCAAAAAAGACCACTCTGCATGCTGGATACCCCAGGGGAGATTCTGGAATGCATTATCTGCCTCAGAATGGATCATTTTATAGAAGGAAAAAGTGGATTCGCAGAACACCAATATAGCTTTAGAAAGAAGCGTTCAACCCTGGACGCAGTTAGTCTAGTGATTGACACTGCACAAACAGCGATAGAGAAGAAAAGATGGAAGGGAAAAAAAAGAAGTATTGCGCCATAGTTACATCGAATGTCAAAAATGCATTTAATTCGGCTAGATGGAGTGAAATACACGAGGCACTCCAGAAGAAGGATGTGCCCTTATATATAAGAAGGATGATGTCTGACTACTTGAAGGACAGAATTCTGACACTCAGGACGGTACCAAGACATATAAAGTTACAGGAGGCGTTCTCTAAGGGTCAATACTTGGCCCACCGACTTGGAACATTGATTCGAGTCGATTATGACGGCCATGCTGACCTCAGAGGATGGATGGTGCGCAGTCAGCAACTATGCAGCAGACATTCTCAAGAAAGTCAGCAAAGACGAAGAAGACGAAGATTCTGAGTACGTACGTGTGTATGTGCGACGCAGAAAATGAAGGATGACTATAGTGATGACGACCACATAAACCAGAAGCTAGCGATAGCCTTTCGCTCCCCCCCCCCCCCCCCCACCGGGAAGCATTGCTTTACGGTGGTACTGCGGGGTTCAGGGGCATGGAAGATGGAGCTAGACACCTTTACCGAGGATCGATTAAAGCAAATAGGGTGTTCCATTTTACGGCTGGATATTTTTTTACCTGGCCGTAGAGGTGATTTAGTCGGTGGGAATCCGACACGCGGCTGACATTGTAAATGGGGCTGTTTCTACGACACTATAAACAAGGTCATGCTATGGTCTTTCTAAGATTTTCCCTAATACCTCTTTCTCCGAGAGAGAAAAAAACACAAACCCACATCCATACGGGCATTTTCTAAAAACATTTGATTTGAACTTCTAACACACCAAAAAGTATTTTCTAGAAGTTTTGACGAAACTCAAAATTTTACTATTACAAAACTTCCTCTAGGACGAAGCAAAATTTAAGTAGTTCACTTATGACCCTATTGCAAAATCTCACGTGAGATCTTACATGAGATCTCATCTGAGATCTCACCTGAGATCTCATGCCAAAATCTCATCTGTTATTTTGGTCCGGAAGCTGCCGGATCCTCTTATTTATTAAAAAATGAGTTTTTTAAACATTGGTAGTCGTCTATAAGGAGGAGCCTCCCCCCAAATAAGTACAAAAAACTAGGTTTCAAAGCATTTTAGACATTTTTTCGATTTTTAAAAATATCTCATCTACAATCTCACCTGAGATCTCAGGTGACATCTAAGGTGAGATCTCAGATGAGAAATTTTTAAAAATCGAAAAAACATCTTAAATGCTTCGAAACCTAGTTTTTTTAACTCTTCTGAGTAGGAGCACCTCCTTATAGGCGACTTCCAATATTAAAAACCTTATTTTTTATTAAATAAGAGGATCCAGCAGTTACCGGACCAAAATTACTTTGGCATGAGATCTCAGGTGAGATCTCAGGTGAGATCATATGTAAGATCTCACGTGAGATTTTGCAATAGGGGAATAAAACGAAACGGGCATGGCAAGTAACTAGTAGTAAATATATTGAGTGTTTTGTATTTTATCAACATATTATTTAAGTTTATAAGCTAGCAATTACTCGAGTTAACGCTTATTTGAACACAACAATTTTGTTTTTTCTATGTATTATGATCAAAATCATATAGTAATAAACTTAACTTTTTTAATTGATGGTAGTTCTTTTGCAATCTGTTATTGCTTTTCAAACAAAATTGTTATTATGTTACATAATATATTATTGGCTTGCATGGTAGTACGGAATATACCAAACTCGCCTAACGTTTTACTTTGGATAGAAGTCCATTTTTTTAATAGAGATTTCATTTCTTTTTTGGTAAACTTCTTGAAGTATTTTAAATTTTTTCTAAAAATAAAATATAAAAATTTTCAGCTCCGCTTGACCATTGTTTTTTTAAGTAATAGTTTTTACGAAGAGCCATCCACTTGTAATAAGATACACGAAGTTACGTATTGTCAACAAAATAACTTGTTGTCTGTGTTGACTAGGTCTATTCTTTAGGTTATTTCGTTATGTTTATAGCGTAAGGCATTGCTCTTCCACAACTTTCTGTCGTATTGTAGTTCGTCTGTTTTTCAAACTTGCCTTTGCAGCACACTCACAATACTTGATTTTGAAAGCTCATTTTTTAAGATAGAAATTCATACATTGTGACAGACATGCTCATTTATTATAAAAAAGCTGCTTTTTTGCAAATATATCGATTAAAAATCATAGTCAAGCATACAAATATGATTATACGCCAAAAAAATCAGATATATAATAATGTAAATATTTGTATTTATTGAATTGAAAATTTGAAAACCCAATATAGAAGTAAATAGTGTCGCGGTCGCCGCAAGCTTCTCAAACTCGCCTTCGTGGCGCTACCACACCACTTGATGAAATTATTATTCTAAAAACGTATAAGGATTTATTAAAGTTTTTACAAAAATTTCCATAGTATGCGTAAAGGTATGTACATAACCTAATTTTACATAGCAATATCCATAACAGTGAAAATTATAATAAATGCATTCAATTAACAATGAAATTGTAATCTTTAAGGTAGTTCTACCGGTAGGAGATTGACGGTTGAGAAATTCATGAAATTTTTAGTATAGGTATATTCTGCTTTAGCTAAGACCAAGTCAAAATTTGGTGTAGGTATGGAGCCTGAGAAAAAAGTTATAAACATTTAAAATTCCATAAATCCGCACATTTCGCTTTAACTCGTAATTGTATAAAACTGATGGCTCAGAATTTATTGAAATTTTGCAGGGCGTTAATTTAAGAAATAACGATTAGTTTAAGCCCTTATAGGAAAAGATGTGGAGCCTGTGAAAGAAATAAATTTTTTCGTTGATTTGGCAACGTCGCAAGAGATGCGTGCGCTTTTCAAAACGCCACGTACTTATTTGACTGTAGGAGTAAGGTTAACGGGAATACTTTTGATGTTAAAATAACAATATGAAATAAACAAATTATTTATTTGCGTTAACAAGTAAATATTAAATTGAAAATTAAATTTTCTCATAAAAACTTTTCTTATTGAATCTTGGAGAAACATAGATAAATAAAAACAGCTCAGTTTTACTCATACAAACTAATCTTTGTACCTTTTTGCTATAAATATAGATTATTATTAATTAATTTACTAAAATTGCTGTTCTAAAAAATCAAACCATTTTTGTAATACTTTTAATTTTTTGTCACTTTGACAATTTCTTTTTCGCCTTTACCTAAGAGATCAGATAATTCTTTATTTTTATTCTTTCTGTATTCATCAACTATCATTTCGTTGGTAATATTTGCAAGTACCATTTTCTTTTGGATACTAACAGAAGTGCAATTATTTGAAAGTTTTAAATTTTGTAGAGCATCAGGCAGTTCTTAAACGAAACGAATTTTATTTTCAGATGTAGACCAAGTAAAATAATGTTTCTTTAGCATATCACTGGATATATTTAATTGCAACCAAATCTGCTCCATCATTTTGTCATCAGTAATAGCATCATGCGCATTTGTACTGTTAATTTTCAAGGAGTTTGCCAGGTTTTCTAATTTGTTCGTTCCTTTTTCTCCCTTACCAGTGACTTTCCGAATTATAGGTAACGTATCACAAAATCATTTAGCAATACGTTTGAAGTGCTTTTTCATGAACACTTTATCGAATGCTCTCATGATTCATGGATAATCGAAAATGCAATTATGCGCCGTCAATGTAAATTTCTTTCGAAAAAAAAAACAAAGAAACTAAAAAAACCTAATATTGCTTCCAACAATGATACGGTGACTATTTGATTTCCGTGTAGTTGTAAACGCCATAAAAATAATCGCAAGCCATGCACTGCGCTTGCTTGCTCTAAGATTGTTTGCGTTGGTTTAATGTAAACTGAAAATTGTATTTCATTGGACTTTGCTGCAATTTTCAGAACGTTAGCTTTCTCACTCAAATTGCCCGTTTCCAAGTCAAATATTACAAAAACCGGTTCTGCGTTTTTATATATTAGAGGTTGTAACGAGGCTCGATTATGGGGAAAACTCGACAATATTCGACCGGATCACAATTCCTTGGAGCAATTCCTATGATCAACCCGTGTTGCATCGCAGCTCGCTGCGAGTGCTGCTTCGCGAACGTCGTGTTCGCACGTATGCTATCTCTCCGCACTCTCCTGTGCAGTTGTCGCTTGTTGAGTTCGAGTCTGACGATCCGGAAAATGCTTCTCAAGAAAGTACAGATTTCACGTTAGCGTTGGAGTCTGACAACAAGGACGTGGAGCAGGAGCCGGTTACTGTCCAGGAGCAGCAGGAAAACGTTGTCGTGGAGGTAGAGCCCGGAATTGCCAACGACGAAAACCGCGTTGTGCTATCGCAATCGCAAGAGAGCCCATCAACGGCATCAACCCCAGGAATTATAGATTTTGTAGCTTATTGGAATACTATCAAAGAGTAAGTAACATATTCATCTCTTTATCTGTCTATTCCACTCAGTTTCTTACTTTCTTGATTTTTATGTAAATTAACAGTTTCCATATAATATTAAAAAACTAAGATTATCAAAGATATAATAGATTATTAATTTATGTGATCATGCTTCAGCTCTACTGGACTGTAGAGTTATTTGAAAGAAGATGCTGATGGAAAAATTATCCTCACTGCGTATATTAATAATAAAGGATATATAACGCCAAAAATTAGAACTCTACTGGTACACTGCGTCTCAACAACAACTCTTGCTAAAAATATATGTCCAATTTTTAAGACAGAATCAGAGAGGAAAGATGGAAGATTCAAAAAGAGGAAGATTCCGCCAAGTGGTAAGCCGTAGTATGACCACTATACATACACAAAAGGTATTCTCAGTAAAGTTGGTACTCATAAATAAAAAATTCTGTTTCATGAAATGATATTGATTTCAGAGTGTGACGGATATTGAAACTTCCATTGAAGATTTGAAGAAATCTTACATCACTCCAACAAAGTGGAGGATGACTACAACCATTACCTATTGTAGTAGGTCCACTACATAATATACAGAAGTCGTACCTGTTATTCGACGACATCAAATACGAAGTTGTGAAGCCCATTGATTCCATAATACTGGCGTTTTTTTTTTAATGTTTTTTGCACTGGACTGCGAATATCCGCCTGAGAGTCACTCTGCATAGATATTTATTCAACGTCGTATGTTTAATATCGAAATGCCATATGACTATATATTAGAACATCAACGAACATTTTACTTGGACAGTTACAAAATGCATAAAACTGCTATTGTATATAGTATAGTTAATTGTTAAATGTTTAATAACTTATTTTACGTAAATTTTTTATTGATATTTCACAATGATTTTTTTTTTTTAAATCGTGATTAATTTTATAACTTAAACGAAATATTGATAAAACGTTTATTATATGCTTACGATATGTCTCATTTATTTATCTTCGTAGGTGGTGATTTAAAAGAAAATTTAACCATTTGAACAGTTTTATTAAACATAGACGACGTAATCACAACGATTGCTTAGATAAAAGTAATCAACAATTACGACTTTCTAGAATTGAAACAACACAAATGCCTCTAGGTAACTGTCCAATGGATGTAGATGAAACTAATTCTAAAACCAATATAAATGATAATATTATCGAAGAGAATGATACCCAAATCGATTAATTGATGGTTGTTTAGAAAATGTTGACAGTGAGAGCAACTTCAATACTATAAAAGCTAAATCTTTAGACGACAATCATCATTTAATAAACGACCAATCACGCCATAAATTACAGACGATCTAAGTATATGAGATAGTAAAGTCACTAATTTTATAGCTGAATTATACAACTATTCAGATATTCTGCAGACAACAATAACCGCTATTATTTACATGTTAATAACATTACTTTCTGGTGAAGGAATAATGGAGATAAAACGTGTGTTTTTACAAGGAATTAAAGATTTAAATGAAAATCATTTTGAGATAATACAGCTCACTAGTATTTTTGATACGTTAGTGTTGACACTCAAAAATTATAATACAGAGAATAAATGTTCTAATATAAAACTAAAAAAAAAGAAAATAGACTTACATACCTCTAATATAGTTAGCTTCAGATGAAAGGGATGAATATAAAAAAATAATGGTGTAATGACACTTATTCATGTGAAAGCGAATGCTGAATTTATTGCAATTTCTACAGTTTTTGAGAAAACAAATGACTACTACAACTCTTTAATAACTAATAAAAGTAGCCTAATGAATATAGTTTAAAGAAAGTTATGACGAGAAAGGGCGCTTTTACACAAAAAAAAAGATTGTATATCCAGTAATATTATCGTTTGATGACCATGAAACTATCAATGCTTTCGGTTCTCACGCTTGTGTTTCAAAATCCAGTGCGATCTATATTACCGTTCCTGCTTTACCACCAGAGTATCAGTTGAAATTACAAAATATTATCTTATTTGATGATTATAAACGAGGTTTCTTGGTCGTTAAACTTGGTGTCATTTTAAAGGCAGCACCATACATAATTCAGAAAGTAAACATTTTTTTTTCGGTACATTTGCATACTTAGTGCGTTGTATCATAGACCATATCTCGCCACTCGGAAGGTAATTTTGACACCTAGACATCATCTACTAAAAGTAAATTTTTTTTGTATAAACTTAGTGCGTTGTATTAAAGACCGTGTCTCGCCACCCGGGAGGTGATTTTGATACCTGAACATCGTCTACTAGATGTGAAAATTTTTTTTTGGTATCTTAGTTGTATCCTTAGAGCATTGTATAGTAGACCATGTTTCGCCATTCAGGATGTGATTGTGCAATATTTTTATCTAAAGATAAAATTTTGCAATTTTTCTGGACTTGTAATTTTGGTCCTCCTGGAATTTTAACGCAGATCATATACTTATGACATAAACGAAGTTTGTTATGTCTCGCCATTCAGGAGATGATTTTGATACCCGGACATTGTCTGCTGTAGTTAAAATTTTGTTGGTACATTTGTTGTATACATGTAAACCTGAATTCGCTACCTGGAACCAGCACTACTAGCGTGTTTCGTTAACTTTCGAAAACGGAGTTAAAATAATTAAAATGTCATATATCTGTTGTATGACTCTAAAAACCAATAAAATCAGTTCAATCAACATCTATATTATCGCCTTTCTTAAGTTAATTTGTCTCATCGTCAGATCTCGATGTAAAAAACATTTAAAAAACTATGACCCTCACCATGACGAACATTTCGCAATTTCCCATTTATCGTCTATAGTACTGTAGTTGTGTCTTGACATTAAATTTAGTCCTTTTTCTCTAATGTTTTGTCCGTCGTAAATAAAATCTAATCCCTTTGGTATTATGTTTAATATATCACATCGCATCAAAATGAATATATTTTTTCAATAATGACATGATATTACTCAATAACAATACTTCTGATTTTAAAATAAAATTATTTATTTATTTCCAATATACGGGCTCAAAATCCCTCAACAAACAGGAGTGATTATATAATAATTACAAAAATGACAAAAATATGATCTAGTTAACACTAAGGATATTGAACGTGAAGGGGGGATCACTGTGTAGGGAAGAACGAGGAGATGCTGGATGCACCCGTAAAAAACCTGCTTGTCCGCCTCACGACATAACTAAAAGTAAGCGTGAGAGATTCGTGTCAAGACCCAAGAAGTGGGTACTATTGTGGTTAGACGAAGGTGTAGATAAACGAGGCCAGTCGACGCTTAAAACCAATTAAATTCAAAGACCCGCGAATCTCGTCAGGAAGGGTATTGCAGCATCTCTTGATTCTACTCAACGACGAGTAGTAACGATAATTGCGATAAGAGTTGGTTTTCCTTATCGCTTTGGGGTTTCGCAGCGCATAAGACACTTGGCGAGGTACGAAGGTATTGTTCAACGACTCCCAGTTGAGCAGTCTATGAGCAACCTTGAACGCTAACGTGCAGTTGCAGAAATGCAGAACCGATCTGAGAGGGTGCACATTCATGTCCAGCTCCAAATCGTGGTAATTGTGATCGGAGTAGAGCATGGGGCGGAATATTTTAAACGCTGCGTAGCGTAGAAATTTATGTTGGACCGACTCCAGCCTCTCGATCTGACACCTCTTTTAAAGAGCGAAAATTAATGAACAGATCCTCGAGATCAGTAATTTATTTATAAAAACACCTCAGCACATAGAAGGATGGCGAGAGAAGCGAGTATAAATCAAAAACCAAAGTACTTAAACTCAGCTACCCCATGCTCCCCGAGATCAGTAATTTATTTATTAAAACTCCTCGACACATCGGAGGAAGGCGAGCAAAGCGAGGATAAAATCTAAAAACAAAGTGTTTAAACCCAACTACACCATGCTACCCGAGCTCCAGAATTTATTTATAAAAACTCCTCGGCACATCGGAGGAAGGTGAGCGATGCGAATATAAATCAAAAACCAAAGTGCTTAAACCAAGCTTCCCCAAAAGTCGCTTAAACTCTATGTAATCGCTCGACAAACGAGACTTCTTCCATTTACAAAGCACATCATTTTTCTCTATAATACAATTGATCAACTCCCCGTCATACTATCGCGGAAAGAAATTGGTGCGTTTGGTGGTGTAAGGGACATGTTCATCGATGACATCCGTAATCATTTTGTTAAAATAGGTAAGACAACAGACAACGTCATCACTTAACACCACCGGGCGCCAGCTCATTCCACCAAGGGCCAGATTGATTAATGCATGAAAATTATATTTTATAATGGTATATTATTTTATTATTGTTTTTGTTTCATATTTCTATTATTATAAATTTGTGGATTATATATATATATATATATATATATATATATATATATATATATATATATATATATTTTAAAGTTGAATCAATGTTTGAATATAACCAGAGAGCGTTAGCGAGTGAGTTTTTAGCTAGTTCATATTATCGTTCGTCGTTCTTTTATAGTACACCGTAAAGCGCATTTTATTAAAATCGTTTTCACTCAAAAACTAAATAACGAACTTTTTTAAAAATTAACAATACTATTGAAGATCATTAGAAATATACATACACCACTTTAATTTTGAGTCGTTTCGTGGGGCAAATCCGTAGAAAAACACCAAAAAATGTAAAAAGTAGTTCTCTATGAAATTCGATAACTGGCAATAATCAAGTTCAATTTGGATTTAGTTGATATTATACAGTACAATAGACCTTTTCTTTGAGCTGTTTACAATACTAGTTAGTTTGAAAAATATTAAGGTTCAAAATTTTGGTTTTTCACCCTGTATGCTCTGTTTAACTGAATACTGTATCATTTCTATCTCGGCTTCTATAAAATAAATTGTATTCTTCATAGGCTTGTTTTTTCTGTTTCTTTTTTTATTAATTCACGAGAAACAAGAGTTTTATTCTTGCATGTGTGTTTATTTCATTGCGATATTTCGTTGAACATCTATTAATCAATTATAGCTATGCGAGAGAGAAAGAGAGAGAGAGAGAGAGAGAGAGAGAGAGAGAGAGAGAGAGAAAGAGAGAGAGAGAGAGAGAAAGAGAGATAGAGAGAGAGAGAAAGAAAGAGAGAGAGAGAAAGAGAGAGAGAGAAAGAGAGAGAGAGAGAGAATTATATAAACTATGAGTGATTGTATTGATTCGATCCCGAGAAATAGATCAAATACTGAAAAAATATACTTTTCCGTGTTATTACACGATAACTGAAAATTTGTCCCACTCACCAGCTTATGTGCAGCACGTGTTAAATAATTTTATTCATCAAACAGAAAAATACAAAAACTATATATAATTATGCATGGAGTAAAACCAATTTTAATATAAAGGCAATGCGTGATGTTGAAGTATGCTACGTGCCAAAGAAACGGCAGCGGTTTTTTATTTATTTATTATTATTATTATTATTAATATACATATATTTTTTACAATTGGATCTTATCCATTCTTTGATGACTCTCTTTTGAAAGTATTTCAAAAGAGGTATATAAAAGTAATTACTACTTATAATGCGCTTCCTAATCAACTTTTAGTAAAATAATAATGCTTTTATATAGCATTATTATTTTACTAAAAGTTAATTTTATATGCTATTTTAATTGCTAACCCTCTTGTTAGTTTTAGGTATAATAATACTTCTATTTCTAGTAATACTATCCGATGCTTAGTATTTTTCTTTGAGATCATTATAATGCAGTTCCAAAGATTTGAGAGCAAAAAATTGTTCTTTTTTTAAAAGATTGTCATGTAATAGAACTAGTTGGGCTTTGACCGTCTGCTCGCTTCGCTCGCCAACCACCCATTTTAGTATCTGTGAAAATATAGACACTGCTATTGCCTTAGGTTTAATTGAACATGATATTCAAATTAATAAAATTTTTGAAGAAGCTATATGTTATATTACCGAATTAGTCGAGACAATTTTTTTAGTGGTTCTTACTTTCTGAAAATATTCGAGGTTATCGCATTTGGAACAAATACAAAAATAATTTCACAGAATATTTTATTCATAACAAATAAAATTGTTTTTTTACATATTAACCAAATATTTGAATTAGAGGATAAATCATGTAACTTATTTAATTTATCTATGCCAAACAAAACTGATATAAGAATATTAATGATGGTGAAGAAATGAAACAGTGCAGATGTCTGTTTAAGTCAATGAATAATCAGTTGAACTGCAATGACCAAAAAATGATTTTTAATACGATATGTTTACAAACTCACAAAATGTTTTTTATAGACGGTTCTGAAAAAATATTTCTACACAAAACTTTAATTTATTATAAGTGTCCCCTGGCGAGAAAATCACGTGATTTATCGCATGATCAATCACGTAAATAGTCACTTGATATCTCACGTAATTTATCACATGATTTCTCACGTGATTATTTGGCGTGATATCTCACGTGAGAAATCACGTTAAAAATCACGTCAGAAATCACTCATAAAATTAAAGTATTTCTTTTAATTAAAATAAATTATTTTATTTTTACTAGACAATTATGTAAAATAGATTTATTGATAATCCAAATAAATTGACCGCAAAAAAATTTTAAAAAAATTTGCTCTAACCGAGGATCGAACCCCGGCCCTCAACTTCCCAATCCATTATCTTACTGCCTGAGCTATGTGTGCTGTTGTAAGTATTGAAATTCCATACTGTTTTTACTTAAAATATGTTTGATTTATGACTTTGTACAGTTTACACGTATACTTCAAGATAAAAATTAAAAAGATTTATAATATGTTCAAAGTTAAGATTGATATTTATATTCTAAATTTGATATTAACATTATATTATTTAGCATAGAATTATTCTAATTTATAAAGATGAAAACGCAAAATAAACTTATATTCAATTGTTAAATTAGATTTTTATATTTTATTAATGGAATTATTTTCCTTATTTTATCAATTAGCAGCAGATAGTCTATACACGTAAACGATAGATTACTGAGATTCATCATTAGGACAAGTAAAAATAGCTCAGGCAGTAAGATAATGGATTGTGAATTGTGAATTGAGGACCGGAGTTCAATCCTCGGTTAGGGCAACGTTTTTTTGTGTTCAATTTTTTGGATTATCAACAAATCTATTTTTCATAATTGTTTAGTTAAAACAAAATAATTTTATTTTAATTAAAACAAATTATATTTTATGAGTAATTTCTGAAGTGATTTCTCACGTGAGAAATTACGCCAAATAGTCACGTGAGAAATCACGTGAAAAATTATGTGAGAAATAAAGTGACTGATCACGTGATTAATCGTGTGATAAATCAGAAATCAGAAATTCAATATGGCGGCTAGAAAATGGTGCCTGAAGCGCAAAATTTTGCCCAAACTTTCACGAATTTTTTTCACGAATATAATGCATTCGACGAAAAAATCAATAAGAATAAAAAGTGCTTAGAATCAATCAAGGAATATGTCTAAATTTTTTCACTGAGTTTTGAGCAACTTTTTTATTTTTGCCAATTGGCAATTTATGACATATTGGAAAAATTCATCGAATCGTCTCGAAAAAATTCAGATATACTTCTTGGTCAATTCTAAGTACTTTTTATTCTCTAACTTTTTCTTATATAACGCTTTGTTTTTGAGTAAAAAATCAAAAACCTTAAAATTCTTAAGATTTTTTGAAATTCAAAAAAAAATCAAAAACTTTAAAATGTTTTGTTCCATATGCACTTTTTGGTCAATTATGAGCAAATTTACTTCAAATTTGTGCCCGAGTATCTGTCACATTCCAGATGATATGATTTAATTTCGCATTGAAAAATTCTCATTTCGCTTTTATCTTTTATCTTAGCCGTTGATGTACAACGTTTCCCGACACTTACCGCGTGGAGGTGAATGAGTCAAAGCATCTTGTCTTTTTTTTATCTTTTTATTTTTTTTTTTTTTTCGCTTTTTATTAGGGTTTTATTTATGTTTTTGATTTTTTATAGTTTTATAATTTTTATTTTTTTTTAGGAACTGTTATGATTTTTTATAAAACACCTTTTACAATAAAAATTATTGCATTTTTTGCAAAATTTGTTTGTCCTAATGACACATGGCTTGCAACAGCAGAGCTTCTGTTGTTTGAGGGATACTGTTTCATGAACAATGTCATCAACTTTAGGTCTAGTCAGATAGTATTTCACAATATCCATCAGAAATTCTTTTGAACTTTTTTTGTGACTTGGATTAGCACAATTATAAAGTACTACTGCATTGGTGACAGCGGCCTGAAGTAATCTAATAAAAACCACCCACGTCCACTTTTTTGATCGAATGCATGGCATAACATCATTGCAATGGCCATCATGAACATCAACCCCTCCCATAAAACTATTATAAAGATGAAATGCATTAGGAAAAGGTATGTCTATTTTTGATTTTACTTCTTTGGAATATCTTTTCGAGGGTAACAGTGGTGTTACTCCAGATGCTGTAGAAATTATTGAAATCGGTTTAGAATCAATAATAGTAATTAAATTCATTCCGCTCTTCTGATCGTGCTTTGTGGCGTATGTACCTCTTGTTGATTTTTTATCAATATAATTTTTTTCTTTTATCCTATTTTCTCTAATAGTACCAGTGGAACGTAAACCCATTTTTCTTAAATGTACAAAAAGGTCTAAGCTTGTGAAGTAATTGTCCATGTATAGATGGTAAAAGCCTACTTTACGAAAAGTTAGCGTTGAAAAAAAATTATCAAGTAAGTTCATTACTACCCGAGTTCCTAAATCACATTTGGCTAATTTATCCCTAATAGTTGAATTCTTCCCACAGTATAGATCAAAATTTAATAAAAATCCATCTAATGTACATAGACCCCAAAATTTCAGACCGAATCTAATTGGTTTGCCACGAATAAACTGTTTCATACTAGTTCTAGCGTAGCATTTGGCCATCATTTCATCTACAGATATCGCGGTTTGAAAGTACCCGAACAATTTTATGTTTCTACGAAACAGATTCATGACTTGACGAACTCGCCAAGCTTTATCATTGCAATCTTCATCCCCTGGTTTTGATAATTTCAACTTAGATTTTATATTTTCAAATGTACGGCGTCCCATAGCCGATTTCACTACATCACTAGATAAAAAGGGATCATTAGACCAATAATCTCTTTGACTTTTCCTTTTATTGAATGCTGAGAAAAGTATTATTCCTATAAATATATTCAAATCTGACATTGTTAGACTGCAATTATTCATCTTAGTTGATTCTATAATATAATTTTTAATTTCTTTGCAAAAAAATGTCTCAAATAGGTCAACTGGACTCATATTTTTAATGTCTTTCTTATGACTATCAGATAATAATATTTCATTTTCAACTTTGCAGGAATAACTTTTTTCTCCGTCGATCCATTTATAAATATATTCATTTTCCAATTTAGATTGATCATTCATATAATTATTAGAAGTTTCTGCGTATGTACTCAGTAATAAGTTATCAATAGATTCAGAACCAGAATCTTCGTCACTCTGACCAGAACTGCCCGAATCATCTGGATTAGGTACCAAAATATTATGATCATCGTTATCATCAGAATAATCTTCTTCAGACTCTGATTGAGATCTTACATTTCTCCGGCGTTTTGGAGCCATTACAATTTTAAAACTTGAAAAGCTAAATACACAAGTAAAATATTAACGCTAATATTTAGAACACTAACAGTATAGTAGACAAAGAGTGAAAAAACTAAAGATTCTTCAAAATCGATTTATGAACATTCAATGATGATTCACTATTTTGAAATTCAGATAAAAATATTACAAAAGCTTTTGGCAAAATTCGGCAAATTGAATATAGTAATTAAATTCAGACTTTTTCGATTGAGAATTCAATATAGTTTATGAAACAATTCCAAAAGTCGCATAACTCAAATTTTTTAAGGTTTTTGATTTTTTACTCAAAAACAAAGTGTTATATAAGAAAAAGTTAGAGAATAAAAAGTACTTAGAATTGACCAAGAAGTATATCTGAATTTTTTCGAGACGATTCGATGAATTTTTCCAATTTGTCATAAATTGCCAATTGGCAAAAATAAAAAAGTTGCTCAACACTCAGTGAACAAATTTAGACATATTCCTTGATTGATTCTAAGCACTTTTTATTCTTATTGATTTTTTCGTCGAATGCATTATATTCGAGAAAAAAATTCGTGAAAGTTTGGGCAAAATTTTGCGCTTCAGGCGCCATTTTCTAGCCGCCATATTGAATTTCTGGATTCGGGACCCAACTGAATTTAAAGTACAACTCATTTATGCACTCATAGTTGAAAAATAAAGTTCCGTCCTCAACGTTAACACAACAAGAAATTGGATTTAAAAAAAAAAAGTATCGAAATTTTGCATTTTTTCTTTTAAACGTCGCCATATTGGATTTTTGAGTGAAAAATACGCAATTCTGATACCAGAAATGGAAAGTAGAGAAAAAAATACTTCAGAAAAAGTATGTTTGCTTTGAATATATTCGTGGAATATGTGATAGATTTATGGTTGAAAACAGAGTTACGATTTCTCTGTTTTGGACGTTAATGGGTTAAAAAGATTACATTCACGAATTCATTTTTTCTAAATATTTCGTGATGAAGTACAAATAACTTCTTCCAGCTACCTTGAAAAATGATAGTGCAGTTCATATCAATCAAAATTAATTGTGTAATTAATGAAAGTACGATTATTGTTTCATAAATTATTCATGTAAATTCATAATCATCAAAGAAAGCAATTATTATCAAAGATTCAACTCGCAGAACAGAAACAATATTCGTTATTTTCTTTTCAGATAGCAAAAAATATTTATCTTTCATTAAAAATTATTATTTTTTATTTAAAATTATAAATATTATTCGAAAATATTATATCAAAATTTTAGTCACTAGAATTTTTTTATTGTTATAATTATATTTTTTTATTGTTGTAATTATCTCTATGTAACGAGACACGAGTCTCGCACATAAACATGTGTGAAGGCGGCCGCAATAGACTCGGCATGCGGGGCAAGCGCGCGTACGCATCATCCGAAAGGCAAGTCCGCATAAACGCGGATTGCGGTGGCCGACGAGCGACTCAGCCGCGACGCGCCAGGCGGCGGGAGCGGCGCACGCGCAGCGCTGTGAACACACCTATATATATATATATATATACGCACCGCGCGGCTTTATAAGGCCGACTGCGCGGCGCAACGGGCAGTTCTACTCGAGCTCCACTCTAGGCAGTACTGTGAGCACACTTTACTGCAGGGAAAGCAAGAGATAGACCCACGCTGACGAAATCGTCTTACAAGCACACGTGGACGATACCCCGCGTCGCCGAAACCCTTTAGCCTACGTTCTGATGCATTGCTGCTCCCTCTGCCACTGTAAGCACACAGGGTTGAGGAAGTAACAATATTCTCACCGACGATTCACCAGGTCGTGCGCTCACGTCCTGGTGAATTTAAGGTTAACCTCTAACCTCCGGAACCATCTTTACGCCGACATCTCACGACTCCCTTTGTCACTGTGTGCACATAGGGCAAAGAAAAGAACTAGATGAGTGACGAGGATCCGTAGAGCCGTGCGCTCACAACTCTACGAGTCCAAGGGATAACCTCATAACACCGTAAAAGCCGTTCCAACCGCAACTGTGCGCACTCGACTACGCCGTACCCGCGTGAAATCCTAACCTCAAAATCCGTCACCGTTCCGTAATACCGATACTCGATACACCGATGCCGCAACCGTATAATCGTTATTGTACTGTAATTGCGTAGCCTCGCTAACATATTGTTTACCGCGTTAGTTTAAACAATTCTGGTTGTAAAGGCAAAATATTCTTAACAACTCGCATACTTGATTTCTGTTTCAGACAAGATTTAACACCTAAACCCTCAAACTATTATTTTGTTACGAAATTACAGTACTATTATTATTAAAACAGACAAACAGACTCATTATTATCCCTTTCTCCTATCCGAATCCTGGATCCGACTGATTACCTAGCATCCGGGGAAGTCTTATCGTTACATCTAAAAAGACTTTCCTTTAAAGGTAAAAACCTTGGGAAGGATGAGACGAAATAGTTATTACAAATGAGGATTAAGTTTACAAAAAGTAGTGATATCGTATGATAAAATGGCAACGATGTATCCTTGATAATATTACCTAAGCGTTTCTTGTTAGAATTCATTATGTCTTAATTTAATTCTTACCTGTGATATTTCAACTTTATAATCAAATTTATATTTTTTATACAATATTAAGGTTTTTGTATGAAAATAGTCTTCATTGATACCAAATCTAGAGATGACTAAATCAAATTTATCATTATCTATATTTCTGCTATTTTCAGATTTCCAGTGAGCCGCATAAAATATTTTTATAAAACGATTATTTTTATTATAAAACAGTTTTTTTTTTTTTTTTTTTTTTTTTTTTTTTTTTTTTTTATTTAGCTTACCCAAGTTCCACGTGGAACTTATACAGCAATACAAAAAATAATATACATGTAAATACAGTAATTTTTACATAATAGCCTTATGATTATGTTTTACAAACTTAGATTGAGTATCATATGTTTAATTGACAGTTCTTGAAATAATCGCAAATAAACTGCAGTACATTCGGTTTTAGTGTGGCAAGAAAGGATTTGATTGTGAAAGGTGGGAACATTTTTTCTTTTTTTAAACGTGACAATAATACTGTTCTTTGTGCCTCGAATATTGGACAGTTCCACAATATGTGATTAAGGTCTTCTGAATCATAGCCACATTCGCATTTGGCGCTCGAAACAATATTTACTCGAAACAAAGATGCAGCGAGGTTATAATGATCCGCTCTGCATCTGTTGATTGTGACTATGTAGTCTCTAGGAAGGCTTGATTTGTGGAACCAGGGTTTGACATTTTCAGTCCTATACATTTCAAAGTATTCTCTACCTTTCTTTTGGGCCTGTTCTTTGTTAATTGAATCGGTATTGACGAATGCTGTTTTCTTGGCTGATGCTAAAATGTCGGAGTAAGGCACGCGAGAGTAGTTTGAGAAGTTTTTTTCAGTGGCTCTTTTGGCTACGGTATCGGCCCGTTCGTTCCCCTCTATTCCTACATGTGCTGGTATCCAATAAAAATAAAGTTCGTTTTGTGGATTCTTTTTTTTGAAATGGTTTTAATTAGACTTAATTTTAAGAATAAAGGGATTAGTATGTATGCCTGTAATAGAACTTGTCAAACTCTCCAGCGCACTTTTGGAATCGGAAAATATAGCTACGTTTCGGTTATCGTGTTGTAGTGCTATTTCGGAGGCTTCATAAAGTGCAATACATTCTGCTGTATATATAGAAGCATACCTATTAATGCTTTTACCTAGTTCTAGATTGAGTTTCGGAACCACACAAGCTGACCCAACATTTTTATTACCTGGTATTTTGCTACCGTCAGTGTAAATATCCAAAATATTGTTTTTTTCTACAAAAGTCTTGATCGTTGAATTTGGAGAGTGATCTTTCGTTAATTTTTCTCCGAGGTTGGTATTGATTGGAATAGAAGTGATAGTTGTCTGGAAATCGTGCAAGAACATAGTGTATTTGCACTGTGTATCTATTGAGTCAGCTATTGTGGTCATGTTTTTGATGCATTGGTTCAGAATTCTTTTCCTGTCGTTCTTTTTTGATGGTTCTGTCACGTACATTAGTTTGTCATAAATTAGACTACTCTTGTTGGATAGGATTTTACCGAAATATTTGTCGCCTAGATACCTCGCTCGCTCCTGGATCAAAGTAAGCTTAGATTCGGCTAATATAACATTGGTTGGAGTTGACCTTCTATAGCCAAGCGCAACTCTAATGGCATTATATTGAATTTGTTCCATTTTTTTTGCGTATTGTTTTGTTTTTGGGAAGTACAGAAAAATACCATATTCCATGAGCGATCTAACGAAGCTTTTGTAAATAATAATCAGCGTTTCTGGGTCTGATCCCCACCAAGTGCCACAGAGATATTTCATAATATTGATGGCGCTGTTACATCGTGATAAAATCATGTTGACGTGATTGGCGAATGTTAACTTATAGTCGTAAACAAGACCCAAGAATCGTACATTGTCTTTTGATTTTATTTCACAGTTGTCGATGTAGATAGCTGTTTCACCCGGTAAGATATTTTTATTATTGAAGTGTATTAAGTTTGTTTTTGCAGGCGAAAGCTCGAGGCCTAGTTTATATAAGTTCTGTTGGACTACTTTAACCGCTTCTTCTATGATGCTTTTGCATTTTACAAATGGGACTATACGTGAATAGATAGCTGTATCATCTGCAAACTGTGAAATAGTGACGCTCTTGGGTACGTTTTCGGCTATCTTTGCGACATATATTAAGTAAAAAAGCGGGCTTAGAACCCCTCCCTGTGGGACACCTTTGTTAACTTTTATTAGTTCTCGACCCTCGATATGTGTGTGTATCCATCTCTCGCGAGTTAAAAACTTTGCATATCTAATCATCTTTTTTGAGCATTTAATTTCCGCTAATTTATTGAGTAGGATATCGCTTAGCACATTGTTGAATGCCCCAGAAACGTCTAAAAAAGCAGCAAGGAGATCCTCTTTTTTAGCCAGTGCTTCTTGTATTTCGAGGGTGAGGTTTGTCAGGTTGTCTGTGCATGACCTCCCTTTGCGAAATCCAGACTGATTTGTGGGGATGATATTATTTATCTCGACCCAATACTCAAGTCGATTTTTAACCATTCTTTCAAATAGTTTAGAGAGGCAGGGGGTTAATGAAATCGGTCTTAGCCCGCTACCATCTGGTTTATCTACGAAGTGAACGATCGACTCGGTCCAAGTGGTTGGAAAGTCACTCTCTTGAAACATTTCATTATAAATGTCAAGGAGTAGCAGTTTGTATTTTATAGAAAGAGCGCGTAAAATTTCGTAGTCAATCCCATCTATTCCAGGGGAGGAGTCCTTTTTACCTGAGCTTAATGCTATGTTAAGCTCGGAAAAAGAAAACTGGACGTCGAAAAATAAGTTATTATCGCACGAAGGTATGTAATCCGCGTCGACGCCTACCCAAGGAGGAGCGATTTTATCCAAACAGCTGCGTGCTTTTTCGTTATAGTCATCTTCTACCGTAGGATATTTTATTTTAATCGAACTATTTTTTAAAATTTTAAATGTATTCCAGACTCGCTTTTGGCTTGTTCTAAAGTTGAGAGACTTTGCAAAGTTTTTATGATACTCTATTTTTTTCTTTTTAAAAGTTAGTTTCGCGAGTGCACAATTTTTATTGTAATCGATCAGGTCTTCGAGGTTGTTAGATAATTCCCATTTTTTATAAGATTCGCGCCTCAGTCTTTTTATTTTGTTGCATTCAGGGTCCCACCAGGGAACGGGGTTACTAATCCGCTTTTTGTGGTTATAATTTTTCTTTCGTGGTGTCGCCACTTTAATCGATTTTGTAATAGCGTACGTACAACAAAATAGGATAGTGGTCGGATGCGAAAGTTTCGTCGTACACTTTAACGTCGATCTTGTCTGCTAAGCTAATGGTAGAGAAAACGAGGTCTATATTTGATTTGAAATTGGTTCGCGCGTTCACGTGCGTGAGTGTGTTATGATTGTGTAGGAAAAGGTTATTGTCGGTCATACTATTATATAGTCTTTCACCGTTCGAATCCGTATGTCTGCAGTTCCATAGTTGATTGTGAGCGTTGAAGTCTCCCATGAGGATAGTATTGTTGTTGTCTGTGCTTCCAGTGATCGCATTCCATTCGTGTTGCTCAAGCGTGCTTCCAGGTATTTTATAGCATGCGAGTAGATCCAAGGAGGGCTCGAAGTTTGTTAATCTTATCCCTCCCATCTCAATGTCAGGCACATGTGTCGGGAATTGAACTATCACTGAGAATTTGATGTCTTTTCGTATAAGATAGAGAATACCTCCTCCTTGGGTGTCCTCTCTGTCTTTCCTGTAGGTATTAAATCCTGCAATCTTAAAATTATCCTTGGGTTTAAGCCACGATTCCACACAAACTAGGATGTCTATTTCTTGTAAAATGTGGCCCAGTTCATTCTTGCGCGGTTTGATACTTCTAGGGTTCCAAAAAAGTAATTTGAGAAAAGTGTCTTTTGGGTTCATTTACACAGCTAGATGTATTTTCTATTAATTTAGGGTTCGTCGATATCAAGAAGCTGGTCACTATTCGACAATGATTCATTATCGTCTGAATTGATAAGCCGATTCTTTATTTTTGTAATACGAGATTTCATATGTCGGTTGTTAATATAGCTATAGATTTCGCTCAAGCTATTGTGAAGTCCTGAGAGGTCGGTTGTAAAATCCGAAGCAATACTTTTTATGTCGGATCTTCCATATGTTTTCAGGATAAAACTTGCCAGTGCGTCTAGGTTCCAATGGTGTTCTTCGCTGTTTGACTCGATGTAGCTTTTAGCTGGTTCTAGATGTTCTTTAATTTCCTCTATGGTATGAGTCACTTTACTTGCCGGCTTATTTTCAGACGGTTTCTCTGAAGGCTTGGCTCTCTTTCGTAGCTTTCTGTTGATTTTATCTTTTTGTTCATCTGGATTGTCCTTGATATTGCTGGATGTTGAATCGGTTGTTAATGAGAGAGGTCTCTTGGTCGGAGTAGGAGGAGGAGGCATATTATACTTATCGTCCTCTTGCATCCTATTTGCCGGGTCAAGTAGTTGATTGGCTGGTGTTGGATGCTTATTGTTGTTCGCTGTTGACTCTATCCCAGTTTGCGTGGCGTAGTTTGTTTCTATAGTTCTACAGTATTTTTGGGTGTGCCCTTCTTCTTTGCAGAGGAAACACGTAAGCTTGTCGGTGGAAAAATAAATCCAGAAGGTCATGTCGTCATAAATTATTTTAACAGTTTCTGGCAGTTTTGAGATGTCATCAGGGTGTATATACATCTGTCTTCTAAAACTCATTAGATGTGAGAAGCCTTCCTTAGTAACTGAAGAGGCCTTAATTTGCGTGATTTTGGAGAGGGGCGTAACGCCTCGTTCTTTTAACTCCTTCTCTATAACAGCTGCTGGAATGAGCGGCTGTACATTCGAAATGAGAATCCGTTTAGATTTGGTATATAAAGGTCTTATATCGAGAGTGTGCTCTTTGATTGTAACTTTTTTTACATTGTAGACGAGTTTGTCTGCTAGTTCCGAGGAGCTTAAGTACAGGCAAGTTCTCCTTTGCGAAATTCTTGAAACATATTTGATGTTGATGGGAAGAACTATTTTTCCAATTGCAATGCAGTAATCTTCAATTGTTAACCCTTCAATTGAGTTTAGAACAATTGCTTGTTCCTTAGTCGGGTATTTTTCTTGTTGCACAATATTGGCATAGGTAGCAGCAGACTGCACCTCTTGCGTTGTTGTTGACATTTTTAATTTTTTAGTTTCTTATTTAATAGAGAGGATTTTGTGCCACAGGTAGCCTCTGATTTGAGGCACCTGTGGTACTAACTTGATAGAGTGTAGATGAAAAGACTATAGAATATTTTCAAGTGTTATCATTAGAATTTGACTTATACATGAATTCCACAGAAAGTAAACACGCGAGCGAACGCTCTTCGGGAGCAGTGATAAACACGTCTTACTCGGTCAGAGTTTCGCGCGAGACTGAAAAAAACAGTTGTTTTAAAGAAATTGAATTTGATTTAGTCATCTCCGGTTTTGGTATCAATGAAGACTATTTTTATACAATAAACTTAATATTGTATAAACAAAATGAATTTGATTATAAAGTTGAAATATCACAGGTAAGAACTGAATTAAAACATAATAAATTCTAACAAGAAACGATTCGATAATATTGTCAAGAATACGTCGTTGCCATTTTATTATACGATATCAGTACTTTTTGTAAACTTAATCCCCATTTATAATAACCATTCCGACTTATCCTTCCCAAGGTTTCCACTTTTAATGAAAGGTTTTTTTAGAGATTTACAAATTTTTACGAAACTAAAAACAAATACGAAAATAAGAATTAAAAAATTGAACAAGTATAACAATGCACAAAGCTAACAAAAATATTAACACTATATTGAGAAACTGAAAAAAAAGCATAAGATAGATTTGACATTGAATCGGAAAAAGGGGGTACACCTAGGCCATGTCATCGGCCACCATAGATACCAAGACGCGGTCCCGGGACGTGGAGGTCACCTGGATGAAAAAAATTACGGAGCGCTGAACCTGGACACCGTCATCGGCCACTCTAAACACCTAAACAGAATTCCGATACGTGGAGATCATCTAGATACAAAAAACTTCGGAGCGCTTCACCTAGACATCTTCATCGACCACCCTAGACACCTAGACGCAATCCCAGCATGTGTAGGTCACCTGGATGCAAAAAACTACGAAGAGCTTCACCTAGACATCGTCAACGGCCACTCTAGACACTTAGACAACTTCCCAATACGTGGAGGACACATGCATAATAAATGACACTATACAGTAGAGTGTACTTTTTACGCAAACAAAAACCGCCATCCATATGGATATATATTGTTTACACAGCGCATATACAAAAACATGTATTGTGTATATATATATATATATATATATATATATATATATATATATATATATATATCCCTACTGAAAAATGTCACTTGATAATCAAGTGAGATGTCACTTGAGAATTTGGCATGATTATCAAGTAATTATCAAGTGATTATCAAGTAATTATCAAGTGATAATCAAGTAATTATTAAGTGATTATCAAGTAATTATCAAGTGATTATCAATTGATTCTTATGTAACTATTAAGTTAAATTGTGAGTAAAAATGTATTTCATATTGTATGATTGTTATTATCATTGTTATTAAAAATATTTTGCATGCCAAGCATTGCAGGAAAGGATGCAATTATACCCTGTTAAAATCCGCAGATTAGAAGCGATTAAAATTATATCGAAATGAGGATTACTAATCAGTTTTAATATAAGTTTTTTTTAAATTTTAATTAATTTGAATATTATTACTTTAGGGTGGTCGAGGTAGCTAATCTGCAAGTATGTAAATCACGCGTGCCGTGTCTCCAGTGGAACTGATCTCTCAGCTCGACGTTGTGCCCCCTAACGCTTCCAAAACTTCTCCCATCGTACTTCTCGTCCAATCAGAAAGCAAAGCGCATGCATCTCATTGGAGGGGGAGCATGCGCACAACCGAAAGTGAGAAGTACCGTTAGGCGCTTTCCAGGTCTAAACCAGCCCGAACAGCCGGCCGTTAATGGTTTTATTGAACAGACGCGCGTTACGGGGAAACTCGTGTTGTGTCGAGCGTCAGCCGCTCGACGGCGCAATTAAACCGTCGTTAAACCTTTTCCATCCAAGCGCAGATGCAAAGGATCGAACGTCTATACTTTTATTGCGTGGCGCGCGCCGTGCAAAAATTGTGGGCGTCGGTCGTTCGCAAATATTTATTGTGGGTTAAGCTGGTGCTGCTAGGAAAGTGGAAAAATGGTGTTGCTCAAAGGGTCTCTCGGTTAACCCCAACAAAATTGAGCTCGTCATCTTCACACGCAAGTACAAGATTGGAACCTACAGGGCACCTAGACAGCAGGCACAACCCTGGAGGTGAAGGACTCGGCTAAATACCTCGGTGTTGTCATTGACAGGAAGCTGAGCCGGGAAAAACACCTTACGGCCCAGTGTAATAAGTTCCTAGTGGCATTCTGGACATGCTGTAGGACGTTTATCTGCATATGGGGATTCAGTGCCAAAGTTCTCCTATAGCTCTACAAGGCCGTACTTCTGCCTAGGCTTGCGTATGCCAGGCTAGTCTGGTAGCCAAGGGTAGAGCAGGCGGGGGCGAAGAATGCCCTGGAGAGACTACGGAGACTTGTAACGAGGGGAACTACTGGGACCTTAAGGACCACACCCACCAAGGCACTGAGAATACAGTGGAAGTAGAACCCCACCACCTTACGATCATAGGAGAGGCAACCAAGGCCGCCCATAGACTTAATGCCTACGGGCAGTGGAAACAGGTGACGAGGCATACGCGGCTTTCGGTGAAACTTTGCCTTAAACCGAAATTATATAAAATCGGACATGATGATAACGCGTTACTTCTTCGGAAATACGAGACCATCATTTCAACACGGCAGGACTAAAAGAGTAGAAGATATACCCTGCCGGGAGAAGGTGATATCTGGTACACGGATGGATGCAAAACAGATGAAGGCACTGGCTTTGGTTACTACTGTCTTTGGGATCAAAGGGGTACCTTCTTCTCCTTGGAACGGTTTACCACGGTCTTTCGACCAGAGATTTACGCCATATTAAGCTGTGCACAGAGAATCATGGAACTCGGTCCACTTGGCAGGAGAATTGATATATGTTCGGATAGCCAGACTGCGCTCAGAGCAAAATAGCAGTATCATCTGCATACGAAATTATGGCCTCGGGGGGATCTCCTTTAAGATATCATTGATGTACAGGATAAAAAGTAGCGGTCCTAAGATCGTTCTTTGTGGAACTCCTGAATTACTTAGTATCTGTCATTTAGATAGCTAGAAAGGAGATCCAACGCTTGACCGCTGATTATATTACAATAAAGTTTCGCCAGTAGTATACTATGGTCAACAGTATCGAAAGTTATAATCGTAGGATTACTCTTATCAACATTATTATATAGTACACTAGTTATGTAGTTTAGAGCATCTTTCTTATCAGTCTTCCTCATGAAACCAAATTGTACAAAATCAAGAATTTTATTATTTATAATTTGCTCAAAAATCTTTGCAACATTGGATATGAGAGAGATAGGACGATAGTTGATGATGTCGTGATTTTATGTTTCTCTTATGATTTATAGATTGGCAATACTTCATCACTTTTGAAAGAATCTGGCCATATTGGTTTTTCAATACAGTTATTGAAAATATGGGTTAGAGGGCCTGCAATGTGGTTACATAGCAGTTACAAAGTCTTTGCATATATCTTATCAACTCCTACATTTTTCAATTTTATTGTATTGAGTATACTTATTATTTCTGCAGTACTTGTTGGCTTTAGAGAAATAGAAATAGGATATCAGGCAGCTTAAGTTCAGTTTACTTGGATTTCTACCTATTACACAAAAGAAAGTATTCATGTCTTGTGCTATTTGGAATTTGTCAATTTTGTATATAACTTATAGATAATGCAAGATTAATTATCAATCTTCTGGCAACATTGCGATTTTTAACTTTCTCGATTTTTGTATTTATTATTTTACGAATTTTTTTTTGGGTTATTAGGATTGATTTGAACAACATTTGATTCATATTTCATTTTGGCGTCGGTAAATATTTTATCCAAAATTGTAACATAATTTCTAAACCTTTCTAAATATTCAAAAGTATTGAGCAAGGGTATTTTTTTTTTTTTACATGGCATTTGGAACTCGAAAGTTCATCGCCTCATCTACGCAAGCCTTCCACGCTGCCCTATCTTGTGTCAACCCCACCCAAGATGCACCTCTCCGATCGACACCCACCCGTCCTATTTCTACTAGATCCGCTTTTACGTTGTCCTCCCATCTACGTCTAGGTCTACCTAGAGGTCGCGTTACCATCGGCCTGCCCTACATGACACGCGCTGCCGTACGGTCGTCTCCCATTTTCGCTACGTGCCCTGCCCATCCCAATCTGCGCGATTTTATTATTCTGTTAATATTTGGTGACGCGTACAGATTGTGTAACTCATCATTGTGTAGTATCCTCCATTCCCCGGTTTCCTCATCTTTCTTCGACCCGTATATTTTTCGCAAGACTTTATTTTCAAATACCCTAAAACGGTTGTCCGCCTGCTTAGTGAGAGCCCACGTTTCGCACCCGTACAGAACCACCGACAGTATTATTGTCCTGTATATTCTTATTTTAACGTTTTTAGACAACAGCCTCGACTTAAGTAAATTACTCACGGCGTAGAAGCAAGCATTACCCGAATGGAGTCTCTTATTTATTTCGACATTAATCTCGTTTTTATCATTTATGGTCGTACCCAGATACCTGAATTCGCTAACCTTTTCAAAAGTAAAATTCCCAACTCTGAGATCTTCCTCCCCTCTGCAGATGCCTAGCTTATCCACAATCATGTACTTTGTTTTTGATTCTCTCACTTCTAACCCTGTATACTCCACCGCTTTTATGAGGATTTCCGCGTTTCTTGCTACCGTTTCCCTACAATCCCCCAGTATATCCAAATCATCTGCGTAGCCTAGTATCTGCGTTGTTCCATTAAGCGTTGCGCCCATCTGGCTAACCTGCATTTTTCTAACGGCATACTCTAACGTTAAGTTGAACAGCACCGTAGAGAGTCCATCCCCTTGTTTTAAACCATCGCGTATCATGAAGGGTTGTGATACATTACCGCCTACTCGGACCTTTCCCGTGCTTTTTAAAATCTATAAATAGTTGGTGTATGGTTTCGCAAAATTCCCACTTTTTCTCTAACAACTGTCTTATGGTAAACATTTGATCGCTCGTCGATCTGTTGCGCCGAAATCCGCACTGATAATCTCCTACTATATCTTCCGCGAATGGAGTGAGTCTAGCTTGTATTACGTTTGACAGAACTTTGTAGCACGTTGCTAAAAGTGAAATACCCCTATAGTTATTGCAGTTTGTCTTATCCCCCTTTTTAAAAATCGGTATAATGATAGATTCCTTCCAATTTTCGGGTATTGTTTCATTTTTCCAGATGGCACATACTAGTTTATAGATTTTGAAAGTGAGCTCGACGCCCCCATATTTGAGTAACTCAGCTGGTATAGAGTCATTTCCCGCGGCTTTGCGGTTCAGCAGTGTGAATTTCGTCCCCTAATTCTTCGCTATTTTCGTGCACGTTTAATAATTTATCGAAATAATTTTTCCACAGCGACAGTAATTCGTTGTCATTTGTTACGAGGTCCCCGTTTTCGACCTTCATCAATTGCGCTCTACTCCTAAAACCCTTTCTGATGGCGGTAATCCCTCTGTACATTTCGCGGGGGTTATTTTCCTTACTGTTAGTTTCTATTCTCCTAATAAGATTCTTTTGATACTCCCGCTTCTTATTTCTGTAGATCGCGCTCGTCTGTTTCCTTACGTTAGAATACTCTTCTACGGTCCTATCGCTTCTATTTTGTAAGTTATCTAATTTAGCCTTTTTGCGCCTTTCAAACCAGAGTTCGCACTCTTCGCCAAACCATGATTTGCTCTTTGGCTTTTTCTTTTTATCCAGTACTTTGTTCGCGGCCTCTTTTACCGTTTTTTCGATGTCCCCCCATAAGCTATTCGGTTCGTCATTCCCCTCCGGCGATGTGTTTGCTTCTTCAAGTGCCTGAAACCTGTTATTAATTTCTATCTGGTACCTAATTCGCTCTGTTCTATCTCGTAGTTTCTCAATATCGAAGCTTTCTACCTTGTTTGCTCGCTTACTATTTTGATTCGCTACTAGTCTAGCTCTTAATTTGGCTACTACTAGGAAGTGGTCCGAGTCGCTATCTGCCCCTCTGTAAGCCCTTACGTCAAGAACATTAGTATGACGTCTTTTTTCAATGAGGAAATGATCAATTTGGTTCTGTGTGGCCCCGTCCGGCGATGTCCACGTTGCCTTGTGTATGTTCTTGTGCTTAAAACACGTAGTTTTGATTATAAGATCTTTTGCCGCCGCGAAATTTATGACCCTAATACCGTTATCATTGCTGGCTTCGTGCAGGCTTTCCTTACCTATAGTAGGCCTAAACATTTCTTCTCTACCTCTTTTAGCATTGAAATCGCCTAATACTATTCTTGTGTCGTAAGACGCGAACTGGTCGATTACCTGCTCTAAAGTTTCGTAATAGAGATCCTTAGCTTCTTCTTCTTTGTCCTCCGTAGGACAGTGTACATTAATAAATACATATCTATACCATTCACCTTCGATAATGATGTACGAGAGCCTATCATTGACGGATTTGAAACTTTTAACCGAATGTATGATGCTTTTGCTTACGAGAAATCCGGTGCCTAGAGATCCCCCACTCCCGGCCCCATACAGGTACGTGAAGTTACCCGATGCTAGTACTCCGCCATCTAGCCACCGCGATTCCTGTATTGCTACCAAATCTAGATTGTACCTATCAGCTTCCTTTACGAGTTCTTTAAACGCACCTGCTCTGTATAGACTGCGAACATTCCAAATTCCGACCCTTAAGTCCCTTTTGGTTCGGATTTGATTTTTTTGAGCCATGATGTTATGTTAAACCCGCGCGCTTCGGATCCTGTTCCGATCGCAGGTGAGTCCACGTTCTAGAGGTGATAACCCCTATACCTCTCTAGAACTAAGTATGAGAGCTTTCCGACTTTGACGAGGATAGTGTCAATTCGTCGTCAGACACACTACGGTTTCATTCTCGCATCCTAACGTCCCCCTGCAAGGCAGCGCGCCTTCGCTGGCATCGTTACCGCGTAAGACCAGGTGACGAATCATTCTACACATCCCCTTTCGGGGTAATTGTCATCGCTCCCGCATCCTCCTCGGCAGCAGGATTTTTGCCCATTTTTGTAATGTGTGATGAAAGAGATAGATTGAGAGATAAGAGACAATGTGAAGTGTTTTTGTTGTTGTGGTGCTTGCGTAGTGTTTCTAGATGAATGCGTTCGACAGTGTGGGCTCATCACACCCACGCCTGTTCCTATCGGCTGTCCGCGGCTGCTTATTCAATTTATTCGCAGCTAACCTCTTTCTCAGGGGCTGTTCCTCTATCCGCAACCTAAGGACGCGCTGTGTAGTGGTGATAGGCACCCACCCGTCCGATCTGGACGACAACGCCCAAGACCCGCTTAGGGTAGCGGCATTGTAACAGATTGAGCAAGGGTATATGCATCTTGAAAAAATAATTAGAAAGATTAAAGATTAGAAATTCAAAATTTATAAACTGAAAAAAATATAAAACAAAAATGTTTAATTGAAATATTACAAAAGGGGATATTAGTGGTTAAAATATTACGAAAGGAATATTTTTAGTAATTGCCAATTTTGGATTTCCAAAATTATATCTTTCTAATATTTTGAGACTCAGAATTTAACATTTCGTTATAAATAAATTTATTATTTTCTTCTTTCGAATCTATATTTTATAACCTTTACTCTTGCCCAAAAGTATCTATGTTACCTATTTTTTGATTTAGTTTTTATCGCTTTTGTTAACTGCTGTAGATGCAAAAGATTGCAGCTTGAGTGTTATTTTCCAATCGCTGAATTTTATTATCTGCAGCATTATCAACATCTATAGGTACTTCAAGCATGTTTGCTAATTCCATGTTGTGATAGATCGATTCAATTGCACATAAAGTAGGTTTAATCGGGTAATCGGAGTCGATATATCTATTAATTTTCTCTATTAAGATTTTTTTTTTTTAATATTTTAGGAACGTTTTTCTGTAGTACTTTATGGCATCTAAGTACGTGGGGAACTTATGTCAGTCCCACCTTGGCGTTTTGTAACTTCTCTTTAAGAAGATAATTTTTCTTAGTTTATTCACTTACTAACCTGTTCAACAGTATGTTTTAGTATTTAGAAGTTAAATATCACTTTCCTTAATAGATACAGCCTTTTGTAAGTCATGAATTAATTACCAGTCTTAGCCAGTAGGTCATTTCTCACATCTTCTGATTTTTTAGCTTAATCTGTGCTATTAAAAGCGATGCTGATTCGCTTAATACTTCATTATCAATTTTTGTAGTTATGTTATTACCAATGAATACATAGTTTTCGTTCTTTTTCTTGAGGCAACTATGACGATAAGCCTTATCACAACACAGACTGCTGTTGTTCCCGGTTTTTTCTTACAACAAGGAAAATTACTGCGACACTTATCGGGAGGCTTGTTTCAATTTTCAAGAGAAAGAAAAATTTCAAAATTCACAAAAGTTCCACACCTAACAGATTTTCAAATCGCGCGCAAAAATTACCATAGAAGATCAGTCACAGATGTCAACGTTTATCCAGAGCCGATGATGTTGTACCTAGGTGGCAAAAATTGGAACGAGACGCGCTGCGTTGGTGATGTCTGATCTCGCGCTCTTTGGAGAGAGAAAGCTCTCCGAAAAAAACCTCCGTTTGGTAGAATTTGGAGCTGAATGATCCACGAAGCAAGATTTTTCTTCTCCTCTTTAGCAATGATGAGCACTGATGTTATGTCCGCATAATAAAACAGCTATGATAATGTTCGACGGCAGCAGTCGTACAGTGTTTGACGAAGGAGGTTATGTTATCTTCTGCTTGCAAAAAGAACTCCTCTAGGCTCATAAAAAACACGCAAAAATTGTGGTCTTTTAGCGCCCGCGAGTGCGACACCATTTGATTACAACGATGTAATATTTATATAAAAGACCATATTCAGCGTTAGTTGGGTTTAAAAAAAGAATAATATAAATAATGAATCCAAAATTACTTCTGATTATCCAAATGAGACCACCAATGTTTCAAATTACGATGAAATAGGATAATAGTTAGCTACACAATAGGTTTGTCCTCCTGAAACAATATATAGATTATTAGAGTTCAAATTATCTGACTAATTTCACGTTATTTAATGATAAGCGGTCCATTTAGAGAATGAACAAAAAAGATCCCTTAGTAATAAATTTATTATATAATTGCAAATCTAAATTATTGGGTTGTTAATAGAGTATTAAATTTGAAAGCAACAAAACATAAATAGAAAACCTATATTGAACCGTATGTATTTTTCTAACCCGTATGAGCGTTGCTTATTTCATTTCTGTATGTTTTTATTACATTTAAACAGGTGCCACAGAGGTATATGAATTTCGGATAGTGTTGTTTATTTCACATTTTCGAAACTCTGAATTTATTATCAACAGATATAGAATGGAATACATGATTGCAAAAGACCATACATTATAAATTCCCTAATTTATTAATGCGGTCATATTTATTTATATAAATATTTTACCATCTATGCATTGCGGAAAAACTGTAAATGAATATAAAACTTATTTTTATGGTCTCAAATAAAATGATTTAATTAAAATAAATAATATTAATGTGCTTAAAGGCATAAAGCAATTAATGCACTAATAGAAATGTTAATTACATAAACTGTGTATTAAGTAATACAAAATACTCTTTAAAACTAGAAGTAAATCATATCTTTATAAAAAAAATGGACTTCTACTCAAAATAAAAGGTTAGGTGAGATTTGATGTATATCGTACTACTATGTATGCCAATAACATATAATGTAACATAATAACAATTTATAGCAATAAAAAACCACTGCCAATTATTTGGCACGTAGCTTCCATCAAAATTATGTATCGCTTTAATATCTGAATTAATTTTACTTCTTACATAATTCTATAAAGTTTATGTACTTTTTCGTTTGATAGATAAAATTATTTCAAATTAATTATATATGCATAATCAATTATTTATAGTTCTATCCCTTTCTCTCTTTTTCTCGCATAGCTAGAGTCTAGGTATAGATTAAAATTTATTAATGTTTTAAAATTTATTAGCGATGCAGTTTTTAATTATGAAAAGTATACAGGGTGAAAAAAAAACAGTTTGAAGCCTAATATCTTAGAAACTAACTGATTTCATGTACAGCCCAGAGAAAGGGATCACGGTGCTATATAATGCTAACTAAATCCAAAATTTAAACTTGATTATTGCCGTTTACTCCAGTTATCGGGTCACGCAGAAAAACGACTTTTTTCAGTTGTTGATGTTTTTCTCAGGATCTGCCCCATGAAATGACTTAAAATTAAAGTAAAGTATAGTCCTAATAACATTCAATAATCATGATTTTTTTAGAAAGCTTTGAAATTAAGTTTACGGGTTATAACGATTTCAAAAAATTGCACTTAATGGTGTGTAATAAGAAAACGACAAACGGTAATATAAATTTTCTGCGGTAAAAAGATAGGTAATTTTATTCTCTTTCAGGTACATATGAAGGAATTTAATTTCGTCAACTTTTCCAACAACTTTATTAGAAAAAACTGAAATCTCAAAACTAAAAAATCGCTATAAAAAAACGAGTCTAGAAGGTGTAAAAACGGACTGTTATCCCGCTGAGTATTCGTAAAAACAAAGAAAATGAGACTTAGTAGATTAAAATCCACTAAGTAGAAGTTGAGCTAGAGGCGATACGAACGAACACACACACACACACATCACTTGCTTCCGAGCTACCGATCGGTGTGCATCGCCTGTCACTCTTACCGTCGTGAGATTCCTGAGGAGAGTATGACGCTTAAGTCAATAATGGAGACAGGTAGGTGATAATTAATGCGGATGTGACGTTTACATAATGCACGAAAAGAAGGGGAGATAAAGAAAACTAAAATCACGGAATCGAGAGTAAAGTAAATCTGACGTGTAAAATTAATGACGTGTATGAAATAGTGTAAAATAAATTCGTTTATCAGGAAACGCTGAACAAAAGACGCGAAACAAAAATGATCTCTCAGAAATTTGACAACGTGAGGGTTAAACGGAAAGTTAGAAAAATTTATAAAAAAAAAAAAAAAAGCCGCAAGCTAAAATTGTGATTAAACGTGCATGCGTTTCTTGGCATAAAGCAAGCGTGATCTGAATTCCAAGAACCGGTCAAATCGGCAAGATGGCTGACGAGCGGCACAAGTTTGAGCAGAAAATCGTGCGCGAGAAAGAAAGGAAGAGCGGCAACACTGTCGGGAAAAGAAAGCGGAAGCGAGCATATCTTCGCCGTGAAGAAGCAGAGTAGCGCAAGGAAGAGGGCGTGGCTTAGCTGCGCGTGCTAAGAGCGGCAAGGATGGGATGCATGAGAGAGAGAGAGAGAGAGAGAGAGAGAGAGAGAGAGAGAGAGAGAGAGAGAGAGAGAGATTTTGTACCGGCAGAGTTGAAGCGCGTGCATGCGAGAGAGAGGGAAAAAGCGGTACGGCGCGGGGACGCGAGAGCGTATGCCATGCACGAGAAAGAGAGAGAGAGAGAGAGAGAGAGAGAGAGAGAGAGAGAGAGAGAGAGAGAGAGAGAGAGAGAGAGAGAGAGCATACATGAGTGAACATGAGAGTATGCATGAGCGTGAGACTGTAAATTTGAAAAACAGCTGATCGTCTTTTACGCTAAGCGAAGTACTGCGGTTGCCACTTGACTCGACGCCAACGAATGTCCGCAGGTTCTAGTGCCGAGGGCACGTGCTCACGCGCGTATGGCCGATAGGCGTTATTGCCAGGCGTAGTGCGCGATGATTGTGTGCGGCCGAGTGTATCTAGGAAAAGAAAAAGATGGAAAACTGGTATTTTCCACGAAGAATTTGCTGTTCAAAATAGGTAAGGAAGTGTACTGAGGGATTAAAAGTAAAGAAGTGTATTTAGTGATGATTTAAGAGGGCGTGTCCTAGTAAGGAGATGAGAAAGTGCGCACTGACAGAGGACGGGAAACCGAGGTTACTAGGTTGAGGGAATTTATTCAGATGGGATAATTCTTAACTTACTATTAAAATTATGCATGCATGGGATGTGCTAAAGAGTAGAGTAAGTTAGGACCCTCGTAAAATCAGATTAGGATATGAAGTACGGGACAGTAATTTATTAAGAAACGCATGAGTTATAGGAAGTAAAATAAAATAAGAATTGAATTCTAATACATAAATGAAATGAAATGTATGACATGTATGAAGTGTGATTGAACATGAGATATTTTAATGATGAATATATGACTAGATAAGATGTGATGCATGCAAAGATGAGATATATGAGATGGTATATGAAATGAACAACGAATTCCGTGATGAGTTATGTTATGTGATGCTATATGATGAGTTGAAATGATGAGAATGAATGAGGTGCTTATCATATTCAAATTAAACTAATGCTTATTTGTGCTATTTTAGGTCAATTCTTGTCAGAAGATGACTGTCAGTTCCTGAGGAAAATATGGCCTCCAGGGGAGAAAGTCATGCTTGTGTCGGAGCCCAGAATATCCGAAAGAATGGTGACAGAGGAGAGGCTGAAGGCGGCTATGCAGGAAATAGAAAAGACCGTAGAAACGAAGGTGAAGACTACACTGGAGTGGATCACTGAACGACAGAAGGAATTCTTTGATATGCAAGCAAAACTCAACAAAGAGTTAATCGAAAGCACGCTTTCAAAAATGACAGAAGGCATACAGAAGCAGAAAGAGATCGAAGCTCCAAAGCAAGACAAGGTTGAGAATGATACAAAAGTCAGATCGTGGCTAAGGTGGGTAACGACTAAAACCACCCCATGGACCAAAGCTGCTCCAAAAATAAAAAACATAGAAGACGTGGATATTGAACTGAAGATCAGACAGGATGTAAAGGAATACGAAGAAAGGAACAGACTAGGAGCGGATCTAAGGCTAAAGCCCACTATTGACGAAAGTCTACTGGAAGAAGAAAACTTTGTAGTTCCAATCCAGAAGACCGGGACCGAGGAAGAGGGAATTGGGAGAAAGCATCTCTGCTCTCCGACACCTTCGTTGTTTAGGACGACAGAGACATCAGATGAGGAATTGGAAGAAGGAGAAATCAATGAAGCTAAAGACTGGGAGGGCAAACAAATCATCCCAGGTAAGATTGTAATGACAACAGGGAAATCACCCAAAACTCAGATGGATCTGATCGATATGCCGATTGACATGAGGCCGTCACCAGAAAGGACAAACAAGACCACAAGTAAATATGATATAAATCATATAGGAATATCTGATGGAGTAAATGGGGTAAGCAATAATAATCTAAACATAGTTAAAATTATAGAAGATAAAATTAAAGAATCGTTAGCTAAGGCTAATAAGGGAGGAAATGGCGGAATAAACCCAACTAATGACAGTAACAAGAATAAAATCATAATTGAGGTTTCTAGCAAAGAGAGTAATGTGATGCGAAGTTATAAGTTAACTACTGGGATGAAGTTTAAGATTTTTGAAGATTATTTGATGTCTGAGGTTAAAACCAAAAGGTTAGACTATGCGTTTGATAAAAAGAAATGTGAGGATGTGAATGAAACTAAATTAATTGAGGATAAGCATAGAGTTCGAGATATCATAATCAATCATATTGACATAGAATATTACACTAAAATGATAGATATTAAAGAACCTATTGAAATGGTGGAAAACTAAAGGAATTAAAAAAATAAAGCTTAATAAAGCTTCTGAATTTTGAGATTTGTTTGAGGAAAAAGTGAAAGTATATGAAAATACGCCTAATGCTGATAAATTACCGGAAAAAGATAAAAAGGATCTGTTTATACAAGCAATAAAAGATGCGGTGCCCAACGTAACTGTGGCTGATTGTCTACTTGAGGAATCGACTGGGCGAGAAATGACGTACAGTCAATTAAAAAAATTTATTTTGCAGGAGGAAGCTTTGAGACCGCAGAGGCAACCACCTAAGTCCACGTTCAACGCCGGATTTCGAGGAGGCAAGAGAGGAGAGCAATTTCAGAGAAGAGGGAAGGATGATGTCAGGTGTTATACGTGCGGCAAGAATGGACACATCAGCAGAGATTGTCCGACCCCAGGAGAGGTGGTATGTTACAATTGTAACAAGGTTGGAAATCACATCTCTACTTCCTGCCCAGAGCCATTCCGATATAATAGGCGGAAGCCGACTGGAGGGGAGCAGGGACCAGCTAGCAAAAGGGCGAAACTGGAACCTGCTCACAACCAAGGACGTGGAAAACCAGACTGGACGGGCCAAGGAGGCCACAACCAAGGAGTCACGAGAGGTGGTGGCACAGGTTCGATTAACCGAGGACGTGGAGGCAACAGAGGACGAGGAGGCAGAAGTGCTAGAGGCAGAGGTGTCTCAGCCCATTTCGGCTACATGGAAAACCCAGAGCAGGATCAGTATTACCAAGGTAAATTAAATTGTAATTTAATTGGTAGAAATTTGAGGGATAATAAAATTACTAAATTTATAGCGGATTCTGGTGCAACAGAGCATCTGAGTAAATCGAAATTAATTTTTGAGAGATTGAGTGAAAATGAAGTGAATGAAATTAATTGTGCGAATAAGAATAATTATCTGAGTACTCAGGGAAAAGGTGATGTTAGAATTAGGACAGAAAATGGTAAGGAGTTAATAATGTCGGATGTATTGTATTCTAATGAGTTGTCGGAAAACTTATTGTCACTAAAGAAATTTGTTGATCAAGGACTCGAAGTCTATTTAAACAATAATGTAATCAATATATTTGATCCGAAATCCAAAGAGAATTTATTGGCCGGAAAGTATGAAAATCCATTTTGGCTAATTAAATTAAAGATTGCACCCAAAGGCAAGAACGAGATTGAAGTGTCTAAAGCTTTTGCTTTAACAAGCTCATTAGAACAGAATCATCCATACAATACCAGGAGTAAGGGAAATGAATTAAGTCAGGTAGAAGAGAGGGTTGAATCTAAAAATGAGGAGAATATGGAAAAATTAGAGACATATGAAAACACAGAAAATTCAAGTCTAGGAGATAGAATATCTGATTTATTACATACTGCTACAGATAGAAAGGTTCATGTAATGGAGGATTGCAATGGCTCTAATGATAATCTTGAGATTGATTATAAAAGTAGATCATGTGAATCAATTAATAAAATTGACAAAGCCATGATTTGGCATTTAAGACTAGGACATGTATCGGCTATGTACATCAGAAAACTGGCAGAACAGTTTCCTGAAATACTTGATATAAAAGGAGTAAATGTAGAAGAAAGTGTTATTAAATGTGAAGTGTGTCTAATAACTAAAAGTTGCAAACTTCCTTTCAATAAAATTAGGACTAGAGCATCGAAGCCATTGCAAATTGTCCATGCAGACACGATGGGACCTATTAGTCCAGTTTCATTTCCAAAAGGCTATAAGTTTGTTGTGGTTTTCATAGATGATTATTCGAGAACGACTAACATATCCTATTAGACAAAAAACTGAGGTTAGCAAATGTCTAGTAGAATTTATTAGGAGTGTCAGAAACGTGTTAGGTTCAGATGAGAAGTTTTGCTATTTGAGGTGTGATAGAGGGACGGAATTCACAGGAAATGCAATGATAGATGTTCTGGATAAGTTTGGAGCTGAACTGCAATTGGCATGCCCAGACACACCAGAAGATAATGGTGTGGCTGAGCGTTTCAATAGGACTATTCAGAGCAAGATAAGAGCGTGGATGTTTGACTCAGGTTTACCTTCTACGATGTGGGATTTGGCAGTGAAAGCGAGCGTATATGTGTATAATCGAACGCCGCATAAGTCTTATGAAATGAAAATTCCGATAAATTTGTTAAACTCGAAAATTGATAGCAATTTAAGACAGATAAAAAGGTTTGGATGTGTAGCTTATGTAAGGGCAACTAGAAATGAGGGCACTACGTTTAGCGTCAAAGGAATCAGGAGTTTTATAGTGGGTTATATTCCAACAGGGTATATTTTATATACACCTGAAGAGAAAAGGTTATATGAGAGTAGACATGTTAAATGCATAGAGGAGGTAGTGTACAAAGATTATTTTGATAAAAGAGAGTCTGACGAAGAGTTATTCAAAATAGATATAGAGGATGAGGTTGATTGTCAACAAGTAGAGCAGGAGAGGAAAAGTCAAGAAAATATGAGTCAGGTTGATGTTATAGATGTAAACAAACTAGTTAGCTCAGAAGAAGTTGAGTCCAATGATAAAGTGAAAGAAACTAAAAGAAAGGGAGGTAGAGCGAAAAAATTGACCAAGCAGTCAGTGATGTTTTGTTCAGAGGAGAATGAAAATACTGAACAAACAGAAACAAGGGATTTTGGACTTCATGCACTATTAGCTAAAATCCAGGGTGATCCACAGACATATAGGGAAGCAGTAAGCTCCAAAGATAGTGAACACTGGTTCAAATCTATACAGGTAGAACTAGATTCAATTAAAGATAATGAAGTCTATGAAATAATAGAAAGACCGAAAGGAAGAATAGGGATGGGAAAGCCCAATGTAATTGATTCACGATGGGTCTTCAAAAGGAAAATTGATGAGCAAGGAAAAACTAAATTCAAGAGTAGGTTAGTCATTAGGGGATTCAAGGATAAGAATGATGTTGAGTGAAACGTATGCTCCGGTATCCAGGATGTCCTTGATTAGATCTTTTCTTGTGATTGCAAATAAATATGATTTAAAATTGAAGCAGCTAGATGTAGAAACTGCATTTTTATATGGAGATTTGTCTGAGGAAATACTGATAGAAATACCAGAAGGGATTATGGTTAGCAAAGAATACAGAGAAAAGTTTGTTTGGAAATTGAAAAAGGCTTTGTATGGACTCAAAATAAGTCCAAAGAAATGGAATAATAAATTTACAGCTGTCATGCATGAATTAGGTTTTATTTCTAGTGACATGGACCCTTGTTTATTTTTTAGACAATCTAATTACGGGGTGATGATTGTAGTTTTATATGTAGACGATATTTTGTTGGCAGGCAACAATTTGACAGAACTGTCTGAGTTTAGCTCAAAGTTAAGTAGGAAGTTTAAAATTAAGGACTTGGGTAAACCAAAAGAGTTTTTGGGGATTAAAATTGAGAGATGTGAAGAAAAGAAAATAATTAAATTAAATCAAATGAAGTTTATAGATAATATGTTAAAAAGACTTGGCTTTGATAAAATTAGACCTGTCAATACTCCGATAGCATCAACACAAGTCACTAATAAAGATAGGAAAACTCGAGAGACTGAGTATATTGTATCTGAGGCTGTTAATAACAGGTTGTACAGAGAAGCTGTAGGTTCTTTGTTGTATTTGGCTGGTGTGACAAGGCCAGACATATCGTTTGCTGTGAATGTCTTGAGCAGACATCAGGTAGCTCCAACAAAGTATGAATGGAAAATGGTACAAAGAGTGTTCCAATATTAGATTGGAACACGCCATTACTCATTGATATATTCAGGAAAAGAAAATTACATGAAAGCTTATTCAGATGCGAGCTTGTCCGATTGTGGAGGTTCTCTGACGACTTGTGGCTATGCCATACAATTGTACGGAGACACAGTGGTCTGGAAGACACACAAACAGCAAAGCGTGGCCTTGTCGACATGTCAGGCTGAGTATGTAGCCATGAGCGAAGCATGTCAAGCTATTTTAGTTCTGCATAATTCAATTTGTTTTATACTAAGGAACGACATGTATCCAATAGATCTATTTTGTGATAATATGGCAGTACAAGCATGCACTAACACAGATGGTGTTAATAGGCTGAGGCATATGGTTGAAAGGAAAGAGCATTATATTAAAGAGTGTGTGAAGCGAGGTTACGTTAAGATAACATGGGTTAAATCTGCTGATCAGTTAGCAGATATATTTACCAAAGCCCTATCCTTTCCTGTGCATGAAAAGTTATCCTTATTACTACTAAATATGATTTATAACTAATATATGCCTCATGTTACAGAAAAACCCTGGGAGCCACAGACTGGAGATGAGGAGGAGGAATAAGGCTACGCCAGAGGCACTTGGTCCAGAGTTCCAAATAATAGTCTTATCAAGACATAAGGACATAACGCGTATGGAGAGAGAGTGTGGGAATATATATAGACCATAGGCGTTATGCCCATGTACAGAAGTGGGGAGCGCCATGTTGGCATCTCCACGAGAAGCGGCGCTGCGCGCCACTTGCTTCCGAGCTACCGATCGGTGTGCATCGCCTGTCACTCTTACCGAATAAAGCTTTTTACTTACGACCGAATCTTTTGTGTGTCTTTATTATGAGCACCTACCTAGTCTGTTATTCTAACAATTTATTTATTTATTCGAATTCAATTTTCTATGGTTTAAAAGTGGTTTGTCCCCTTAGGATAATGCGCGCCGATAGCCAAAAAATAAATACGCACATGCGTACCCAAAAATCTTGGTTTTCACAAATTGGTGGGAAAAAAATACTAGTAGTAGCACAGGCTGAAAAAAAATATTAAACAATATTAAGCTATATTCTATGTAACTGCATATATTGCGCGAATGTAGGTGCACATGCATTTGTCTAGTATATAGTATTTATCACATATGTGGAGGAATTTGTCGCGTTGGCCGCACTGTCATGAAGATAGCCCAAAATACTCTCAGGTACCCTTGGGTATCTTCGGTATATCCTCGAGTATCCTCAGTATACCCTCGGGTACTTTTGGTATACCCCTAGTATACCCCTAGTATACCCCTAGTATACTTCCGGTATATCCTCGGTATATTCGAAGATCATACCTTCGATGGCTTCGAGTACCGGAGGGCAGCCGTATACGCACCGCACCGCCGTCGTTGCTGCCGCCGCTTGCGAATACAGACGCAAGATGGCAGTATGTCTGAGGTAGCCGCGAACGCCAATTGCCATGTACCCGCAAGTTTAAGTTAAAATTCCTTAACCCACCCACCACTGTGAGGACGCTAGAGACCCATATAGTACCCAATCTTTTGACAATATTTTCTCAAGGTGCATTTGCAGATTCGTCAAATTCGAAAATATTGTATCATAGTTATATAACCTTCGGAAAATTTTCCTGCAATATTGCTGTAAAATTTCTGAATTTTACTCAGAGTTCTTTTTTTTTAGGGTTTAAAGGTGTTGTGCCCCCTTAACTGAATTAGTAACATAACAGTGCTTGCTTCTTCGAAAATATCCATAATTTGAGAATCATGTTGTAATAAACCCATTGCAATAGCAGTGTCTTTATATGTACTGTTATTTATGTCTTTCGTTATTTTTGGTGAAATAACATTTAATCTACCAATTGTAATATTTTTCTTTACATTTTTTCTCTTTTGCCATATTTTTTTGTCTTATGAAATATATATTGTTCAGAAATATTTATGTACTTTAAAGATTTTGCAAAATCATCAATGTTATTTAATTTAAACTAAGCTGTTTGTGGTTTTTGCCAACTGTTTATTGCACTTTTAATTTTACTCATTTTAAATATCTTATAATTTTTGTGTTTTTTACGTACCGGCATATTTTCAACTTTATGACTTCTAATACAAATCAGAAATTTTTGAAATCGCTAAACTGCTTCCATTGGACTAAGATGTCTACCATCAACATAAATTGTAATTTTGTCAAGTTTATCTTGATTACAATCATCATTTTGACATCTTTGAATTTTGACAAATGCTATGTCACTACCTTGGTGAATATACTTATAGATATCAAGGGACGCGGTAGCGCCCCGATGGCAAGCATAAGTTTTTATACACTGTGTCGTTGAGGAGCAGCTCGACCCTATTATACTTTGAATTTGCTAAATAACCTAAATGCGTTTTATTGTCTCCAATGATTTCTTGTCTGATATGTCTTAAATGATATAATTGGGTAATGTATCTTAAATATTTTAATGAGAACTTTCTAATAATCATAATATTTTGCTTCGAAAATGTCTCTTTTAGCAGAATAATTATCATCAAAAATTAATTTGCGATGATTTCTTAAAATTTTGGTCATGTGCGATTCTCATCTTTTTAAGTACAATAATACAAGATATGTCATGATAATAGGTTATATTAAGGTTATCTTTCAGCAATAAGTGCATAGTAATACTATACTACACCGCGAATGTCTCCAGAACATATTAATTATGTGCAACTCTAATAGTAAAAGAGTGAAAGGTGTCCGCTAAGCGTCGCTGCCTTTTACGAAACGAATCGCAGTTGCAGAGAACCGAATGCACGGAGTAAGCATCTAATTATCTACACAAAGATTCTGAGGAAAGAAGACTAGATTTTTCAAACTAGAAATTGTCTAGTTGTCTTTATCTAGTTTTTCATGCATCGTTTACAAATGTGTATCAGTGTTTGTTTGAGAGGACATAGGCTCACGCAGCAGTAGAGTACGTCCGGCTTCGTGTAAACATAACATAGCCTAAAACAGTGGTGTTTCAAAGCTGCGTGGTGCGCACAAACTCGCACGAATCTGTTTGTTGTGCGCCATTGTACGTGATTGTGCATGATCGTGCGTTTATCAAATAACCTTCGCGCTACCGCTAGTGTACCTCTCGGAAAAAATAATGTGTCTATTACTTAAGCGACGAACACCTGCCAAGACTCGACGCAAGCACTCGCGTGGATCATCACAAACACGACATGTCAATCCAGAGAGTAAACAACAGCGTGCTTTACGTCAGCGAACATCTTGTGACCTGGTTCATATCAGTGGACTGGAAACTGGGCACCGACCAATCGCTTTAGGACATGCAGGACTACCACAACAGAGAAGAGCGAGATCGACACTGCGATTCATAAAAATCTATGAGCTCGTCGTTAACTTCACAAGCTCTCACCGCTCAAGCTCCACGACGACCCCGTCCCCTGCCATGCCGACCTCCACATCTATGGTTGTTCGACTCGTACTTCAGTCTCCAGCTCAACGGCAACTATATGCTCTCTCTAAGACCTTATACCCTTGTTTCTTCGGAATGAGTCGACAATGAACAACAAGGTCTTCCTTCTTGTTCCGCTACAGCGGTTTCGCTCAGCCCTCACATATCAGTGCAGCAGAGTTTGCCACAATTGGCAAACACCACAACGACGAATGCCAGAGCTGCTCCGACGACCAGCAAATTACACTTGGCGCTCAAGACCATCAAGCCAAAAAACCATCAACAAAAAACGGCAAGTAAGACAACGAAAGCACGAGAACGAGTTTGCGATGGAACGTCTGATCCAGTTCGAGGACAAGGAGGAAGCGATAGACGTCAATGAGGAGCCGACGCGGCCTCCATAGATCGGCAGTGTCGGAAGTCTGACCAACCTCAAGCTTAGCATATCTGTGACACCCAGCCACAAATTCAAGCCTACCGCTGCTGCCAATAAGGCTCTCGAGAAGTCATAGTAATTCTGAACTTTAATTAAATCCATTAAACGGGTATGAAATCGGTTTGAAAAACACCTTTTACAAGGTTAAATGTTGGCAACTATAAGTTTGGTCTACACCCTGGCAGAAAATAACCCAACAGTTAATTATGGTTAGCTAACGAACCTGCTATAACCGTCACTTAGGCACACTTGCCGTCCCGTCGTCTTATAGTTTATCGATGAAACATTCTAATTGTTATTATTAAGGTGTAAATCTTTTAAATCATATTAAAATTACATTTTTTTATTATAATCTAAAAGCAGCTTCGCTTTATTGTAAAAATCTTCAAATATATGCGTGAAAGTTTATAGCAAAGAAAAAATCTAAAGCCAAATTTAATAATTTGCAAAAATAATAAGTATTTTTAGAATTATATTGGCTTTACGATTCGTTTTTCACCATAAATTTTTGCTTATGGATGAATTGTTTTATTGAATTTCTCTGTTTTCATTAAAAACGCGATAAATGTGCATATTTGTGTGGGGAATGATCCGTAATTAATCAATAAGTTGTTTTAAGTCAGTACACATCGTAGACTTCAAGACGACGGGACGGCAAGTGTGCATTAAAATAATATTTTTGAAAATTGTAACCTTTTTTTTTAATAACCACTAGTCAGCTGATCTTATCTCACCTGCTGAACTTTAATGCTTGATGTATGACATATATAACACTGATTTTACTACATTCATGAGCGTATATTTATACCCTAGTAGAAATGCTTACTAACGGTAAACTGTTAGCCTAAGTGACGGTTTTAGCTGGTTCGTTAGCCAACTATAATCAACTGTTGGGTCATTTTCTGCCAAGGGGGAGACCAAACTTATAGTTGCTACCATTTTTATTTTATACTCTGAATAGATGCACAAAATTCAACATTTATGTGGAACTTGTATTTCAATAAAAAAAATTTAATATATGATACAACCATTGAATTATCAACCAAAATTTCTTTCTTACTTTTATTTCTATAAATATGATTTTTAGAACTACTGTCTGTTCTTTTATATTGAGGATAACTATCTTGTTTTATTATTGTAACATTAGCAAAAAGTTTCGAAATCGTTTATTGCATTTATGCTTGGGATTCTTAAGACACGGACTTGTTCCATCATGAGGTCCATGAAGCATATGTTTATTAATTAATTTCTTAGGTTTTTTATTATTTGAAATTATTTCAGCGGTTATAAATTTATCTATTTGTTTTGAGGTTATTAATTTGTTGTCAGGATATAATGTTATTAAAATATGTGGATGTGGTAAACCTCTTTTTTGAAATTCAATTGTATAAACATAAGCTAATACATTACCGAAAATTTTTTTTTGTTATATCATTCATAATTGTAATTTTGTGTAAAAAAGTCTAACAGTCATTTTCGGTATATTATTTGGAGTTGTTCTTTTTGGAAATTTTCTTAAAATTTCATAGTTACCACGACGGTCTGCTCACGTTCAAACTTATGCGTAAATTCATAATTTGTTCGTCGATCTCTGACCTTTTCTCTGTTAGACAATTTTATCTTATAATCTGTAGAATCACAGACCTATACATGAGCATCTGGCGCACTTTAGGTTCTTTTCGACCTTACCTAGATTGAAGCACGCATGGAATTCTCTCCCTCAACGAATCACTGTCATCGAGCAGTTATCCGAATTTAAATCTAACCTCAAATCATTCATGGCGGCATTTAGTTAGTAAATTCTGTTGTAATATTGTTTATTATCTTTTATTCATGTAAATGAACCTGAATTATATATTTTTGTCAGGGGATTTATTCCCGTTAATATAATAAATAAATAAATAAATAAAATTAATTTAAATTCTTTCCATTTAGGGTTGCACGTGACGGTTATCAATAAATCTGGTTTTCCACATGTTTTCATTATAGCCATTACATCCTGATAATGTTGTTGCGTATATCTAGGACCTCCGATGTATGTTGATGGTAGTATATAGATATTTCCAATTTTGTTTTTATATTTGAAGCACTATTGACGATTGCATTTAAAAAACCTTGATAACATTCTTTACCTAATTTTTTTTTGGTTATTTCTTAAAAAGTTTAAGTGATTATTTTCTATCATTGTATGACTGTGTATGAAAAATTGTTACAACATTGTCCCGCATACAACAAAAGTCTAAAAATTTGTTCATTTGGTCCAGAGGCAAGTCTATATGAATAATATAGTAAAAGTGTAAAATTTTCTTTAACACGTGCATGATGATTTTTGAGGTAGTGAGTACTCCATCCCACATCACCTAGTGGAAAAATTAGTGAAATAACCATTGGATCGACAAATTGCGATAATTTATTAAAATATGTATTTTGTGGATAATTTTCTGGTAATTCTTTAGGGTATTTACAAAGATCGTAATTTTCTAGCAAACCTAAATCTAAAACAATAATTGCACTACATTCAGCTGTCACTGGTTTCTCTTTTCCGTCTTTTTGTAAAAAAATCATTTTGTAATTCGGGAGATTTTGAATATTTGAAATTTGGTTCTAATGTTTATAATTTTTTGCTATAGGATTATTTTTTAAAACATTCGTCAAAGTTTCGATGTGTGATTTAACCAAATTTTTATTTCTATCAGAGTTTAATCTTTGTTCAACAGCTTCCTGATCATCATATATATATATAAAATTGACTATGTTTTGAAGTATTGCTGTTATCTAATTTCAAAGTACTTATAGTTATATGAATTACAATAATTGGAAAAAGGCATATTCGTGATCAAATATATTTATCAAAAAATCACACAGAAACTAAAATGGGGGGTTGCCGGGCAAAACGAGCAGGGGGGCAAAGTCCCACTAATATAAGGTAGAGATTTTGTCGTTTGTTCGAGAAGAGATCTGTTTTAGCCGGCTGCTAAACCGGTAATCTTTTCCGTAAGGGATGCCAGAATGTTACGAACGGAGGGAAGACAGAGTCGAAAAGCGAAAAAGTAGAAGACGGGACTCGAACTCGCGGACCCGAAAGCCAGAGGCCTGTGCTCTAACTACTGAGGTACCGTCTACGATGCATTCAAAGCGCATGCATTGCAGTACTACTTTACTGCTCGACTCTTATCGCTGACTCATGTTGGTGCTCGCGTTGCAGACGTGTGCGTCTGTGACAATACATACATATATACATACATATTTTAGTGTTAAAATATCAAAAAATTCAAAATTATGTACAATTCTAATTGTATTTAATACTAAAAATCACATCAATATTACTAAGTATGTTTACGCACATAACAGTACTTTGATGTAATACATTTTTTGGTTCTTATCAGGTTGCGCGGAAGCACCACGAAGGCGAGTTTGAGAAGTAGACATAGCCGTTGCGCCCGCGCCACTATTTACATCTATATTGTAGTTCGAATTTTTAATTTACAGAAAAAAAATATTCACACAGACGGACGTGTGTCGTAAAGTGAGCTACAGTATTATAAATCTTTGATCTATACCAAGTGGTGTACAGGGTGACCGATGACGAGGTCTAGGTAATTCACTTCGTGGTTTTTGATGTCTAAGTGTAAAAATCATTTGAGAGCGGTGCCTAGATGAACAGGGTGGCCGATGTCGATATCTAGATGAGGCGCTCCGTGGTTTTTGGTGTATAGGTGCTAAAATCATTCGAGGGCGGTGTCTAGGTGTACGGGGTGGCCGATGACGAGGTCTAGGTGGGGCGCTCCGTGGTTTCTTGTGTCACTGTATGATTTCTATATTTTTTAAAACAATGTTTCCAAATCAATGTCGTATTATCTACAACAATAATATACCATTGTATCAAAATAAGTATTTTGTAAAGTTTATGTACACAAATAAGTTACTAATCGATAACACCATAAATAAAATGAAAAGGGCATGGCGAGTTACTTAGTAAGTATCTTGAAAGTTGTTTCTAATTAATCATTATATAACTTAAACCTCAAGTTAAATAAGCCCTTTGATGAGCAAAACAATTTTTTGCTTCATCTTCATTATGATTACATATAATAAACTTGACTTCGTTTAATTGATCTCAGTTCTTTTTTATTTGTAATTTAGTTGTTACAAGTCACAATTAATTTTGAAAAATAGAAGAATTGTTGTAATAAATATGTATGAAATGCTACATCACTGACACCCATAATAATTTTGCGGAATACATCGGAATACTCGCCTAACCGTTTACTTTGTTAACATTTAATTTTTTTTTAAATAAATTTCTCATGTTATATTGAAATGTATAAAGCCGTGGATTTTTGTATAAACAAGTGCGTTCTTACACAATCGTATAGAAGTTGGTATGTTACTGTACGTTTCCGTACGATTTAGTACGTTTACGTATTATCGCGAACAAGGTAGCAAGAAATGTTCAAATTGTACCCGTACGTGTCTAATTATACTACTTATTTTTTCCGTTAGGATTTTTACTTGAAAAAGAGTAAATTCTTAAGATCAAATACAAATTTTATTTTATAAAAAAATGTGACCAAGTATTTTTTTATATTGTACTCTGAAATGTTCTGATTAATGTTAGGCGCGAACCGCATAAAAGTTCTATACCCGAGTATTACTTAAGGAGAAAGTAAGCACACCCGACGAACAAAACAAATGACCAAATATCATTCGGCTCTACGGGTAATGATCAATGGTCCACGCAATAGTATATGCTTCGGGAAGAACCACACTTTTACATCCACAACTGTGTATTACTGGCTCAGAGAAAGATGAGAGGGTAGGAGGTGGATAAAACAAGGTTGGAAGATTTAATTAAAATAGAGAAAGATATGTATATATATTAATGCATAATGTACAGATGGTCGCAAACTGATATTCTACAAGGAGAGATGAAGGATTCCCCGGATGACCCTTCAAAAGCGCTATGCTCGTAGTATACTAAGCATCTGGACAATTGGACGGTAGATGAGGTTCGCAGTTCATACAATCGACCAGGATCATAGATCAGAGAGATATATGCCCAAGGCTACTCCTCTCTCTAGTACTTTATACACGCACGTCATCTACCTACGCTTAGGTAGACTATTACATAGTCAATGCTACCTCCACATGGTTGGTAACTTGCTAATAACGGCAAGTTATCTGTTGCTGCTCTCTTACCTACCAGGTGGGGCCGCCGTCTTAACTCTTAATTTTTGTCCAAACCATTTAACCTTGCATATGACCTTTTTTATATTATCTGCTCATGTCTAACTGAATGTTTGTATCTGATTGCATCTGCATTTAGACACATATACATGCACGCACCCACGGGGAGAAGCTGTACCCCTATGTGGCGCGCCCTCAGGTGGCAGATAGAGGAGTGCTCGATGTAGGCATACAGTGCTACGTACGTAGTGCTGTCTGCAGAGAGTAGAAGAAAAATAAAATATAAATGAAATCAAATATCTTCTGCGGACCAAAAGCCTTACAAAGATCCATTAAAACCCACCACATTAAACGAGGCTGGAGCAGGCGCTCGCTGGTTGTCGCAGTGCGACTTAACTTCGACTGCTGAGTGGAGAGAATGTAAGATTGAGTAGGTTCTGACACTCCTAGGTTGCCGGTAAGTAAAGGAGCTCGGGGTGGTTTAGCCTATCTGCTCTGGCTACCCTATCAACTGCCGAAAATTCTGATGGCTATGGCGGTGCCGGGTGGCGCCTGCACAGGGCCCTGTCATAGACAAAAGGGGGGCCTCCCCTGGATGATTTTTGAGGACGACTTGCGCTGTGACACAATGCCAGAATGCACGCCTGCGAGGCTAGGATTTGGAGAGAAAGACGATTAGAAAGTAAGTAGGAGAAGAAAAACAAAAATAAATAAAAACAAGATGATACGTACAACTACGAGAAAAAGCTTAAGGACTTCGGATATCCCAAAAAGTGTCAATAAAACTGGGCCCCCCACCCAGAAAACAGACGACAACATCAGTCTGAAAAATGCAAGCAATGGCGCCATGGATGCGGCTACTTCAAGCGCAAGGAAGGTGAGCACTAATAGTTTGAAGAGTTTATTTGTAGTAGTTACTTTTGCAATAAAATTTAAAAATTCGCGTTCCTCAATTTTTGTAACAGGTGACCAATCATTAATAATTATATGCTTCACAATAAAGCCCATGACTTCTTTAAGAGGAAATTAAAATTGTATTTACAGGAAGAGTCGGAGTTTGAAGAGCAGATGGGACTAGGTTCGATCTAAACCATGTGCTCCCAAAGATGACCAGCAGTAGGCACGTCAAGTCCTTTTGGGCATGAGTGTCAGGAGACAGTGCAGGCGATCTAGTCAGGATCGAAGGGAAACTGAATTCGGAATTGTATGTACGTATCTTAGAAGAGTACTTATTGCCCGGTGTCAAAGCTTGCTATCCTGGTAATGAGCAAGTGTTTGTCATAAAAGACAACAGTCCTGTGCACACAGCAAGAGTTGTTATTGAGTGGTACACCAACCATCCCAGAATACAAAGGCTAAACCACCCACCACGCTCCCCAGATCTCAATTACATTGAGAATATGTGTTCGCAGATGGTTAAGCATTGAATCCCACAGGCAGCAGAGACTAAAGAAAGACTGATTAAATAAGTCAAACGAAGCTAAGTATCGATGCACAATCAACCCCAGTATTTTCGTAAGCTTAATGAATCCATGCATCAACGCTTACAGAGCATCATTGATGCCAATGGGGCTTATATTGATTATTAGTGCTGCAAAAATTGTAAATGATGTAAATAAGGTAACGAACGTTTATTTAACTTATATTTTCTGTTTTCTATGATTTTACTTATTTTGATAATATATTCATTATATCAGTTCTAATGAAGTTTGTAGATATTTAATCTGTTTTTGGTTGTGAAGTTCAAGCCCTTCAGAGTTATTTCTCTAGTTAGAGATGTTGTTTACTCGAATAACGACAGTGATGACCATTCCAAAATATTGTGTAAAATGTTTAGAATCAAATAATCCAAGAGAACGTGCAGCAGAATCAAGTTATTCTGCAACAAAATTTGTTTTAAAATCAGTTGATGGAGCATAACTGATTAAAAATTAATCCTATTTTAGCACTGTGAGGGAAATGCCAGGTAATCAGCTGTTTTTTATGTACAACAAGTGACAGGTATGTGAGGAGCTTCAAGGGAACTGCCAAATTCGATTATAGTGAAATATAATAAAAGATTGTGATGAAAAATTGTCTACAAAACAATTATCAACAATTTCATTATAACATTTGTTAATTTTAAAGGTGGGATTAGTCTACGTATTCAACCTAATCATTGGTACTAGAGCTCTAGCGCTCCCAGTTGTCTTCAGTCAAGCAGGATGACTTCTCGGGTCAGAAGTGGTTTTGATCTTGGCATTCATAAAGTTATGTTACTCCAGTTTTTTCGATCTTACAACCTAGCATTTATTACATATCAATATCCCTATGGTATGTCTTACTTACACATTCTTGAATTTTTCAGGCAATGCGAGCTATTAGTGAGTCTGGACCCTCCTTGTAAAATAAATTCATGCGACGACGATTCAGATACTCACGTGAGTAGGTATATATTACGCAGAGCAGCGAAAACGGTCACCTGCCGAGTGGTTTAGCGAACACCGAGGCAAGCATTTGTTTACGTTTGCTCGCCGCGAACTTGAGCACGGCTATACAATGTCGTCCGTTTAGGCAAAGAATTTTTTATTGCAAGTGCGAGCGAGACGAGTTGTCACATATGATTGTGAGATTATTTCACAATCAAACGCGCGGTATTGTTTAGCTAGGCGATAGTAAAAATAATTTTGTAAAAATAATTTGTCAAAGATAGAAAGCAATTGAATATTTTCTTGTGTAGAAAAAATCCTGTGTATAAATTCAAACATTTAGGTATTATTGTAATAACTTTATTAAGTTGTATGTTGAATAATCGAGGTTGCTGTAAATAGAGATCTTACACGCTTAGTGAATTAGTTGTTGCTTTTATATTGAAGAGAATACATTAGAATAACTCCAATTGTAAACATCCAATCGTACAAAGCGTAAATCGCAAATATTGTACAACATTTAAAACCTCTCTCTCTCTCTCTCTCTCTCTCTATATATATATATATATATATATATATATATATATATATATATATATATATATATCTAGTTCTACAATACATGCCACATACAATACGTAACTCGGACACCCCGTCGTCGGGCCCTAACCTCACGCCGTGCAAAAAAGTGCTACTTAAGTCACATGTACCGTAATGTACTATTAAAATAATACCTGTTTATAATAGCTCCTGCAATGCGATAAAAATCATCAATATTTGAAAGAACGTGAATCTGTTGAACATTGCCCAAATATTTGAACTTTGATTTAAGGTGTCAATTTCTAGCTTTAACTATCCATCTGGTTTTCGTTATTATACGAGCTTCGTTCGTATCTTTAGTGGTTAATTGGTATTCTCCAGCTTCGAATAATGGAGGCATTCTACAAACTAATCCAAAATTCTCTAGCATTGGTATTATGTCTCGATATCCTCTATCAACAACAAAGATATCTCCTTCTTGGAACCAATTGTTTAGGTCTTCGTCATTATTCCATTCATTCTGAAGCATCGCTGCATCATTATTCTGAGTATCGGAAAAATAAGGCCCGTGGATATCTAAAATATATCCATCAGGAGTAACTATTAGCACTGGCTTTATAAGATGCAGTCCTTTATGACGACAAAATGATCTTCGCAGTGCTACAAAATTACTGCTTTTATGACAGTAGCTGTAAGTTCCATCGACGTACGATATAGCTACAGGGTTATTTGGTTGTTGATTATATAAAAAATTTAAAAATTTCGTCACATGCTGTTGAATATATTATTCTCTAGTAATTGCATTTAATCCAATATTCTCTGGTACAAATCGCAACATTAATGATTGCCTCACTGCGGCGACGGATAAACTTGTATCCCGTCTACTATTATACTGAAATAATACAGCGAGGGTTTCATCTGAAAGTCCCTGACGTAATTTACATAGAAACATGAGCAAATCTTTTCAATTAATGCGTCTACCGGGGACTCTGTCGCAATAAGTAAAGAGCTCATTGAATTGATCTTTCGTTAAACTTGTTAAAGTGTAAGCTTCTTCATCCGTTGAATCAATGATATCGTTAAATTTTTGATTATTCAATAACAAAGCATTTCACATACCTTGCAGAAAAACCTGCAGATACGGACCAGGAATAACGTATGCGCGATTTATGCACTGTAAACCGGATAATAAAGGACGCAGGATGTAACCACGCTCATCCAAGTGCAGATTGCATGATCTAACAGTTTCGGGAAAGAATATATTACACTGTATAAAAGCTTGAACTTTGCAATCCATTGACAATCTACGCAAATTATTCACACTATTACAAATAAAACATGAATTATTACGAGTCTGCCTTAGGACATTTAATCTCATGGTCATCGGATTTTCTTGAATAACTCATATTTCTCTTAGAATGTCTTGATAGCAGTTAAAACATACTCGGGTATTAGGTTCAACAATCTGTGGAGCTTTATTAAACCTGTCTCGATGAGCAACAGCTATTTCGCAAATCTCTCTGTTTTCTTCTCTATAAATTGGAGAAATATTTGTTGCACGAAACCGATTGTTGCAAACATAACAATTTAAGCGATTTGCGAACGCCATACTGGTTCCGAATTTCCAATTCTGGACAAACAAAAAATGAATTTTTTTTCGTAGAATTTGACATTTACGTTTCCGCAATAATATACTTGTTGACTTGCACGTGCACATCCTAGCATCGCAGATACACTCTCACATTCACGTACTATCTTGCCCACACAATCTTACGAAAAAGCGTTTGTTTAAGTTTTCGAAACGTATGAGTGAATTAAAAATTATGATTTTCTAATATCTGTGCACCTAATATGAATTTACGCACGTATTCGGCCATAGAAACGCGCCCTTGCTTATGCATATTATGTTCTTTTAGATAAGATTCACGCAAACGCGCACATGCTCATGTATACTCTTGCAATCACGCATGAACAAGCTACCTTAGGTTAGAGAAGCATAAAACTTGATCACCCAAATACCTGAACTTAAGAGAACACAGCTCCCAAAAGAACGATGAATACAAGAGAAAATATGATATTTTTTCTCCTGACGCTTTTATTCTCTTTAAATTATATCAACTTCTCCCTCAATATCAATAGTACGAAGAACTATGTCGCAGTTTCTGACATCTAACGAGGGTTATGTCACTACAGACATACAATTTTTTCAACATCTCCGAACAATAGATGGCGATATTCATGAAGTAAGAGAGTGATTCGCTACTAAATTAATGAGAAAATAGAACGAAATTCTAAGAGCCAGTCTTTTCATGGGTTCTGATTTTTGATTCTTCTCATCAAATTTCTGCAGAAAAAATTAATTAAGTCAACGACTCTTTAAGCTCCTGGTCTTGTATAAAAGTTTGAGAAGTTTTAGATTATTTAATGGAAAAATCAGGTTTCCTTTTAAAGGGCTGCGACTTACGATACTTCGCAGCGATTTATTTCCATTAAGAAAATAAATAATAGGAAATTTGTTTTCAGTAGGGAATGATTCTCTGAAGCAAAGGTATTTATAAGGGCGGATGCACTTGTTCAATTAGGACTCATATATGAGAGCGTTTAATCGAGTTTTAGTCTTATTTTGTTACTGCAAATATTATTAAATACAGCAATAGTACCCTGATTTTTATAACGATTATACAAAAAGAGTCGATCTAGTAGCTTGTACCTGCTGCACTGATACTAGTATCATTTTTATTGCATTTACAAGTATTTTATGGATTGAATTAATATATTATTGTGAAATATAGATCAGTAAATCAACACTAAACATAAATAATTCAGGTGAGTTTGATTACAACAGATCTTTTATTTAATACATTTTTGCAGTGATAATCAGCCACCAATATTTAATTTATCTGTATACAAAGCTTCTCACCGTTCGGTTCGGAAGACACGACATCAACTTGGTCGTTCGGTTCAGCCATCTACGACAATACTTTTATTAATGAATTTATAATAGTATATTACGATACAAGTGGCATAAATAGTCCATTACGGTACAGCGTGTATTAGTACCCGAGCGTATTGAGGGAACTGAACGCCGTGCCGTATCGGACTATTTATGCCACGAGTATCGTACGCTGTTTTATAGCACTGACTAGCATAAATCCGCTGTCACGCCTATCCGTGGACTGAACAGTCCATTTCGCGCTGTGCAGTTAGCGTCCGAGCATAGCGTAGGTGATCAGCACGGTGCAATAATAGACTATTTATGCAACAGATAAACAATATTTTACATACGACAATCGAATCGATTTTTAAAGCGACCAAACGACTGACATTCGCTGCTCCGTAAACTTGCAGACCCCGTGCAAGTGAAACTACTCATATATCACTTTTTGTTGTTTTCGAAACATACAAATTAAAAAAAAATTAGACTAGTAATTCGTGAAAACCGTGTGTTCATGTAGAGGCCATATAGAAAATAGAGAGCAAACGACGCGTCGTCGACAAACATTGTAGGTACGAACGACCTGGCCTCGCCGAGAGAATCGCATCGACCATGACAAATCATCTACACGATTTCTCAACAAATGTGCCATTCGAAGTTCTTGCGGCTACGCTATAGGCGAGTGCGAAAATATCATAGGAACAATATTTGGATACGACATATAGTCGCCAGCGGAGTGCTTAATGATTAGCATTATATTATTAATATTATATTTTATTGTTACAGTATTATTGCATTATATAATATGTAGGAGACTTGCGCTGAAGTACAAACGCGTCAGTACATTAAATACATTGAATATTTAACAATTCTATCACAGATCTGGTGCGACAAAAGAAGATATCTCAGAGAGGTTATCCGCCACTCTGGTGCTGTGTTTCGCTTCATTTCTGGCAACCTGTTGTTGATATCTCCTATGTCATGGCATTCTAGGAGGAGAAGATACGTAAATACAATCCACGAGCAGAATCTGAATCGCACTATACGAATTTGTAACATTAATGATTACAAGCAACCTGATTTCTGCGCGTACGAGTCAGCAGCTACAGGGATGATTGCATGGAAAACGCAACGTCGGTGTATTTGCCATAGAATTGACTCAGCTTATTACAAGGTTTAATAGATGAGCTTCATCTTCACAGGTACTCAAACGATTTCAGGTTCCCAGTACTGTTTTAGAATAATCAATTAGTGCACGCGCTGAGAAAGAAAGAGCTTATGAAAGCCAGTCAGATGCAAGTACGATCAAATAAAAGACATTAATGATAAAAACACAATAATCAGCCTATGCTGGAAATTAAAAAAAATGAGCAATCATTTCTCAAATACGCGATATCGATCCCCGAGATAGCCTCCTAAACTTATAATTTAGTTAAAAATTCATGTTTCGCAAGTGCCGACCAGCCAATTAACAAAAGCTCCTCGAATCCTCGCTATATCGTCAACGACTGCAGCACTCTGACGACGCGGCTAAAGACGCGACTGCACGAGTCCAGGGAAATGAAATGCGTATAACCGCTGTCGTTGCCGTCGACGAGAATTTTCACTCTCCGCACGCCTCTTGGCTGCCAACGTGGAAAATATAGATGAGAAAGAAATATTAGCGTGATTAGCTGACGCGTGCGTAGCCTAAACATTTTTGTAACTAAAATATGCAAGAGCTCGATCTACATGTCAAGCTCTCTGTGGTCGGGCAATACTATCGGAAGTATTATCGGTCGTCGAAAATAGCTTTTGAAGTGTCTCTCGGTGGTCTATTTTTATTTTTTAGACAAAAATTCACGTTCGGCAAGTGACCAGAGAAGTAACAAAATTATGTCTTACTTCCTTGAATTCTTGCTTTATCGTCGCAGCAGCACTCTGACGACGGGGCCAAGGACGCGGCTGCACGAGCCCAGGGAAACATAATACGAATTACCGCTGTCGTTGAATAGTGTGCATAATGATATTTTCACAGTTTTCAAATAGCTCTCATTCTATGAGCATCATTGTTCGAATTCAAGAAAATGAATTTTAATTACGTAAATCGTCTCGGTCAAATGGATTTCCTGACAACGAAAAAATTATCAAGTCTTGAAATTGGAATATAAAATCACCAATGAGAAGCAAGTTAAAACTAGATATGGGGAAAAAATCGTTATCGACGTGGATGATTCTTTTAAGGTGGGGTTCTGGTGTTTTCACTTTTTTTCCCCTTTAGATATAGTCAGCTAAGATTTTGACCTCATTATGTATATAAAAAAATATGATTTTATGTAAATTTTCAGCCCAATTTATCTAATATTTAGTTGGATAATGCAGATAAAGCAGAATTTTTTATTATAATTTAGCTATATTGCTAAGGTATCCTGCGCAACCCATTTGCATCTCATGATTCCAGAAAATTTGAGTGTAATCTTTAAGCCGATGTGAAAGAATTATAGTAATTAGATTTTCAAATAAATTTTTTATTTTTATAAATAAATATGTCATTTGAATGCATAAAATTAATAATAAAGTGAGTTAAATTACAATAAATTTTGATGTACCTGGATTTGCCATTAATATCATATGGGCTATAATAAAAATGTAATCACTATGATTTGCTGTTAAAATAACAAAGAATTCACCGTAGTTTGCTGGAATCATGAAATGGAAATGCATTGCGCAGGATGCATTTTGAATATTTCAAAACTTAAAGCTGAAAAAATGAGGTTTTTGTAAAAAAGTACTGTTATTCATAATATTTTATAAATAATCAATTTCACTGTACATAAATCTTTACAAAATGATTTCATAATCATCCGTACTTTGGTTTTTAATGTCTGATCTCAGTCATCAGATAATAATAATCTCAAATCCTGTAATCCTGTAAAACTATATAAAATTATTAATTCTCTTGATTAATATTTATACTATTATCATAAAATTTATATAAAATTTTAGAACTCACTTAGAAACATCCGGCACCATAAGTAACACCTTCTGATTGTAATTTTAATGACTATTGTCGTTGACTGCCATATTTTTTTTAAATTCTTGCAGCTTTAGACTCTGGTTCATGTTTCTTGTCACTTGAGAGTTTCCTTTTTTTATCTTTCTGAGTTGTAATTTTTTCTGCGTGACTTGTCATCTTACTGTTTGTAATTGATGCAAGTATCTCAGCACTTCTTTGATGACCCAGGTTGTACTCAGAAACTGCATGAGCTGCAGCAATTTCTACTCTAGTTTTTGATGAAGAATTATTTTTGGAGCACTTTCTCCACAGCACTGAATGTATAGCCTCGTTGGAATTTTGAGTAAGTCCTTGGGTGCACCGAGCTAATAATTCTTCATTTGACAATCTTTCATATATTGGTAGAATATTTTCTACAACAACCTGATTCAAAAACACTTGCATACTTGTATGACTATGCGGCTTTTTTTTCTGCTACAGCACGCTTGTAAAAGCACCAAGACTGCTTTCCTTGAGGACATAGTGAATGATTGTGCTTTTTATCTGTGGAACTACAATGATATAAAGTAGCCATAATTTGTTTTTGCCTGTCCCGTACATTCTTTTTATTGCGAACAATAGCATTCCTATAATATCCAGCAAGCGTGCCAATCATTTTGTTGGACAGCGCTCCAGCTGACTTTCCACCAAGTGTTATCCCCTTTGCTTTAGCACTTTTTACTGTTTCTCTTAAAGCTATAGACAAGCATTTAGCCACATGATTGATGCACAGAGTGAATAAAAAGCAGGAAGAACTTGAATTTGGAAGTAGAAATAGACGCAAAGATAAAGAGAAGCCAAGGCGAGCCGAGGTAAAGGTTAGTGACATGTACAGAATATTTTTATAAGATTTTAGAAAAGTAACTCTATCAAATTTGAATTTAAAGGCATTTAATTACAATGTAGTTAACTTCGATTCATCTAACTCTATCTACTTGATGTCTTATTATTTAATTATACTTTCACTATAAATTTTAATTTAAAAGCTTTCTAATGTTGATGTGAATGAATCCTAATCCATCTATTTCAAACGACTTTTTAAGTAAATGAAATAATCTATCCATCTATCTATAGTTATAACTCTATCTATTAAAATTAATACTTCTACTATATGACACTTACTAGTTTTTTACTCCATGTTTTTTACAGAATCATGGAGAACGACGCTAAGTATATGTACATACTTCCAAGTGTGCGCGTGCCAATCGAATGGTCTGATCTTGATCAGCATCCGATTTTGCATACGATCATTGCAGCTATGCTGACTCGCGAAGAGTTGCATTCTCAAGACATATAATGCATCATCAACAGCATGTATACGAAATTGTATAAAGTACACAACATCTTTTGGTTCAAGAAGCTGACTCAGGAAGAGGAACAGGAATTAATTGAAAACGGAATGAACCTTCCACATTAACATTACCTCAACGAATATTTTGTAGCAGGGGAACATGCATAAAAAATTCTATTAGACATCATGTGAAATATTGAAAAATTAGTTGACTCGTATTTTTTTTCTCAAATAAATGAATATTTACAAAACATCATTTGTGAAAAGAAATACGTGTCAATTATTATTTATTTCATACTATGATAATAGAATTATTTCTTATAAGTTTCCTACATATACAGGGTGGGCCATTTTAATCAAACCAGTCTAATAACTCCTAAATTAAGCCATGAACAGAAAAATTGTTCAGATGAAAGTTGTCCAGGATCAAGGGGGACATCTTTTTATGCAATTAGTTTTGACCTTGAACTTAAATTTCAAGGTCATTTGAAGGTCAAATTTTTTTTTAAAATAGGAACCCCTATTTTTGATAGCAGATTCGGAAAGAACAGGAAATTTTACGTCCGAAACGGTATTCAAAATTTTTTTCATGACCTTCACAAGGTCATTTCTAGGTCAAATGTTAAGAAATACTATAATTGCTATTTAATTGCATTTTCTGATAGAATAATCGTAGTTAATGTACTTTTATGATGAATATTCAAACCCAATGTGACAATGACCATGAAAATATTTACCTTGAAAACAAAATAATTCCCTAATTTCAGCGCTACCCAGGAACAACGACGTGGACGTATTAGGATTATGTTCCCTTTGGGGTGCTTTTTTAACGTGAGTCCCCTTGACTCTCACTGGGGTGCTTGTTTACTGTGAGTCCCCTTGCCTCTCACTAGGATGCTTGTTTAACATTCGTTAACAAATTTTTAGTGGTCAAAAGTAAATTTTGAAGTAAACATGATAATTTTAAATATCTGAGTTCTTAATGGGAGTGGGAAATGGAACGTTAAAAATGTTGTCAATTCATTCACGGTCGAAGCAGAGTCAATTAAAAGTTTAACGTTTCAAAAGCGTAAAAAATGGTTAAACAATAAAGGTAGGATGTTAAAAAATACATTATTTAAGATAAAATATTAAACATCATTTTGCTTTTGAAATATTAAAAAAAATTTTTAATAATTGTATTTGCCAAAGTGCATCATTTCTAGTTTAGATGTTTTTTTTTAAGTTGAATTTCTTTAATCTAATATAAATTGTAACGATTGTTCTCACGCTGTCTTCAATTTAAATCACAATGTCTTAACGTAAGAAAATAAGAAGTTACAAATTTGATTTAAAAATTATACAGTTTGAAAATTTCTCCTTTTTTTGTTGTCACTTTCTTATTTTGGTTTAGTTTCAATTTCAATAAAGAGTGAATGTAAATAAAATAGTTTTTCTTATTATAAACAAAATTTTCAACATGGGCGATTATCAATCCAATGAAATTGTTGATATGATAATGATCCTAATGTTATAGCCGCCTTAGCAGCTGTTCATCTCAATCCACAAATTAGTAGTCGACAAATTGAATGAAAAATCGGTATACCACGAAGAACAGCATTGAGAATTCTCAATCATCTCCACTATCACGATTCCCACATAAGATTAGTTCATGAGCTGAGGCCACGCCATTTTCTAATGCGTATTAACTTTTGCCAGTGGGCTTTAGGAGTTTTACAAAATGATCCAGATTTTTTCAGATTTGTTATGTTCTCTGACGAGGCTATATTTCGCAGTGATGGTCAATTAAATAGGCACAATAGTCACTACTGGTCACCTGTAAATCCCCACTGGTACAGGGCTATTGACCATCAAAACCGATGGAGTTTAATGGTGTGGTGTGGGATCATTAATGGTTACCTGATTGGGCCATATTTTTTCGGTCAAAATGTTAACCAGAATAGCTATTTGGCATTGCTCAGAGATCGACTGCCAGAGCTTTTAGAGGATGTTGACTTTCGGACGTTTCGGACGTAAAATTTCCTGTTCTTTCCGAATCTGCTATCAAAAATAGGGGTTCCTATTTTAAAAAAAATTTGACCTTCAAATGACCTTGAAATTTGAGTTCAAGGTCAAAACTAATTGCACAAAAAGATGTCCCCCTTGATCCTAGACAACTTTCATCTGAACAATTTTTCTGTTCATGGCTTAATTTAGGAGTTATTAGACTGGTTTGATTAAAATGGCCCACCCTGTATATTTTATAATTTTTAGTAAGCTTTTATACTTTTATACTTTGCAATGTAAACCAAACATTTTTGACTCAAATATATATAAATAAACTTGTGTATGAATAAACTTGATAAAAATTTAAAATGACTTATGGTATGTTTTACCTCAATACTCTACCTTATTCTTTTGCATGCTGTCATACTAATTGAAAAATGTAAAAGCAAGTTATGCTTAGTAATTTTCAAATTTCATGAAAAAAAAGCATTTAACATGATTTGTGATCAATTTTAACATATATTTACGATTTGAATCGGCGACGTGCAGCATGTGAGAAAGACAGATAGCTGCTGTTTATTCGCAGCAGCCACATATTGTAGTAAAAGAAGATAGTCATATGCTGCTGTGCTCTGTAATCTGATCACTCTAACTGTGCGCTTGCTGGCTGCTCACGTACGCTGACGCACGCCTGCATCGCCCTGCGAAATTTCTCCAAAACATTCCTATTGGCTGTGTAATTCTACAGCGACAGCTTCTGACATTGAGCGACCTCTTGGAAATAGCACGAACCAGGAGTCCGCTACCAACGCTACTCTTCCTACCTCCTGACATGAGCGACCCCCCTACCCCGAGCTCTGCTGGCCCTGGCTTTCTCACCTGCACAGGTGAGTTGAAAGGGTCGAGTAGTGAGGGGGGGGGGGGCTGCAGAAACCGCCTATACAAGATACTCTTCAGTATTTAGTTATGGTCAATTATAAGTAGCTCTATCTCGGGTAATGCATGAAAAGTACTTGAAAGTTTTAATAATTCAAAGTGCAAAATTCTCAAATAAAAAGCACAAAAATAGTACAATAAATTGTAAAACTTACACTAAAAACATTGTTTTTCAAGAACTACTATGAACACAGCAATAATTATATTTAACATAAATTTAATTATAGAATTTAACCGTAGTGAACAATAGCGCAGCATCATTTAATACATAACTAAAATATATATTGCAATAGTGGTGAAATTCAAGTTTTGTTAATATCTTTTTTCCTAATGTCGTTAATTCCTAATAGAGGTGGAAGTGAATATTTTAAATAAAAAAATTTTAAAACACGACAATAATGCATTGATTTATAATGGAAGGTAAAATTTTGAAACTGAAAATATTAAAAAACTATGACAGTCAAAAGAATTAATTATTCTAAACTCCTAGAGATTCATGAGAAATTAATAACATGATTCGTTAAAACTTGTTTTTTGGGGGTTTACGAGGTCGCTGAACACGAATAAAGCGACGATAATGGTATTCTAGGTACCTGGTGTCTAGGGTAGCCCAGGGATTTTCGATGTCGCTAAACATGAATATAGCGACAGAAACGCTCTCCAAGGTACCTGGTGGCCAGGGTGGCCAGTATCAACGTCGTCTCCTAGAATTTTACGGAAAATCAATTACATGATTCGTCGAAACTTGTTATTCAGGGATTTTTGAGGTCGCTAAACACAAATATAGCGACGGCAAGGGCCTTCTGGGTAGCTGGTGCCTGGGGTAAACATTATCAATTTCGTCTCCAAGGATAATTTTGAGTATAACACCATATCCATGTTCAGTGGCCTCTGGAATGGCCTCTGAGTAACGTATTTCGCTTAATTACTATCCAATTCCCACAAAACTCTAGGAGTAGAAGTGATACATTCCACTCTGAGCACCAGGTACCTCGGGGAGCGTTGCCATCAAGATATTCGTGTTCTGCAACCGCAAAAAACCCCGAGTAACAAAACTGGACTCATTTCCATCAACATTTACGGAGTTTTTATTTATTGTCTCTTTGCAATGCACTTTATGTAGGTTATGATTGCATTCGACGCGCATATAAACATATAATAAGTTTAAAATTGGTTAAAAATTTGGTTATTTTTAACGAAAGAAATAGGGTTATTCTTATTGAGCAAACCAACACCTAAGCTAATTCTTCTACCAGGGTGGTCTCAGAAGTAGCTTACCCCTACCAAGTGCTCAAGCATAGTTATCAGAGGGACACGTACGTAATCAAAGCAACGGGGAAAGCAGAACTAAAGCCAAGAGCCGCAGCAGCGATTCTTCAAACTTATTACTCTGACATACTATCTGTTTCTATTTCTTTCTTTATTCCTACTGATACTCCTCTTTTACACCTACCTTTCCTATTTAGTCTTATTGCAGCCTTCGTCTCCCAATTATAGTTCCCATCTGACTTATTTAACCAGTTTCTTTCTCCTTGTCCTTCTTCAACCATGTTTTCTGCAACGCAATTATTTCAAATTTATCTAAATAATCCTTAACCCCTCTGACTTTGTTAGTCCCTGCTATATTCCAAGATATTCACCTTATCCCGTCTCTAATTTCCTTATTATTCACGAAACTTCTTTTCCTCTACATTCACTATCCTTCCCTCTTTTTCATCCCACTTGTACCAACTGCCCTCTCTTTTTATTTTCTGGTATCCTGTTTGAGTTTCTAATCCTCTTTTTCTTGTCTTTGCTATTATCATTTTTAGCCAGTTTTGGGTCTCATTTTCACTTTTAGTTAATTCGTCTTCTATCAATAAATTTATCTCCTTTACTTATACCTTTTCTGCACCTACCTTCCTCACTTATCTTTTTTAATTTTTCTATTTTCTTGCCTAATACCCTATTTCCCCTGTTACAATGCCGCTACCCTAAGCGGGTCTTGGGCGTTGTCTTCCAGATCGGACGGGTGGGTGCCTATCACCACTACACAGCGCGTCCTTAGGTTGCGGATAGAGGAACAGCCCCTGAGAAAGAGGTTAGCTGCGAATAAATTGAATAAGCAGCCGCGGACAGCCGATAGGAACAGGCGTGGGTGTGATGTGCCCACACTGTCGAACGCATTCATCTAGAAACACTACGCAAGCACCACAACAACAAAAACACTTCACATTATCTCTTATCTCTCAATCTATCTCTTTCATCACACATTAGAGCAGGTAATCGACCAGTTCGCGTCTTACGACACAAGAATAGTATTAGGCGATTTCAATGCTAAAATAGGTAGGGAAGAAATGTTTAGGCCTACTATAGGTAAGGAAAGCCTGCACGAAGCCAGCAATGATAACGGTATTAGGGTCATAAATTTCGCGGCGGCAAAAGATCTTATAATCAAAACTACGTGTTTTAAGCACAAGAACATACACAAGGCAACGTGGACATCGCCGGACGGGGCCACACAGAACCAAATTGATCATTTCCTCATTGAAAAAAGACGTCATACTAATGTTCTTGGCGTAAGGGCTTACAGAGGGGCAGATAGCGACTCGGACCACTTCCTAGTAGTAGCAAAATTAAGAGCTAGACTAGTAGCGAATCAAAATAGTAAGCGAGCAAACAAGGTAGAAAGCTTCGATATTGAGAAACTACGAGATAGAACAGAGCGAATTAGGTACCAGATAGAAATTAATAACAGGTTTCAGGCACTTGAAGAAGCAAACACATCGCCGGAGGGGAATGACGAACCGAATAGCTTATGGGGGGACATCGAAAAAACGGTAAAAGAGGCCGCGAACAAAGTACTGGGTAAAAATAAAAAGCCAAAGAGCAAACCATGGTTTGACGAAGAGTGCGAACTCTGGTTTGAAAGGCGCAAAAAGGCTAAATTAGATAGCTTACAAAATAGAAGCGATAGGACCGTAGAAGAGTATTCTAACGTAAGGAAACAGACGAGTGCGATCTACAGAAATAAAAAAGAATCTTGCGAAAAAGTGGGAATTTTGCGAAACCATACACCAACTATTTATAGATTTTAAAAAAGCGTACGACTCTATTAAGCGAAGCAAAATGTATCAAATTCTAGTACTTCTCGGTGTACCGAAAAAACTCGTGAGATTAATTCAAATATTTCTGAACGGAAGCACGGGAAAGGTCCGAGTAGGCGGTAATGTATCACAACCCATCATAATACGCGATGGTTTAAAACAAGGGGATGGGTATCTCTACGGTGCTGTTCAACTTAACGTTAGAGTATGCCGTTAGAAAAATGCAGGTTAGCCAGATGGGTGAAACGCTTAATGGAACAACGCAGATACTAGGCTACGCAGATGATTTGGATATACTGGGGGATTGTAGGGAAACGGTAGCAAGAAACACGGAAATCCTCATAAAAGCGGTGGAATATACAGGGTTAGAAGTAAGTGAATCAAAAACAAAGTACATAATTGTGGATAAGCTAGGCATCTGCAGAGGGGAGGAAGATCTCAGAGTTGGGAATTTTACTTTTGAAAAGGTTAGCGAATTCAGGTATCTGGGTACGACCATAAATGATAGAAACGAGATTAATGTCGAAATAAATAAGAGACTCCATTCGGGTAATGCTTGCTTCTACGCCGTGAGTAATTTACTCAAGTCGAGGCTGTTGTCTAAAAACGTTAAAATAAGAATATACGGGACAATAATACTGCCGGTGGTTCTGTACGGGTGCGAAACGTGGGCTCTCACTAAGCAGGCGGACAACCGTTTTAGGGTATATGAAAATAAATTCTTGCGAAAAATATACGGGCCGAAGAAAGATGAGGAAACCAGGGAATGGAGGAGACTACACAATGATGAGTTACACAATCTGTACGCGTCACCAAATATTAACAGAATAATAAAATCGCGCAGATTGGGATGGGCATGGCACGTAGCGAGAATGGGAGACGACCGTACGGCAGCGCGTGTCATGAAGGGCAGGCCGATGGTAACACGACCTCTAGACGTTACGACGTACCTCTAGACCTCTAGGTGGACCTAGACGTAGATGGGAGTACAACGTAAAAGCGGATCTAGTAGAAATAGGACGGGTGGGTGTCGATCGGAGAGGTGCATCTTGGGTGGGGTTGACACAAGATAGGGCAGCGTGGAAGGCTTGCGTAGATGAGGCGATGAACTTTCGAGTTCCAAATGCCATGTAAAAAAAAAAAAAAAAAACCTATTTCCCGCTGTCTCTCTATTTACCTGTTCTTTTAGTTTAGACATTTCTCCTTCTATCATTTCCCTTTCTTCGCTCATTTTTTCTATCTTATTTTCTAATTTTCTAACTAGCCTTAAAACTTTCATCAGTTCTTCTCTCGCATCACCTGGTGTTTGTCCGGTGTTTACCTATGTCGTCTCCTTCTCCAAGCTTCTACTCTTCGCTTTTGCTTCTCCCTGGTTTGCCTTTTTAATGATTGTTTACCGGGGAATGTTCTACTCTCCTGTTTTTCCCAAAGGTCACGTGGAACCCGCAGGTTTCATTGTCAAGGTAACTCCTCATCTGGTTTGCCTGTTCCTTCTTTTTTTTCTTTTTTCTTGGTTTTTCTCTTCCTCTCTTTAGCCCTTCTTTCTTTGTCCCTTGCTGTTGTTGTCTATCCTTGGCATTTCGTCCGCCATCTTTCTTCTCTCTAGCCTTACTTTTTCTTACCCAGCTTTCTTTTTACTTTCTTTCCTTTCTAGTGGCCTTTCTTCCTTAAACTTTTTCTCTTTTTCTCTCCTCTCACTTTCCTTACACTTTTCTTAGCTTTTCGCAATTCTCTGCTTCTTTTTTCTCTGCAGAAAACTCCAATTGAGTCGGAGCCCTTGTACCCCTGTGTGCTCAACCTCCATAGATTTAGTATTTTCTAAGTAATAATTAAGCCCTTACGCATTGATGAATTTTGTGAAGCATTTACAATGATAAATTTGGCAAGGGCTATTATATTTAGGGTATTATGAGTGGCTCTGATTTTTGGTAACGAACAGAAAGTTTGCGAATACAGAAATGTCTTCTTACTCAGAAAAGGCTGCTTACTTTATGCATGTTATCGATTCTAAATGACAAAATAAAGCTTTTACATTGATTTAGTGTATATATATATATATATATATATATATATATATATATATATATATATATATATATATAAATTAATTAAAAATAAACGAATAAATCATCTCCTATTTTTGATATGTATGGGCAACATGTAAGTAGTGCACTTTAAATTATAAATAATAATAAAAAAAAATAAAATATGTCAATTGTTGAGAAAAGATGTGAAAGGCTTTACGACAGACAGGAAAATTTAAATAACCCACAATTTTTAGGGCTCAAAAATTTTAAAGCCTAGAAATATTATGGTTAAAAATTTTAAGACTTAAAATTTTCAAGGCCCAAAAATTTTAAAACCCAAAATGATATCCGCCTTATAAATGATGTCCAGGTGTCAGGGTAACTCCTGGATGTTAATTTATTGAGAAAAGATGTGAATGGCTTCACAGTACACAGGTATATTAGGCACTTTAATATAATAGTAGAAGATAATTCAATTCAACATTTTCGTTTTAGAAATTGTTTGATTTCATAATTTCAGTTTTTAATTTCTGCCTTTTATGCTTTAATTTTTTAGAATTTTAATATTTCTAAATTTTTGATGACAAGTTAAATTGACTGTTCAATCGCTGATTATCATGAAAATTAAGACGCTAAAATTTGAGTAAACAAATAGAAAAATATGATGTTTTATTATTGTCTATTAAGCAATGTGAAATTTTGATATTATCAAAAAAGTTATCTATACATATAGTTATTTATCACTGGCGAAAACTTTGACGTGATTTTGTTACATATGTATTAAAATTTTATAGTTTTTTACGTCAATTCGTCACTGTCAATGTGACATTTGTTTGAAAAAGAGGTAAAAAGAATTTATGCTGCAAATCACTTAAACCAATTAAATAGTAAAAATAGATTATTTGCTGTTGTACGACAATTCATGATACATTTATGATACTATAGATGTACGCTAGTCATTAATTAATTGTTTTAGAAGCCGACACAAAGAAAAAGTAACTGCTAAAACTCAATCAAAAAATAATGTAGATAATAAAATGATCAGTTTAGCTGATAAAACAACTGATAAGTATTTACATAATTTTGAAAGAATCATACCGATGGATGTGGATAACAATGTCATTGTTAATTGTAATTGTAGGACATTGTACAATTATGAAACAAAAGTTTCAATAAAACAGTATAGTATTTTATAATAACTTATTGATAATAGATCAATAGATAAGATATTATAAAATACACAGATAATAAAACATTAGATAATTGATTTGTTTTTTCATATAGCCCATATTTATAATTAAAATTTAACTGTCACAATAACGTTGACGTGTGTCCAACTGTATACTGCGTTAAATATTAATTTATGTGTACATTTTTAAAAATGAGTTATATTGATTTTGAGTATTAGATACAATTAGAACATAATTTAGATATATAATTTTAAATATTTTGATATTTCAACATTAAATACATATAAATATATTTTTAATGAACTCAATTAAGTTGTTATAAATAGTAACCTTAAGTAACCATAGCGGAGTATTATATTAGCAAAATATTTGATCAGGTAATTATAAAGTCGTATATATATAGGTGGTTCTCTGTCAAATCAAAGATCAACAAATTTTTTCTTCTTCAACCCCCGGTAAATATGTTCCAGAAATAGTTTCCAATGCACCTGAATTTTTTCAGATTTTTACATTACTTTTTACCAAAATGGTAGGAAGCCAAATATTTCAATTTTGGCAATTTTTGGGTTTTTAGCACAAATGAATCAATTCATAGTCCCTCGGGAAAGCACTTTTAGGCAAGACCGCGACACGGAAGTGCCTTATAGTTTTGTCATCGAAAAATGTGTGAGATGCGATATCTCACGCAATTTTTGACCGATCGGGCTGAAATTTTGAGAGAAGTCTCCTCTTGCACTAACCTAAAAACTAATTTATTTGTATCCCTATCGTCTATGTTTTTTTTAAAATGCAGGCACAATTTGTTTAATTTTTGCGTATTTTTTAAATAAAAATTTTGGTGTTACACGATTATCTCTAAGAGACTTTTATCAATCGGGTTAAAAATTTGTGTGCGAACTTCGCTCATAATAGTTAGATGCCAAATATATTTTGGGCTCGATCCTGCATGTATACGCAGAATGCGGTCACATCCAAAAATCGCTAAAAACGGTTTTTTGGCTCTAACTCGGATTCTATGCATTCTACAAAAAAAGTTGTAGATTTCGAAGAAATACAACTTTTTTCTATTTACACTTAGGCGTTAAAATGCTTTTAATTCGAGTTAACAGGCCAAAATAGATTTTTGTATAGCAATAAACCAGTATTCATTATAAAACTTTGAGGCTATACATTATACATAAAAACCTTGAATCTAAAAGTTGTAGATATTTTTAAAACACAACTTTTTACCCTGACAAACATTTTTTCAAAACGCTTATACATAAACAAGAACCCTAGAAACGATTTTTGGTACATATAATTAAATAACAATTTCGGTGTGACACGCCCTGTCTGGCCCAAAAGCTCTAATTGATTGCTTGACGCTTGCGCGAAGCACGAGCGTTAGTGGTTGTGCCTTACACGCAAAACTCGAAGCGGCAAGCCACCGTGGCCGTTAGGCCGCGTTTGTATAGACATGAATATACTTTTTTTTTGTAAAATATTCTCACGATTTCAATAAAAATACCCTTTTATATATATATATATATATATATATATATATATATATATATATATATATATATATATATATGTATGTATGTATGTGTGTGTGTGTTATACCTATCCTTTAAGTTATTTAAACCTTAATATTGGTGAAAGTAAAAGTTCGATCCAGACTACGACCACCAAAAAATTCATAAAGACACCTTTTTATAGTGCAAAAGTTCCTATGTAGGTCCCAGAATGGCAAAGACCCTGTATCTTTGACTAAAAATGAAAATATCCATAAATTTGTGCTAAAATGATTCAAATTCATATTCTGTGGCAAATCTTATAAATTGCTTAGAGCATTCCAAAAAAATCACAGATGTAGCAAACATCAAAATAAAGAAAGTCACTGTAGGAGAAAATTGTTCCTTAATGTCCATCATTGACTAAAAATTCAAAGCTTAGTGATAAATGATTGAAATACATGTTTGCTTATAGAAATAAATTGCGTCACTTGGATCATCGCCACAAAAATCATAAAACTTGATTTTATTGTTACAAATATTCCTACCGAAGTCGAAAAATCGTAAATATATTATATCTCATACAAAAATTAACTTAATTATCCACTGACTTTGAAAAATTATGATCAAATGTTGACCAATGCGCTGCTAACCATGCGGCAGCTCGAGTTGATTGCATAAATATAAATGCGATGCTAATCCTAACGGCAGCTAGAGTTATTTACAGAAATATAAATGCGCTGCTAATCATAGCGGATACTTGAATTAATTACATATATATAAATGCGCTGCTAATTATAGCAGCAGCAAAAGTTAATCAAATGTTTATCAATGCGCTGCTAACCATGCAGCAGCCATATATTATCTTTTTTGTTTTCTATTGTTCTATTCTGTAAATATTGCATTAATATTAAATTAATTTTAACTGCTAATCTACAAGGCAAAAAAAATAAGTATTTTTAATTTATATTTTGACAGAAAAGTTCCAGGGAGTTTATACTAAATAGCTGAAGAAGAACGTTCATACACACATGAGGTTAATCTTTTTGTATTATCATTAGGGTGTATCGAATTTTTGTACGCACTATGGCGACTCTTAATAGTGCGAAAATTTTAGTAGTTATTGTAACGGGGTGTAAATTCAATCAACGAATAACTCGCTAAACGACTGGATCGCGTTCCCTCGATGCGGCGGAGGAATCCTCTCCGCTCGCGAAACACCTCCGTTCCATGAAGCTATCTCAGCTGCTTCTGTTTTGCTGGGTCTACGCGCCGCCTGGCGCGTGTTCGGCTGCTCAACTGCGTTAAATAAGTACTAAGGTGTGTGTACAACTAAAGATTACATAAAAAATAATAGTTGTCTTTAATCAAAGCCTAGAGCTCACACCGTTTCGGAAACAATTTTCTTTGTGAGATTTGTCAGTTTCCTCACTTGTAAAATGTTGTCATGAAGCAGGCTACGCTGCCCCGCGACGCTTGCAGTACGAGTTAACAACATCAAAACAAAACCCCACGTAACTAATCGTGATTTTAATCTCTGCTTAACTCTTTACTCCAGTGCATAAATCACATGCTAATCGCCTTTTTTTCTCTTCAGTCTAACACCAGAAAAATAAAGTGCATGAAATGTATCCCTCTTCCACACCATTCATTATCGTTTACCACCAACAATCACAATTTTTAAGGCATCGCTAGTGTAGTTCTTGCGAACCACACCCCTCAAATGTAAAATGGCTTTCGGATAACAATCTCCGAATATTTGATACAAAAAGAGCCAGAATCATCCTTTAATATTCAGGTTTCACGTGTGGACAGGACAGCAATTCCCGCAAATTCAATTCAAAACCAGGATTATCCTTGGACGCTTAAATCTCATGCGTCCAAAAATAATCGTAGGATGATCTCGGAGTACATCTCACCTCTTGCCAGCTCTAGCATAAACTGGAAGATTATTCACAAAGCGGAGTTAAACTCGTATTTTGACACAGGGATGATTCTGACCAATCAATGACAGAAATTATTTTTACACATTATTATTTTTAGACAACGGTATCATCCAATATAAATTAGATACTGAAATTGTCACTGATCAAAACATGCTAATAATTTAAATTAACTAACGAACAGTAATAATAAGCATTTTTTTTCTGTAAATGAAAAATTCGAACACTAATATAGAAGCAAATAGTGGCGCGAGCTCTACGACTCCGTCTGCTTCTCAAACTCGCTTTCGTAGCGCTGCCGCGCCACTTGGTTTGACAAATTATATTCAAAATGTTGTTGAATCTGAAATATCGCAAAAAGTGAATAAATCTGCATAGCATTCATGTAGAATCACTCAAACTGGGTAAAAATGTTTAAGAAATCATTAATAAAGCCAAAAAATTATCAGAATATCGTGACATAATTGAAAATTTTAACTCCTTTAAACACAATATAAATACTGGCATTTATTCCATAATCAGTCTGATCATATATGCTCTTGTGATATGGAAATTTCTTATCACCGGTGGGTCCCGTTTACTTATCTGTATGAGAAAAGTTTCAGCTACACTTAACAATGCAGCAAATAAAAGACCAGAGCAAGCACTGCGATACATTGCACGTCCGCCGTAACATTCTATGATAGACCTGGTATGGGATGATCAGCACAACCTGATGCTCAGACGATATATGCAGAACGCTTCGTCACTAGACCTATCGCCACCACAGGAAGCATTGCTTAGGGCCATAGAACCGGCGCAGTAATTTTTGTGTGCGTGCAGACACGCCAGCGCAAACGCAAATTGACATATATTTTCCCACACACTAAACAAAGAAAGCCTAAATACGCTTATTAGTGCCCACCTCATCTCTGGATAGTCACTGCACTCCACATGCGTGCTGGTACGCCGCGCACCGGTGCATGTTGAGTGTTGACGCAACAACAGAGAAATGTATGAAAGTGTATGCTACACATGCGAGTATATTATACAAGATAGAATACCTCTCTCAGATGCGATATTGCATTTTCATTACTTAATCTTAAATTCATCAAATAAACCTTTTCTCATCGAAACGGATATTTGTATAATTTAGCAAGTCTTTCTCTATCTTATTAATTAGGAAAATAATGTTATGTTATAAACATAAATACCTTTATCTGACAAGTCGATATATTAGAGTCTATAATCAGATAACATAGTTTTTCCCTCCTTCCCTTCTTCTGTTTTGCTGTAGAAAAATGTTTACTAGTCAACATAGTGGTCTAGTATGATATCAAATACATCTATGACAAAGGAATACTACCTTTCGTATCATAACAGCGCATGTCTTTTTGATTCAATATTCTAACAATATAGTTGTGTCAACCAACTAGGATAATTCTCTAGTAAAATGGCGAAATGCTTATCACTTATACAGTTAGCTATAATTTAATCATTATATATGCCATCAATAAAAAGAATAATAATAATAGCAATAAATCCTTTTAGTCAGACAAGGCAATTTTCAATCGTAAGCAAAAAATTATTCACAGTTTCTACTTAAGATTCTTTGTATAGGTAAAAACATACAATATTTAAATATTCATCTATATTATAATATACATATATTTCTACGCAGAGAGAGAGAGAGAGAGAGAGAGAGAGAGAGAGAGAGAGAGAGAGAGAGAAAGAGAGAGAGAGAGAGAGAGAGAGAGAGAGAGAGAGATTAGATTAGATTAGATTAGATTAGATTTATTTGACGTACAGTATGTTGTACGATAAAATGTATACAGCAGCAATAGTAGTACAGTAAAAATGTGTATTGTGAAAGTATGATAATGTGAAGATGGGTCAAGCGAGAGTGTGTGAGTGTGTGCGTTTGCGTGAGTGTGTACAGGCGTGTGTGTGTGCGTTTGAGTGAATGTGTACAAGCGAATTCAAGTGTTTGTGTTTTCAAGCTCAAGAAAGTGCTCTTTAGCTAGTCTCTTGAAACCTGAGACAGATGTAGTGTTACGAATGTGAGATGGCAGGTTGTTCCATAGGTATGAGGCGCTGATATGAAACGAGTTCCTCAGCGTCTCCGTCGCGAATGTCGGAATATCCAGAGGTATCACCTCCCCCCTAACAGGCCGAAGTGTGACGCGGAAGTCAAAGTATGCCAGTACGTATGATGGTACGGCTGTGTTAAACATTTTTCTTAGGAAACAAACAGTGAAATACTTCCTGCGTCCGGCAGTGGTTAGCCACTGCAACTCCCGCCTGTATGGGGAAATGTACTCATCTCTTCTTACACCATAGATGTACCGAATTCCTGCATTCACGAGCCTCTGAAGTTTTAGGTCGAGTTCCTGCGTCAGGTCACAGTATACGAGGGAACAGTAGTCTATAAGAGGAAACAGGAGGGCCTGCACTAAGTGCTTGCGCAACCTGAGATTGGTGCTTTTCCTGAAAAAGTAAAGCCTGTACATTAGTGTGTGAGCACGCTTACACACTTGTGTAATATGCTCCCTCCACGTAAGCTTAGAGTCGAGCACCAATCCCAGATTACGCACGGAAGATTCAAAGCTGACCTGGGCACCCCCTATGTTAATGAAAGTGTTAGCTGTTGAGGGTAATGCGTTTATGTAGTAGGGAGAGCCCAGGACAATTGCTTTAGTTTTAGCAACATTAAGTTTTAGCTTATTCTGTTCAGCCCAACCAGTAATCCTCTCAGCATTGGCACTCATCTTGTTTGATAAAGAATTGAGCTCTTCGAGGTGGCATTGACTGTAAATTTGCAAGTCATCCGCGTAGATGAGATGGAAAACATCGGTATCAAGGCAGAAACCAATGTCATTGATGTACAATGCAAACAGCAGTGGACCCAGAACGGACCCCTGCGGAACGCCGATGTTGAGACGCCGAGGAGAAGAACGTTCGTTATTGTCATCAACGACGGCCTGCTCTCTACCAGAGAGGTAGGAGGCAAACCAGCGGATGACTTGCTTTGAGAAGCCGAAGGTGGATAGCTTTCTCAGGAGCCTGACGTGACACACAGTGTCAAACGCCTTGCTAAAGTCAAAGAGAAGGAGTAGTGTTACTTTCTTTTTGTTTATCCCAGCTCTGGCATCATCAGTTAGCTTAATTAGGCCAGACTGAGTGCTGTGACCAGTGCGGAAGCCTGTTTGAAGATTATCTAGTAATAGCCTTGATTCAAGGTATTCTGAGACTTGCCTATGCACTAGCCACTCCAGAGCCTTGGAGAGAAAGCAGAGAAGTGAAATTGGACGGTAATCAGTCAGGGCTGTTGGTGAGCTGACTTTGTTGAGTGCGCGCACAAGTGACATTTTCCAGGCAGATGGGAAGCAGGGTTCGCTAAGGGACAGGTTGAAAATATGACTTAGTAAGGGAGCAAGAACCGGCAAAGCTTTTGAGATGACAACCTGTGGGATGCCGTCGCTCCCCCTGGCCTGAGTGTCAAAGTGCGATACCGCAGCCAACACGTCCGATTCCGTTATAGGTTTGAAATCGAAATGTTCCGGGAGGTCAAGACTTTCCAGGGTAGCAAGATAATCCTCAACAGCAGGAGCCAGCGGATCATTTGAGATCGCGCTGAAATGCGTGTTGAGTTCATCTGTGGTGAATCTAGATGGTAAGGGGGCCTTGGTGGCAGAAATTCCAAGTTTCTCCAGCTCTTTCCAGATCTCAGCAATATCAGTCAAGGTGGACAGGCGTGAATAGTAATAATTCAGCCTGGCCTCCTCGACTTGTTTGTGAGCATAGTCTCTAGCTAGTCTGTAAACGCGTCGATCTGATTCGAGCCTGGAGTCCCTGAAACGCCTGTAAAGTCTATTGCTCTCGGATACAAGGCCACGAAGAGCCGCAGTGTACCACGGGTGACGTTGTCGTCCTGGAGTCACAGTCCGCAATGGAGCGAGGTGGTTGATGGCGTTAGTGAGGTTAGCGTTGAGTAAAGATATGCAGTCGTCAAGTGATGAGGTGGTGAGAGATGACCAGTCACAGTCGCTAAGAAAGTCTCTCAGCTTCTCAGCGCTGATTCCTTTAAAGTTTCTGTATGAGTATGTATTTGGTACGTAGCGTGGAATCTGTTCGTCGAGAGTGGCCGTGATAAGGTCGTGTCCGTTGATGAAAGGTGCGTCTGTCTTCCAGTATGACTGCAGGCGATCCTGCTCGTCGATTAGGCACAGATCAAGCCAGGTGTCAGAACCCTGTTTATGGTGTGTGGCACCATAGGGAACGGACGAAAGGGAGTTCTCATCAATGAAGGCCCTGATGAAATTGGCATCTTCAGATGAGGATAGTTGGTCAGAGTTAAAGTCCCCCATTATAACCTTCGTGGAGTAGTTGTGCATGTGAGTTGTTAGTTCGTTAATAAAGTTAGAGCCTTGGAAAAAACGAGCATGAGGTGGGCGATACACAACCCCCACGAAGATGGGAGAAACTCCCTTGGCCGATATCTCACAAAAGAGGTATTCAGGCTTGCCTGGCTTGCCGGACCATTCACCGTCGGATGTTGAAATAACACTAACCGTCAGAGATTTGTGTATATAGAGGGCCACACCTCCACCGTTTCTGTTTCTGTCTCGTCTGTAGAGCAGGTAATCATCCAGCGAGGGGATGGATGTCACCTTCTCGCTTAGCCAGGTCTCAGTAACAGCTATTATGTGGAATAAAGAGCGAGTGGATAAAAAGAGCCTGATCATCTCAATGTGACCCGTGAGAGAGTTCGCATTAAAATGACAGACCCTTAGACCTTCAGACAGAGATACCTCAGAACCCGATGAAGACACGGCGGATGAGCTTGATGGCGGACGTGGTGGGATGAAATGTAAGTGTGGCAGCTTCATTGTGGAGTGATGTTTACGGCGAGCGGGATCCGAGCTAAAAAATTATCCAGCTCGGCGTCGGTGGTAATGACGGTGGCACGCTCGTTGTCATCGTTGCAGCGGACGAACAGTCTCCCGTCCCTGACGAACGTTCGGCAGCCCTGCCTCCTCTTGGCTTCCAACCTAGCCCGTGAACGCAGCTTGTGGACGTCGGTGGGGAGTAGCTCATTGATGTTTATGAGCCCTTGGTGGTCAGGACTCAGAGTTTTGGCCTCCTCCATCACGGTTGCGTCCAGCTCGTTGGTGTGGAGCTTGCGTTTACGAGCTTTGGCAACGACGATAGCTCGCGCTAGTGCACTCGACGAGAGGGTGACGGCCAGTGGTGGCAATCTGCCGTCACTCCTGGCGGTGTTCCGGGGTGCATCGAGCCTACCCATGACCCTGACGGATGCAATATCTCTCCGCAGGACCGTAGGGTCAAGTGCGTTTATGACTGCAAACGCGAGAAGATGCAGCGAGGTCTCACGGGTGTAGTGCAAGCCCGTGATAACAACAACACTATTTGAGGTCTGCTCCTGCCGTCGTTTGACCTCAGCCAGCTCACTGCGGAGGCTGCTAATTTCCGCAGCGCTGCTGCTGTTGTTGCTGTTGTTGTTGTTGACCTGCTGCAATGCAGAGCTCCTCGATGAGAGATCTTGGACTTGTGCCTGCAACTCGGTGATGGTGGACTCAGCATTAAGTATGCGAGTCTTGAGTGCAGGCAGCTCATCGAGGGCCTTTAGGCGCTTCTCCAGCGGGCTAAGACGTTGCTCAATTCTCGAGATCCTCTCCGACACGATGTTTTGTGTCTGGATGGCTTCCGCATGAGCATTGCGGATGTCATCGAGAGCTTCACGAATGTCCTTCAATGTAGCTTCGATGGTTGGTGGTGGGCGAGTTGGTGAAGTACTTCGTGAAGTGCTGGCTGATGGTGGTGCCGATCTCGTCTTCTTCATCCCCGGTTGTTTTGGGGTGGTCTTAGCCGCTGTTGTCGCAGTCACCCCCGCCGCCGATGTTGACCTGGGCCCCGCTTTGGCACCCTTGGCGTCCGCACAGGGAGGACAGGCTATAAACTGCCTATCGTTTACCACGACTGTCTTGATGTTGATGGTGTTCAGACATTTGACGTGGTAATGGAGCTTGCAAAAAGTACACCTTTTCGGCTCCTTGTGCTGAATAGGCTGCTTACAGCTGCCGCATTGCCGAAAAGGCACTTCCCCGCTCTTTTCGCCGTTTTCACTCATTTTCGTCGATAACTTACTGGCAGTCGGTAGAGCAGAAATTCGTGATGTGATGTTGAGTTATCGACGGAGTGGTAGAGTCGTTGTTAAAACTCTTACGGCTAGATGGAGCGTTAGTGTAAAGAGCGAGAAAGCACCGACCTCAAACAATGTGCAGACGCCTTAGAAGTTCTCCCTCGATGCGGTAGATGTCTCCTCGTTGTTGATTAGGAGCGGAGAGAGACGCCGTGCGAGCGGGAAACCAAGCCAAGCCGAGCCGAGTAGATTTTGAGGTTAGAAGCCGTGCAGAAAGTTTGTGCAGAAAAGATATTGAAAATAAATTGCAACCTTCAGCGATTTATATGTCGTCGTAAAGGTTGCAAAAAAGAGCGTGCAACAATCTACAACAAAAGAGGGCCCGAAGGCAAGAAGCGGCAGAAAAGCAGTGCGAAAGTAGGAGCAAAATGAAAAGCTGTCAAAGCGACTCACCAGAGAGAGAGAGAGAGCGAGAAAGAGAGAGAGAGAGAGAGAGAGAGAGAGAGAGAGAGAACGAGAGAGAGAGAGAACGAGAGAGAGAGATGCGGGCAACGTCAACGGAGACGTGCGTGAGGCAGCGAGCCTCGAGAGAGTGTTAGAGCGCGTGCTTGTGTGTTTGTGTGTGTGTGTGTGTGTCTAAAAGAGCAGCGAAGACGAGTCGGCCAGGAGGCCGACGGCCGCAGTATGTAAGCCGAAGCGAACAATAAAGAGTTTGACTAGAATCAACGAGTTATTGTGATTTTCCGTCCCTTACACACTGCTGTAACCCGAACGGCGAAATCCTCGCGGAACTCCCTCCGAGATCTACTTAATAAAATAATAGTGTCGAGTCTTCGGGACTGGGTTGAGACGCGAATTCTCACCTCACTTAGATTGGCTACGTCACAAATTTTAATATCGCGGAATCGGTTGAATTTTTCTTGTAGTAACTGAACCTCATCAAATAATCAAATATTTTAGTAAACATGCACGTAAATATTATGCACATCGTAGATTACAAGATGACGGGACGGCAAGTGTGAATTAAAATAATAATTTCGAAAAGTGTAACTATCTTTTTTTTCATTACCATTACTTATGATTGATTCTATCTTACCTGCTGATCTTTAATGCTCGACCTTTTCAAAACTGATTTCACTACATTCACGAACGTATATATTTATGAGAATTATAGAGAAACTTTTGTAAGCTACAAACGTTTAACAAGTTCTTTAATAATTTCGCAAAATTTTTAAGAAGACATAAGAATCATAATACAAAGATACTGATTTGTGAAGATGGAGCCATACTTAGTTACCGACATTTTACCTTATAAAAGAATTTTTCAAATTGATTTTACACCCGTTTAATAAGTTTAACCAAACTTCTAAAGAATAGCTTCGACGCAAACGACCTGTCGAGAGAATGCTACTGCAACGCGGTTGTTTACCGTGGTTGCAGCGTGACTATGTAGTTAAATATTGTTGCTGTATATTTGGCAAGCAGCAACGGCGTGGTGTATAGGTTTGGGCTTTTGTCAAGTGTCATGGGTATGCGAAGCTTAAGGCTGCTCAAGCTTCCAGCGCTGCCGATCTTCATCGATTTCCTGACGCGCCGCCCGGCAGCTGCTGCAGCTCTTGCTCAAGCACGGACACGCCGACTTCTTCAGCGTAGTTTTAAGCGCCAAGTGACGCCTGCTGAACATCGAAGCGGCTCCACGATCGTCGTTTCTGTGCTCCCAAGCCGTGAAAAATTCTGCTGTACCGATGATATATGCAGAGGCCTGATCGAGTTGGCGTCGCAGCTACTTATGTTGAGGTTGAAAGAGCTGAAGGAACAAACGTACGAGGTCTCGGAGAAAGAGTATATAGTTACCGCTTAGGAAGGCTCTGGCACGAGTCGAACAACAAGCATCATCAAGCTTGAGCAGTCAGAACTCATAAAGTTGAAGACGACCTTATGCAAAGGGGCCGTTAAACACACTATTGGTCTAGTTTTTGATATCACAGTCCAGTATGTCGGTGTGATTTTTGAATGTGTCTAGTCCATCTTCCTCGTGTCCTAGTAGTTCTTCTTGTCCCCGAACTCGGTGAGATCGTTGACACAGTCGTATCCCGCCTTGAACTTGTTTCTAAGCTGCGGAAGATCAAGAGAAAAACATTGTAGTCCCTGGCTCATTTTGGGAAAACAATAGCGTATGAGCTTGCGAAAGAACAAAACGATCGTGATCTTGCTTATTAAAGAGCTGTTTCCTCTGCCTTTGTGTATCGCGTTCTCATGTCGCAGTCAGCATATCCTGGAGCGATTGACCAGTGTCCAATTTTCAGTTCATCGATGTGAGCCAAAGATTCCGAGACGTTCCCAGTTGATATAGAGTACACTGCTGTGTTTACTCTGTACCAAACATTCACACATCGTGTATGATATACTTACGCGAGAGCTTGCATCGCGTCCTGGCTGGCACTCTCGGCGCTTATTAGACACCTTATAATTCTTGTCGAGCGATACACTATCGGAAGCACGAGAGCTCTTTAGCAAACGTATAACCACTCACACAGACTGATTTAAGAGAGTTCGATTATATAGCGAGTCTTCATACCCGTACACCGATAAGCTCTGATACACCGCACTGTTTTAGGCTATGTTTTATGTTTAACCCGTTACATGAGTCCCGATGCACGCTGCTGCCGCGTGAGCCTCTTTCAGCTGCATATAGTCACACACTGATCTACGATCACAAATGGCAACTTCTAGCCTAGAAAATCTAATCCTCGTCTCTCACATATTCTTTATGATAATGCTTAGGTGACCTTACTCAACAACTTCTTGCTTTTTTATATGTGTAAATAGAAACAGCTTACTAACCTTATAACCTATTATCATGACATATCTTGCATTGTTGTCCTTAAAAAGATAAGAATCGCACATGACCAAAATTTTAAGAAATCATCGCAAATTAATTTTTGATCATAATTATTTTGCTAAAAGAGAAATTTTTGAAGCAAAATATCATGATCATTTGTAAGTTCTCATTAAAATCTTTAAGATATATGACCCAATCATCAGCATCTAAGACATATCAGACAAGAAATCATTGGAACCAATAAAACGTATTTAGGTTATTTAGCAAATTCAAAGTATAATAGGGTCGCGCTACTCCCCGATGGCACAGTGTATAAAAACTTATAGTTGCCATCGGGGCGCTACTGCGCCCCTTGATCTACAATACATATTTACACATAATACACTACCTATACTACGTACGTATACCTACCTACAATACGTATACATTCTTTTTTACTACGCATACACAGAAGAGCTTGCACGTTTTATTGGCGAGATGTCTTAAGTTTCAACGCGAATTAATTACTCGGTTTGATGGATTATAAAAAAATCTAATACATTTTTAGAAGATTCTGTCGCCACCGAACGACAACATCGCTGATTTTATTCCCTTCCGAGTTCAACTTTCTGCATACTAATATCGTGAGGAAACATCAAATTTGCGATGATTGTTTACACTACTAAGGAAACATTATCAAAAGTAGTCGCACAGTAATTTATGGCCAATGTCAATCTATAAATACGAATAGCTTTTTTTAGATTACTATTTGGAACGTGTGCTTAAAGATGCTTTTGAAACTAAATGTTTACATAAATTGATTAAAGAACACAAAAACAACGAAAACATGGATAGTAATTCAATATGTGATATAACTTCTGCTGATCGTTATTTAAATTTGAAGAAAGAAATAATCCGAGATAGCTACGATGTATGTTTACTGTGGAACACTTATAGCGCATCTATTTCATAAAGCTCAAATGGACAAATTTGGCCTATACAAATACAGATAGATAATACACCTCTGCAAAAAAGAAGATATCATCAATATTTAGCTGGCATTTACTAGAGTAAAAAGCATTTAGTAGAGTAAAAAAACCTAACCTAAATTCTTTCCTCAAACCATTTTCTATAGTATTAAAAAAATTACACGCAAATATGATTGAACAAGGTCAACACGCCACGAATAAAAACTTGGAACACGTAAAATTTGTCAAAAGGACTGTTATAGATGCACTAATTCTACATTTTGATATTGCTGAATCATTTGTGCCTGATTGCATGCACTAAGTTCTCGCAGATGTTGTTACTATGCTTACTAAACTATGGTTTGATAAGAAAAATCATACAAAATCATTCTACATAGATCCGCGATTGCAAAATTCAATACACAATATGATCTCAGATACTATGCTCCCAGATTATGTAGCTAGAACGCCCCGAACTTTAAAATATCGAAAATTTTCCAAGGCATCTGAATAGCCATCCATGCATATAGTTATTTATCACTGGCAAGAACATTGAAGTGATTTTGCTATGTATTAAAATTTTATAGTTTTCTACATCAATTTGTCACATTCGATGTGACATTTGTTTTAAAAAGAGGTAAAAAAAATGCATGCTGCAAATCACTTAAACCAATAATTAAAATAAATAGTTAAAATGCAGTTAAACCTTGTTAAAAAACTTTTTATTCAGTAAACTGACATGACTGTTCGCTTTGACTGTTCTTGTTGGAATGAATATAGTTTGTTTTAAAAACAAAATCGTACATAATGTTGTCGTCAAGATAATACACTATCAATTGTATAATGAATTAACATTCGAAATAGAACTTTACTTTAATACTTTCCCTTGTTAATTTATGTAAGAGCACTATAAGAAACAAACAAAACATTTTTGCACCCATTGCGTTATTTTAAGCCCATTTTATCGCATAATCGCAAGGCTATAGGTTTTGTTTGTCGATGAAACTCTGGATTCTGGCTTAGTCGTACTGCTGCCGAATTGTCGACCTCAACTATTGGAACCTGCTTCAAAGTTACAATATTTTTGAATCTTGAGAGTCAGATAATTTCTTTAGCAGCTTTGTTTGCTGCGATAATTTCAGCTTCGGTAGTAGAAGTAGCCACAGTAGGTTGCCTCTGACTCAAATAACCCCTCCTGCATACTTGACTACTACGCCGAAAGTAGAGTGACCAGTTTTCGTGGATGCGCCAAAATCAGCGTCACTGAAAGTCGCAAGAATACCTCTTTTTACGTTATAATAATAGGTTATCCCTTTTATCAATGTGCCTGCTATGTAGCGAAAAACTCTTTTAACACGAGCTACATCTTCTAATGATGGATTTTCAAGTGTTCTTGATAAAAATCCAACGCTTTACGCTAAGTCAGGTCGCGTTCCTAGGATCAAATACATAAGTACTCCAACCGCTTGTCTGTAAGGAAAGTTATGAGTTTTGGAATTTTCTTTCCCTGGTTGAGAAATCTCAGAAACTTTCAACATTGGTGTAGAGACAGGTCTGCAATCTGAAAAATTGAAACGTTCTTAAATCTTGTTTGCAAAAGCTTGTTGATTAATTGTAATATGATAATCTGTTTGCTTAATTTCTATCCCTGAAAAGTACGAAGCTTTCTGAGAAGTAATATTGAATTCTTTGCTTAAATCTTGTAAGAAAATCTTCAAATCTTGAGAGTCTGTTGCGACAACTAATCCATTATCTACATACAGAGCCATGATAATACTCTTCTCATTTTCTTTTCGCATGAACAAACATGGATCTGCATCACTAACTTAGAAGCCGAGTCTGCCGAGTTACTTGCCAAAACGTTTGAACCAACATCTTGGAGCCTGTTTCAAATCATACAAACTTTTTTGAAGTTGACATACCTGATCAGTACCGTCATTGTAGCTCTTAGGCTGCTGCATGTAAATAACTTCTTCAAGGTCACTGTATAAAAACGCTGTACATATGTCAAACTGAGCTAGGTGCATTTGTTCACTTGCAGCTATGCTTAAAATTGAACGTATGGTTCCCATTCTTGCTACTTGACTGAAGGTTTGGCTATAATCAATACCGTAGCATTGACTTTTATGACTAGTCTTGCCTTGTACCGACTGACTGAACCATCTGGATTGGTTTTCACTCTGTATGTCCATTAACATGAAATCGCTTTTGCTCCTGGTGTCAAGTCTGACATTTTCCACGTGTGATTTTCACTGAGCGACTTTATCTCATCTTCCATGGCTTGTTTCCACTCTTGACTTTCTCTACCTGAAACCGCTTTTAGAAATGATTGAGGGTTTATATACGTGTCAATGAAATCATCGCTGTTTTGTGCAACATGTGCGTACTCTTGTAGGTAACTTGGTTTTTTCAATTTCGAGCGATCTCTCAAGATTCTCGTAGGTAATGACAGAGGCTGCGCTAGTTCTTGCTCATTATCGGTCGCCGATACATAATCCGTGCTTTTCGAATCATACACGAATGATTCTTGTTGAACTGGAATCTCGGGATCTTTCTCAGTGTCATCTTTCTGAAAATCAGAATCTTTGAGAAGTAACTTAACCTCATGATCGCAATCTCGCGTCAATTCTCGAAATTAAACGCCTCTCGAGACAATAACTTTGTGCTCTTCTTTGACATAGATTCTCTATCTCTCATCGTTATCGTCACCTATCAGATAACCTTTGATTGCTTTTTCATCCATTTATCTTCTCTTTTCTTTAGATACATGAACGTAGCAAGTTGATGCAATGATACGTAAGTCCTTGATTCTAGGCTTACTTCCAATCCATAGCTCGTAAGGACCCACACCATCTACCGATGACTTGCCTGTTCTGTTCAATACGTACGTAGCTGTAGTGACTAATTTTGCCCAAATGGCCTCAGGAGATTTCACTTCTGGATTGAAGTATTTAAATGTTCGAGCCATTTCAACAATCGTGCGATTTTCTCGTTCAACGCAACCATTTTGCTGAGGTGTATACGAAGCTGTCAACATGTGCCTTATTCCGTTTTTCTGTAGAATAGCCTTGACCTCCGCGTTGTCGAACTCACCACCATTATCACTCAGAAGCGCCTTAATCGAATGACCTTGCTGCTTTGCGTGAGCAATGGTAGCTTGTAAAGCTTCTGTGACGTCAGACTTATCTGTAATTATGTAGCAGTATCAAAATTTAGTGTACATATCTCTAAATACAGCCATATACTTTTTCTTGCTGAATGACACGTCAAAAGGGCCACATAAATCTGTAGCAATCAGTTCTCTAAGTTGACTTGCTTTTCTCCTGGTACCGAAAACCAAACGATGTGCCTTACAGTAAACGCACGGTTCACAAATTTCTCTGGCCTTGACATTAATGCCTAGCTCCTTTTGTAATAAATTTTTCACATACTGCTTATCCTGATGCCCCCACCTCTTGTGATACAGCTGTAATTGAGAGCTATCAGTAACAGCAACATTGAAACTTACATTGTCAGCGGAAAAAATTGGTTTGATAGCTGCTTTGAATAGTGTTCCTTTCGGAACATTTCGGACTCTACTTAGCAGTATTTTACCATTAACTTTGAGCGATCACTGCGTAGCTGTTGACTCAAAAATGCTTTTTCTGCTTCTGTCTTAAACTGCTAAAACAGAACAAATTCTTCGATATGTCAGGAATGTACCAAACATCATTCAAGTTTAATATGTATCGCTCGTTGTTCACTGTTGATACAACTTTTATGATGCCCTTCCCTACTGCTTGCAAGAGCTCTTTTCCAGCAGCCTTTATACCACATGGATTGTCGAACCTTTTGAAATCTACAAAGAAATCTAAATTATTTGTTGCGTGTCTTGTTGCACCGTTGTCGATCCACCAATCTATAGTGTTGATCTCGGCATTCAAAATTTATTCAGAAATTGACAAAACGAAACCTTCTTTAACCTAAACTGCATTGCTCTGACTTTTGCTTTGAATATTTTTGTGGTTAGCTTGATTTTAAGAGTGATTAGCGGTTTTGTTTTTATTTTTAGGTGGACGTCTATCAACAATCCACTTTTTGCATTCACTGACCCAATGGTTTTTCTAACTACAGTAATTGCACGACGTACCTGCTCTCGACTTCTTTTTAGCGTCTTGCTTTTGCATCTCACCTTTTGCCATTAAAGCTTCTGATTGTCGTTTGCAAATTTGAAAATTTGTCGTTGCCGGTATTTTTCTTGAAGTTTCTCTTGAATATACACAACTGTGTAGTCAACTCATCAAAGGTTTCCTCTGTGTCTTTGGTCAGCAGTATCCAACTAGACCTAAACGTCTCAAACTCAGTAGGTAAAATATTCAACGTTTTACACACAAGCAATAAGTTCGGTAACTTGTTTTCTTTTCGACCATCGAGGCCGTTGTTGAGATCACTCCAGAGACTTCTCAACTTAGCTAAATGTGTAGAAACATCCTGACATCCAACAAAAAGCGAAAAATAAATCACAAATTTGAAAAAGTTGATCCTTGGATGTCGCTTCAAACTGCTCTTTGAGCGCTTCGAAAGCATCACGCGCTGTTTCTTTATCGATAATTCTCTCATACACTGCATCTGTAACTGAGCTGCCAATCATAGACTTTGCATAGCTATTAGCCTTTCGATAGAAATCATACTTCTCTTTGTAATCTTTTTGCTCAGCTGCGGTGACGGTGCTAACTAGAGGCTCTGGTTTCTTAACCTTGTTATCGATAACGTCTAATGCGGCTGCATGATAATCGAGCAGGTCACAAATCTTTCGTTTTCAGATCGGACAGTCTGCCTCGCCAGTTAACGGATTGATGTGCTTCGCCAAATCCATTTGCGGCTATTTATCGATGCTTCGCAAGCAATCGCTTCTTGATAAAAACACGTTTCATTTACACAGTTAGGTGACTGGGCCCATAACTAATTAAAATAAATAGTTAAAATGCAGTTTAACCTTGTAAACAAACTTTTTATTCAGTAAACTAACATGACTGTTCGCTTTGACTGTTCTTTTTGGACTGAATATAGTTTATTTTAAAAACAAAATCGTACATAACGTTGTCGTCAAGATAATACACTATCAATTGTCTAATGTGTAATAAATTAACATTCGAAATAGAACTTGGGAGAGCTGCCTGTATTGAAGAATCATGGGAATCACACGAGGCGGAACAAGTATGCTCCCTATGTAAAAAGCCTAGGGAGTGTACAGCTGGACTCCATCGGCTGGTAGGAACGGAGGTAAGTCTCAATTTACTTTTTATATTGAATTTATTTTAATGGTTTTTTTTTCTTTTTAGGAGTGGGTTGAGTGGCTTGAGTTTTTAGAAATCGTATAATTCCTTGGGCATTTTTTTGTATTATTTTTTGTTTTGTTTTTTATATTTTTGTTTTTCTGTGTGTGTGAGTGTGTTTGGGCTACGCCGCCACAGCTCTGCATCGCGCTGCGCACCAACCGCCGCTGCCGTCGTCGCGGCCGGCAACGGCAACAATGCTGCAGAGCAGCTGCGTCAATAGGTCGCGTCGACGACCAGTGTTACGCGGCTCCGCACGATGCGTCCCGCGAAAAGTCTTTTTCTGGTCGTAATTCGCTCGTCCGAGAGCATCATCTGAGTCCAGAACCTGGGACATCCGTCTAGCCACAGTCGCTCGGCTGGCTGGTTTCATCAGGCAGCTCGCGCAGGTCGATGTTCTTGCTGCTGCTGCCAGTGGTGGCGAGCCGGTGATCTGGCAACAGAACCCAAGCTTTTCCCGTTCTCCTCGGCTGCTGCTGCTCTACTGCTACTGTACCACGGATGCCCTACTGCCGCGAGAAGACCGATCTACTTTTGCCGTCTGCTCATCCAAGGATCTCTTCTGCGACGAGTTACAAACTCCTGGCCCAAGATTCCAGTGAACAGGTCTCTCGAGAAAAGCCGTAGACGAGGCGGTGTCGACCTGCTGCGGACTTACGCGGAGGTAGACGGGAGTAATCAGTGCGCGCGCGTGCACGTGTGAAACATCAGTGCGTGAGTGTGTGTTGGAGAGAGACGCGCTGGGCGAAGAATCCCCGAAGCCGTTACCGACAGCCGCGGCACGTTTGAGTCACCGCGATGAGCAGGAGCAAGACGTCGTTTTCGTACTCCGCCGGGCAGCCCGAGGTCAAGGGGCAGCGCCGGTCTCTGCCGACGGCACACTTGAGCGGTCTGATCTTCGATGTATTCAGTAACGGCAATAATGCTGCAGAGCAGCGGTGGCAACGGCGACTGCGAGTGTGTGCCTTACAACCAATGCCAGAACAGCACCATCCTCGAGAACGGAGTCGGTCTCATAGACATCAGATATAATGATTATACCGATTTTTCACTCGATTAATTTTTCTTAAACGCAAAGTATAATACGTTAAAATTTTCAACAATTTGAGTGGACCGTACGACAACTACCTCGACGTCTGCTGTGCTCCACCTGACGTGACCCAAGAGAAGATCATCCCCAAGCCGACTGTGCGCAAAGGCTGCGGTCAGCGCAATCCCGAGGGTGTTTGTTTCCGTATAACCTGTGCCAAGGACAACGAAGCCCAATTTGGAAAGTTACCATGGATGGTTGCGACCTTCAAGGACGAAGCCGTCGGTGGAAAGCCCGAGAAACTCAACGTCTACCAGTGTGGTGGTACTCTCATTCACCCCAGGGTCGTCCTTACCGCTGGACACTCAATAATGAGGTAAACTAAATTCTATGTATCTCGATTTTTTTAAGCTTTTATTTTAATCAATAATAATATTATTTTGTAGAAAATTTTATTAAAAACTATCACAAAGGCCAAAAAATATTCAAATAGAAATATATTTTATGATCTTAATTTACAATATTATTCATCTATATCTAAATTAGGAGAATTTAATTTGTTAAAAAATAAACCTTAGAAATCAAATTTTCTGATATACCAACAAAAAAAGGATTTGTGAGTAAGTAAATAAAAACAATCTTATTTTAAAGTTATATTATAATTCATGTTTGTACTGATACTGGAATACTTTTGTAATTATTCTAGAAATTCAAGGATATTTGCATAACAATTTTAATTAAAAAAAATAAAGACAAGGCATTTGAATACTTTGGAGCCATTACTTATTAACTTTAACTTAATTATCCACTGACATCGAAAAATAATGATCAAGTGTATGATTTATGTTATAAGTTTTTGCAAGAGACATTGTTACGAGTGAAGAGTGAAACGAAAAAGTGACAGACCCCGGGCTTGAACCGATATCCTCTGGCTTGCGAGACAGACGTTCTGTCGTCGCGCCACGGCCGCCATAACACGTGACAACATAGTATATTTATGATTCCTTGACTTCGGTAGCAATATTTGTAACAATAAAATCAAGTTCTGTGACTTTTTTGGTGATGATCCAAGTGACGCAATTCATTTCAATAAGCAAACATGTATTTAAATAATTTATCACTAAGCTTTACAAAATTTGACTTAATTATCCACTGACTTCGAAAAATTATGTTCGAGTGTATGATTTATGTTATAATTTTCTGCATGAGACATAATATATTTACGATTTCTCGACCTCCGTAGGAATATTTGTGTGTGTGTGAGTGCGTATATATATATATATATTAGTAAAAAGGCTGCGTATTTTTATGATGTGTGAGTGCATAATCCACAAATGCTAAAATCGTTAGGACCGTTAAGTTGACCGCACAGCTATATACAGATGGGAATTGCTTTCTCAAAAAAAATAATAATATATTACGATATTTAGAATCAAGAGGTTGCCAGTGCATACTCTGCGTTCCCGAGCAGTAACAGTAACTAGCTTGCCAGGGTAGCCGTTGACAAGGTTCAGGTTGTTTTCGGTGCCTTGGTACAAAAATCATTCAAGTACAGTGTCTAGGTGTACAGGGTGCCCGATGACGAGGTCTAGGTAGAGCGCTCCGTGGTTTTTTAAGTCTAACAACAACAAATATTTCAGCGCGATTCCTTCATTTGGCTTCGAGTTCTAGCTGGTTAAAGTTGAGGTTTCAAGCAATTTCTGCATTTTTTGCCTATTTAATGATTTGTAGCTTATAAGGAATGCATTTTTAACTAAAACTTTTTTTACTAAAGATACTTTTTTTGTAAAATTTTCTGAATGTTTTAATAAAAATACTTTTAAAGCCATATATGTATGTTAAGGCTACCTTATTTGTATTTTTAACCTTAAAATATGAAAATCTGAATGTTTGATCTGGACACCAACAATCTCAATACAATCAAAAGATACCTTTTATAGTAAAAAAGTAGCTGTAAAGTTTTAGAATAGGCCTGACCTACTAAAAGTTATGTAAAAAACAAACATGATATAATGGCTAATAAGTGGTTTTACATTCAAATTTGACACTTATACATTTCATGACTACCGATGCCAACATTAGTTTGTATCGGTAGACATGAAATGTACTAGGTTATAAGTGTCAAATTTGAATGTAAAACCACTTATTAGCCATTATATCATGTTTGGTTTCTATATAACTTCTAGATGAAGTTCCAGATCCGGCCCATTCTAAAACTTTACAGCTACTTTTTTACTATAAAAAGCTATCTTTTTACTGTATTAAGGTTGTCGAAGTCCGGATCAAACATCCAGATTTTCATATTTTAAGGTTTAAAATGCAAATAAGGTAGCCTTAAAATATGAAAATATTTTTATTCAAAAATTCAGAAAATTTCACAACAAAAGTATTTGTGTAGTTTTAGTTAAAAATGCATCCCTTATGAGCTACAAATCATTGAAAATAGGCGAAAAATGCAAAAGTTGCTTAAAACCTCAACTTTAACCAGCTAGAACTCGAAGCCAAATAAAGGGATCGCGCTGAAATTTTTTTGAGAGTCAGGTACAACATATAGAACATGTATATACAGTTCAGGAAAAAATAAAAATTTTTATCTTCGATTTCACAGACAACCACCCATATATATATATATATATATATATATATATGTAAGGCCACTGCTCAAGGAAATTCACTAGAGTGGAGTTTTGGGTTAGAAATCAACACTTGTATGATGTATTATAAAAAACTGTTTTTAACAATATGTACAAATTAGTAAAGGCTAAAAATATTACAGTAAACGTATAGACTTAAGACTAACCTGAATCTATACAATTGCCGATAGCAAACCTTTTAGTATATCAGTTTCAATAACCTCACTTATAACGATCCTAACGGCTCGGAGTCTTATTACATACTGGCTCTCACTCACATGTCAACAAGTGACAAAGCCAAGCTTGGTAACCCACAAGCTTACATCCCCCCATTCAATGACCGAAGGTGCACTCCATCGGAGTAAGGAACAAGCTTACTAGCATGAAAAATATTTGACTCATTTTTTCTAAATCAACTATCTAACAAAAACATTACATCAGAAATTTTCTCTTTGATTTTAAAAGGACCTACTCTAATTGGATCTATTTTATCTTTATTCAATTTATTAGCGCTTTGTACATAAACTAAATCTCCTACCTTATAATCTATCTGTTTTACATTTTTATCATAATATTCTTTATTCTGATTGTGAATTTCTTTTGATTTCCTAAAAGCTATTTTTCTACTGTCTTCCAAATTTGTCAAATTGTTGTCATTTAATTCATCGGGTAAGAATGAGTTGTTTAGTCCTGTCAGCAAATAATTAGGAGTAAATCTAGTTGAACTGTGAATTGTATTGTTATAATCCTTTACACATTCCTCTGCTACCTGAGGCCATGATTTATTTCTATTCTCGTAAATTTTACATCGTATTCTGTTTACCAAAGTCTGATTTGTCCTTTCATTTAATCCATTAGAAAACGCACAATCCACTGCTGTAAACACCAATGCTATCTTCTTTTTATTTAAATATTGCTTAAACTGTGCTGAATTTATACCAGGATATTGATCTGTTAACACCAATTTAATACTTCCATCTTTCTACTTTCTTAATTAAATTTATAAAATCCTTTGCAACTTGGGTTTTTGAAGTTATTACGTAAGCAAATCTTGTAAAATGATCCACCGCCAAATGTAGATATTTCTTTTTAATTTTATTACCTTTGAAACCTCCTATTGTGTCTAGGGACACTATTTCAAGAGGTTCCTTTGCTGGACCAAGTTGAGATAAAGGTGCTTTAAAACAACCTATTCTTGATTTATTTTTGTTAAGTGACGAAGTTAATGCAAGTTTCACAAATCTACAAGTTAATCTTATGTGCTTATACATATTTTTAAAATAAAATGTTTGCCCAAAGGATAGAATGAACTGTTTTGTGCCTATATGACCCTGATCAACATGTACATCTCTGATAAGAGATTTTCCAAATTCTTCAGTAATCCATATTTTCTTTCTATCATTTAAAATTTTATAAATTATATCATCTTTAATAATGCATTTTTTATCAATTTTTGATTTTCTTTGATATCGTTTAGTTTCAATAAATTTGAAGTTTTTATCGTAGAATCATTATCTGTATCCTCATGTCATTCCAAAACCGGATTTCTAGACAAACAATCAGCTTCAATATTATCTTTACCAGGATTATATACAATTTCAAAATCTGCAATAGTTCCACATCATTACTTTTTTTTATATTAAATTTTTCCAATGGTCTATGGTCCGTAAATACAATAAATTTTTTCCCTATCAAATGGAATTGCCAATATAAAATGGCCTCTTTAATAGCTAAACATTCTATAAAAATAGCTTTCTTCTTTTTCTGAGCCTCTGTCAACTTTCTAGAAAAGAAAAACACCGACTTCAAAGAATTATCTTCTTGTGGCTGCTTCAATATTGCTCCAACTCCTTCAACAATTGCATCAGTAAAGATGAATATTGGTGCCTCTAGATCAAAAATTGCCAAGGCAGGTGATGTACATAAATAATCTTTTGTCGAGTTAAAACTATTCTTACACTCTTCAGACCATTCGAATAACACATTTTTCCTCAACAAATTTCTCAAAGGATCCAGTAAAGCAGCATGATTTGGTATAAATTCTAAATAAAAATTAATCTTACCTAAGAACTGTCTAACTTGTTTTTTTGTTTTAGGTGTAGGAAACTTCTTGATAGCCACTAAATTATCATTCAGTGGTTTAATTATATTGTTTCCAATTTCGTGACCCAAATACGTTATCTTTTCTTGAGCAAATTGACATTTATTTTTATTTAATTTAAAGCCTTGTTCATATATTGTTTGCAGTACTCGCTCTACATGTTCTACATGCTCTTCATAATTCTTAAAAAACACCAATATATTATCTATATAATTTACTGTAAAAGAATCTAGTTTATATTTTCTTATCACACCTGCTAAAACTCTTTGAAAAATAGCAGGAGCAGTTTTCAAACCAAAAGGCAAACAGTTCCACTGCCAGTGTCCATGATGAGTCACAAAAGCCAACTTATATCTATCCTTTTTACGTATCAGAATCGATCAAAACGCCGAATTTACATCCAATTTTGAAAAAAACTTACAGTTTCTGACACGTACAATAAGATCATCTATCTTTGGAAAAGGTTGACTTTCTGGAACTACTATTTTGTTCAACCCTGTAAGATCAACGCACAAGCGTGATTTTTTTTTCTTCTTTCTTGAAAACCATGGTTAGAGGAGCTGCAAAAGAACTGCTTGACTCCTCTATTAAGCCCGCTTTTAACAACTCACTCACTTGTTTCTCAATTTCTAGTTTGTCTTCAAAAGAGCATTTATACGGTTTCATTGAAATATATTTAGTTTCTGTCAGTTTCACTGTGGCTTCGTAATCTTTTACTGTTCCTATATCAAACTTTGACTTAGCAAAAATTATCTCATATTTTTTTATAATATTCTCCATTTTATTAGTATTTAATTTACTAATATTATTTTGCTTATCAAAATTTGTTTTTTCTTGTTTCTGTGATATAATCAGATTTTCATTTTGACAAAGCTTGAATTTTTTTATTAAGTCTAATCCTAATAGAAATTCACAATCGATTACACCTTCTTTAACAATGAACAACTGAAAATCCTCTTCTAAATTACAAATTCTAATCCTCAATATTACACCGTCTTCCGTTTTTGCCATTCCAGCTAAACCCTTAATAGTATCTCTCCCACTTGTTATTTGTTTAATATTTCTTTTATCATTCAAAAATGCACTACTAACCAAAGAAATATTGGACCAGAATCATATAGACCAATTGCTGGACATCCATTTGCAAAAATCTTTACTTTAATAAGTGGGAGAACTATTCGTTTTTGCCTCTTCATGACTTGCTACTACTTCCTGTATTTCATTATTATTTGTAACCTTAATGTTTTCATTTTTTAATTGTTTAATTTTCCTATCTTTATTGCGGCATACACTTTCTAAATGAAATCTATTTTTAAAACCTGAATTATCATAAATACTACATGGTCTTTTTTCACTTCCAATTCTCTTGTTTAAATTATCATTTTTCGAGTCGTTGATTTTACCTAATTGTTTTAATTTTGCCATTAAATTTTCTATATTTATAATAGTTTTCCTATCTAACTTATTTTGGATAAAATTTGGTAAGCTAATCACAATCATGTTTATCTGTGTGTTTATAGACAAGCTGTCATCCAATTCTAACAATAATTTTCTTTTCTTTAACGCATATTCAAATAACCAACCATTATAAAACATAAAATTATAGGCATACGATATGTCTGTCCAGGACTGTGCAAAGAAAGTGTCAATATATGCATTATTCCATGCCTCCCAATTTAACAAAGAGTTTTGCTTTACAAATACATTATACCAATCTAATGCAGATTTTTCTAAAAATAATCTTAATACTTCAGCATATTTATTTTGGGCAATTCCCACTCTATCTCACTCCTGCACAAATAACCTTATCCAAACACTCGCATTTATATTTTCACCGTTAAACTTTTCAATCACTATATCCTTTACTAGAGAACTTGTTTTCCTTTCAGATGCTATAGTTGGCTCTCTGTTTACATTTGATTCTTGAACTGTAGTAATCTCTTCCAAATATTCGTCGTATAAGACAACATTACCTTCTGTATCCAAATAAATATTCTTAAGTTCGTCAGATAAAGTCAACACCACATTTCGAAATTTATTGCGAACTTTCAAACTCTTCACGACATTTTTAACAATTGAATTTTCATAAAGCTGTTTATGTTGAGCATTAGTCTGCTTATCTACTGGAAACAAAAAACTTTCCTCTTGACCAAGCAGCTGAATTCTGCTCACTTTAACTACAGTACTTTTCGAATCTGTGCCAGTCTCCGAGACAAAATAAAACTTTGCTTTAATCTCCATTGTATAGATTTGTAAGGCCACTGCTCAAGGAAATTCACTGGAGTGGAGTTTTGGGTTAGAAATCAACACTTGTATGATGTATTATAAAAAACTGTTTTTAACAATATGTACAAATTAGTAAAGGCTAAAAATATTACAGTAAACGTATAGATTTAAGACTAACCTGAATCTATACAATTGCCGATAGCAAACCTTTTAGTATATCAGTTTCAATAACCTCACTTATAACGATCCTAACGGCTCGGAGTCTTATTACATACTGGCTCTCACTCACATGTCAACAAGTGACAAAGCCAAGCCAAGTGTGTGTAAGCTTGTGGTAACCCACAAGCTTACACACACACACACACACACACATATATATATAAGGATTCAACATTATTTACAGTTTATGAATAATACTATTCACAATTTTCATTAATTATTTATTGATTAATTTTCGATCGACTCCTTAGGAGTACTTCAGCAAATATACATTATTCTGGTAACTTCCTGTTTATTTTCGACATATTTCCGGTTCATTGCCGGGATGCTAAAAATTACATTTTTATTTTTCACATAATTCGTTAATAGAGTTATGAAAAATACAAAATGTAAGCAAACAATTCACATAGCACAGTTGGAAACATTTTTGGGCCGTAAAAATTTTTGATTTAAAGGGTTAATTTGTATGGCCTAAAATTAGATCCTTTAGAACCAACATTTTTAAGACAAAAAAATTTTAAGGCTCGAAAAGCATGAACATATTCACAAGACGGAGGTCTTGTCTGCACAAGACGAAGGTAATACCTAAAATTTTGAAAGCCTAAATATTTAAGGCTAAATAGCTAAGGCCCAAAATTTTTAAGTCCCACTTTTTATTACTTAAGATAATGTACTTATTATATTAAAGTGCTTAATATACCTGTGTGCCGTGAAGCAATTCATATCTTTTCCCAAAAACTTAACACCTAGAAGTTACCCTGACACCTAGATATCATCTATGAGGCGGATATAATTTGGGCGTTGAAATAGTAGGACCTTATAAATTGTATGCCTTGAAAATTTTGGGTCTTAAAATTTTTAACCTTAATATTTTTAGGCTTTAAAATTTTTGGGCCTTAAAAATTTTGGGTTATTTAAATTTTCCTGTGTACCGTGCAGCCATTCACATCTTTTCTCGACAACTGACATATTTTATTTCTTCATTATTATTCATAATTCATAGCGCATTATTTACATGTTGCCCATATATATCTAAAGTAGGAGACGATCTTCTTCTACTATTATATTAAAGTATACTTAAGGTATCTGTGTGCCGTGAATCCATTCACATATTTTCTCAATAACTGACATAGTTTTTTAGTTTATTATCAATTTAATATTTCATGATTTACGATATTTTTCGTATATATCTTATTTAAATCATCATTAATTTTATTTTTATCCTCGAATTTTTTGGAAGTAAAATTGTTAAATTTTGTTTCAACGTTACCCTGAATAATGCTACATATAATTGACCATGACTGAAAACTGGATTTTGTAAGCAGACACCAAATTCGTTCAATGTTTGTCCTTTTGATTTGTTGATTGTCATGACATGTCCCAATCGTACTGCAAACTGTCGTATTGTCATATCAAAAGGAATTTCTTCTTTTGAAGAAGTCAAATGAATACGTGGTATTAAAACAACTTTACCAAATTGTTTAACGCAAATTGTTTCTGCCTGTATACAGAATTGCATTATTTTCCTTACTGTTAATCGAGTACCATTAGAAAGCCCATCATTTAAATTTAAATTTCTCAGCAAAATAATTATAGCACATACTTTGAAACGTAACTTATGAGGCGGTAGGCAATTTGGCGTAAGTAAATTGTTTTTCGGCGCTAAAATTACTCTTCCGCAAAGTTTATTCGTATCATCATTATCAAATCAATCTCCATAAATTTTCATAATTATATCACTAGTTGATAATAATTCTGTTGGAGGTAAAGTAAAATCATTTTCCATTTCAAATTTGTTGGACTATTTTCCATCTCCAATTTTTAATGGGTTAGGGTAAAAATTTTGAAACATAAATATTTGAGAGGCAAAAATTAGGAATTGAATTATAACGAAAGGTAAAATTTTAAGTCCCAAAATATTGGAAACGTATAATTTTAAAAATCTAAATTTGGAAATTCCTAAAAATATCGCTTTTGCAATATTTTAACTACAAATATCACCTTTTGCAATATTTCAATACAACATTTATGTTTTATGAAATTTTTATTTCAAAATCTTAGTTTATAAATTTTGAATTTCTAATTTTTATTTTTCAAAATTTTCACCCTCACTCATTTGTAATAGCTATTGTTTAAACTCTTTGTCACAATTACTAACCCTCATTTTATCTTTTAAAGTCATTATTTGGAATTTATTCAATGGTAATCTAAAAATTACATGTGAAATTCTTTCATTTGTTAATAAATTTGCTGCTATACCAGTCCATGCTACAGGTAAAACACTTATTTTTTTTATTTAAATGAGTGATAATTGTATTTATTAAGTGGCTTTTTCCACTACCTCCAGGTCCATCAATAAAGAAACACTTCACTCGATTAGCTTTATTAATTACACTATTTATTACTGCATTAAAAATTTCACGTTGTTTATTCGTTAAAGAACTTAAATTGTATAATGAATCATTTTCAATTTCATTTGTTGCATAAAATTCTTCATAGTTGGTTTCCTCAATATCCTCACTAAATTTAGGTAAATTGAAATCAGTCAGTGTATACCCATGACTTGTAATAATAGAATTTATATGTTTCAGTGAGATATTTTTACGTATTTCTTTAGTTAACAATAGACTGTAAAAGTATGCTTTATATTTTTCAAATAATTCTTTAACATTTACTGGGTTATGAAATACGCATATATAACCAAACAGATTACACAGAGCTTTAGGAAATTCAGCCTTAACTTTAAGTTAAGTAAGCCCTTTATTGACAAAAAAATTTGTTATTGCTTTATTATGATTAAATATAATAAACTGGACATTGAATTAAAAAACACATAGAATTAAAAAAAGATTATACCTGCACAAATAACTATTTGCAGCATCCCTTTGATCTCGACCAAAACTGCAGATTTCATCTTGTAATATAAATGAATACACACAGCATTCGTCATTATATGTCATGAACACAAAACTTAAAAAAAACGATTATACCTGCAGGAGTAATTATTTGCAGCATCTTTTTTATGTAAATCGAATCTGCAGATAACATTTTGTGGTATGCATAAATACATAAATCGTCATTTCATATTCACAAACAAATAACTTTAAATAAATAAATATGTGACGAGACACGAGTCTCGCACATGTAAATACGTGTGAAGTCGGCCGCAACAGACGCGGCATGCGCAGCGAGCGCGCGCGCAACGAACGAAAGGCGAATCCGCATGACGCGGAATGAGCGCACGCGCGCAACATTCTCAGGGCGAGTCCGCAAGAGCACGGCAGCCGGCGAGCGACTCAGCGACGACGCGCCAGGCGGCGCGAGCGTCGTACGCGGTGAGCCGTGAACGCACCCATACATATAAGCGCCGCGCGCCTTTATAAGGCGGATCGCGCGGCACGATAAGCATTTCTACTTGAGCTCCACTACGGGTAGTATCGTGCGCACACGTTACTACAAGGAATAGCGAGAGATAGACGATTGGTAGACGAAACGAAACCCGAAACTCCGAATTGCCATTGTGAGCACACGAGGCAACCCGGAACACCCGAGCGACATCGAGCCTCGTCTACGTGAGCACACGTGGCGATACCCAGTGCCACCGTAAAAATCCTAACCTACATTCCGACACATTTGTGCCACCCTCTGCCACTGTGAGCCCACAGGGTTGAGGGAGTAACAATTACACCGCCGGCGATTCACCCGGTCGTGCGCTCACGTCCTGGTGAAACAAAGGTAAATTCCTAACCAACAAAGTCAGCCTTATGCCGACATCTCACAACTCGCTTTATCTCTGTGCGCACACAGGATAAAGGGAGGAACGAGACGAGCGACGAAGATTTGTGAAGCCGTGCGCTCACGACTCCACGAATCCGAGGGATAACCTCAAAACACCGTTGCACTATCCCGGCCGTTACTGTGCGCACACAGAGCGGTCGATATCGTTGTTACGCGACACATTTGGATCGGTGTCGCCGTGCGCACACGACTCCACCGTACCAAATGAATTCCTATCCTCAAAGTCCGCCACCAATCCGCCATACCGCCACCGTACCGAAACACCGTAGCCGCGAACACCGAATCATTCTTGTAACGAAATCGCGTAGATATTCTTGTAAATTGTCAACCGCGTTAGTTTAAACAATTCTATTTGTAAAGGCGAAATATTTTTAACAAGACGCATAATTGATTTCTGTTTCAGCCGGGATTTAACAACTAATTCCAAATTTCTATTCTTTACTTAAGAAATATATTTTGTTATTATTAAAAATATAAAAACAGACTCTTTTCTTGCCCCTTTCCCCTATCCTGATCCTGGAACCGACTGACTATCCAGTCTCTTGGGGAAAGTTAAACCGTTACAATTATATCTGCATAAATATTTAATCGCAGCATCCCTTTTATCTTGACCGAATTTACTGATTATATATTATGATATGCATGAATAAATAAAGCATTCGCTATCTCGTATTCACAAAAAGATGGCTTTAAAAAAACAGAATATCTGCAGAAATATTTAATTGCAGCATCCCTTTCATCTGGACCAATCTTAAAATAATCTTTATTCGTATATATATATATATATATATATATATATATATATATATATATATATATATGTATATACATATGTGTGTGTATGTGTGTCATAATATATGTCAAAAATATTAAAAAAAAATTTACGTCTAATTTTTGTTTAATTGTTTTAACAGCTTCCAATCTACCTGGACCAAATCTTGAAAATGTTTTTTGGTATGAATGTATATTTTTATCATATGTACCTGTCCATACCAATCAATAGTTTTTTGTTTATAAAATACATTACGTTTTGTGGAATAAATGCAAAAAAAATCCGGACGGACGGACATTTTTTAAGTTCTTTCACTGCTAAAAACTATTTGAAATTTGATACATGTGATTTTTTTTTTGCTTACTTGAATGATTTAAGTTCATTGAACATTTCTACCGTAAAATAGATTTAATTTTTTTCGCTTTACGAATTTCGGTGGGTTTTTACAATATTGACCAAATATAAAATTTTAATATAGTGTAGAAGATTTATTCCAACTTTTACAGTTATGATAATTTATACATTGTATATACATTCAACTTTCTTTATTTTGTGAGGAGATTATCGATGTGGCTTTATTGCTTGCCGTGCAAAGTAGTATGTTGCTCGATAATCTTCGGACCCGTTTCGCTTGGTGTACGGTCGCCACCTGCTTGTTGCGTATAAGCAGGAAAACAGTTTAAGTGTATTTGTTAATACAAGTGGATATCATTCAATTACCGCTGCTACAGATATTTCTTGGTCAGGAATGTTGGAGCTGGTTATTGATTGGTGACACTTTGCTATTAATTTAAATAGACTTGAATTTTATTTCTTAAAGACTAATTTAACAATATGTCGCGTTATTAATGCGGAGCACGATTATGCTCTGCGTTTACAATTGCGTTTCGCGTTTTAATAATATTTGCAGGAGCTCTGTTCGCTAGAGCTGTGAATTCGTAACTGCTTGATTGAAGTCGCCGCGCGCTTATATATTGGTCGCGCGCAATCCTTATGGTCGATTGCCCACCAAGCGACCCGATCGCTTTGTCACTGTGGTCGGCCGCTTGGTGTTGACGTTTGGTCACGTCAGTCTCGGCCGTTTTGGTGATGTTGGCCCTATCGTGCGTTTGCCTCTTCTTCTGTATTCTTCTTCTTCTATTTTTTTCTTAATCCACTCTCGCACTTCCATGTGTCTCTAGTATAACCCTTTCCTGATGAACAGTGATTTTTCATGTCTCCTTATCTCTTTCTTATCTCTTTCTTCTGATTCTTCCTCAGTTTCTTCTGCTGCCCTTTTCTTTCCTTCTTGCGTACCTGTCTCTGTCGACTTTTCTTCCAAACTCTCAATTCTTTTTTTCAGATCTCTGATTTTCTCGTCCTTAACCTTAAGTTCTATCCAAAACTTCTCTTTTCCTTTTATTTCAATTATCCATATTTTCATATTTCGGATCCTTTCTAGCGCCCATTCTGGTCTCTCTTCCAACTTTTTTACTTCGCTTATCTCTTCTTTTATCTCTAAACTTTTCTGTTTATTTTCTTTCTCCCTCTGTTTTAGTTTGCAACTTTCTAACATGTCTATTTTTTCTCCACCACGTGGAGCTGGAGAAACTTGGAATTTCTGCCACTAAGGTCCCATTACCATCTCGATTTACCACAGATGAACTCAACAGGCATTTCAGCGCGATCTCCAACGATCCGTTGGCCCCTGCCTAATTTTTACTTTTGCCCCGCTAATTTTACTTTCGCTCCACAAAACTAGTTTTCAGGAAAAATATGCTACTTTCGTCCCGCTTATCAGGGGCAAAAGGTGGGTTTTTTGATCGGGTATGGAATAATAGTATATTATGCAACAACAATATGATCCAACAAGGGGCAAAAGTAGAAGATTTTTCTCACAGATGAGTTTACTGCCCGAACAAGAATATTTTTCCAAAGGGCGCGTTAATACCTATATAAGCTCTCATTACATTAATATAAGTTTAATTATTTCAAACAACCAAGAATGAATAGAATCCACGATCGAAAATTTTACATGATTATCACCTGTTAATTATGAGTTAATATCAGCTGAATATCATTTCACTTTTTTAGTAAGGGTTGTATCCGATATTTAGCATATATAAACAATGTTATTAAACATAGTTTTATGTTTTGCATTACACTTAAATTTATTTAATGGCTTAATTTCTTTTTTAACATTTAACGAGTGGTACAAACATAAAATTAAGTTTGTCCTTTTTTGAAACTTTAGAGCGTTTTTGTCCTCTTAAGGAATAGTATATTATTATCCATGTCCTTGATTAACAATAATTGTAGACAAATGGCTGCAAGCAAATCGATACACATCAAAACCCTGCAATATATATATATATATATATATATATATATATATATATTTATTTATTTATTTATTTATTTATTGAGTGTTGTTGCCGCATCTGAAAAGAGTTTCATCAGTCCTACTTAATATGTCAAAAAAAATTTAAAAAACGCGTAAATCCATACTTGTTGTAACGGAGGAGACGAGTCGGTAAGCGGAAAAGAGTAGATGTGAGCTAACGTCTACGATGCAAGCGCATGCTATGCATCGTAGTACGGCTGTGCGGACTCTTATCGCTGACTTATCTCGCTGCTCGCGTTGAAGACGCGTGCGTCTGTGATATTGTGTTACAAAAAATATAGTGTGCACCAAGGGCTAAGTAGGCTTTATGAACTAGTGAGGAAGCGAGTTTGAAAAGCCTACGGCGACCGCAACACTATTTACTATTTTTCTATATTAGGTTTTCAAATTTTCAATTCAATAAATACAAATATTTACATTATTGTATCTACATTTTTTTGGCTTAAAATCATATTTGTATGCTTAACTATAATTTCCAATCGATATATTGCCAAGAAAGCAGCTTTTTTTTACAATAAACAAGCATATCGCAACAAAAATGCTGAATTCCGTTTGGGATTCTTTAGCCCAAATGTTCAGACCATAAAGTTGACCGCACACGGCTCGTGTTAAAACCGTGGATTTAGCCGCATATATTGCTTTCCCACATACTTATACAGACCAGTGGGATTACTGATGTGATCACACATATACCGACCAGCGAGACTACGGATTTGATTTCATTTTTTGTACGTATCGTAGTTTTTGGTGTTTAGGTGAATAAAACATATAAGGACGGCGTCTAGGTGTACAGGGTGGCCGATGACGACGTCTAGGTGGAGTGTACCGTGGTTATTGTGTGTCTAAGTGTAAAAATCATTCGGGGAAGATGTCTAGGTGTACAGGGTGGCCGAAGATGAAGTCTATTTAAAGCTTAAGTAAGGAGATGAAGAAAAAAATCAATCAAGAGGAGCGAAAATGGTCCCTAGGGGCGAAAACAACCATTTTCGTTCCGTTTGATTTCCGTTTCTCAAATTATTGTAGGCTCGTTCTATCTTTTAGGGAGCGAAAATTGATTAATTTATACATGTATTATGACTAGGGACTATTGCTCTACATTTTGTCTGACGCTCGGAAAACCCTATTTTCGGTCCACTTTATAGGCACCGAAAATGGTCGTTTTTATGCACGTGTTATACAAATATAATTAACTTGACTTTGTTTGATTGATCTCAGTTCTTTTTTATCTGTAATTTTGTTGCGGAATATATCAAACTCGCCTAACCTTTTACTTTTTAAAAGTCAATTTTTTTAGAGATACTATTTTTGCCCGCTTTTTCTAAATTTGTGGGCAAAAAAAGCTTTGTAAAAAATGCTGCTCTTTGAAAAATTTGTAAAAATAATTAAAACATGTACCCACACATATATAAATATGTAATCATAAGTAACGGTGTATGTATAAAAGTGTCCACACAACACCCATTGTGCTGAAGCAAATATCACTCTCTGTCCACACAAGTCACGTCTTAAGTCTGGACATTCCCAAAAAGTCTGCATAAGTACCGTTTCATATATAACTGCGTCTGCACAAGACCAGCTGTATGCAATCATAGGTATATGTATCATCTATAGAACTAAATACTTTGAGGTACCGTGTGAAAAAAAGTCACCTTAGTTCCGCGTATAGGCACAAAAAACGCGGAAATCAATACATGCGTCACAAAAACTATAGTGTGCACCAAGGGCTAGGCAGGCTTTTTGACCTTGTGTGGATATTGCAGTACTCGTCTGCGGTTCGTAAACGCCCTTGCCTCGACTTGCACTGCAATTTCCACACTTAGTCAAAAAAAGCCTACTTTTGCTCTTGGCAAACAATATACTATTCCATAACATGTGCATAAAAAAGAACAGTTTTGGCGCCTATGAAGTGGAAGTAAATAAATTTTTCAAGCGTCAGAAAAAAAGTTGAGCGAAAATGTTCGTTTTCGCCCCTAGTTGTACAATGTACTATTATGTCGCTGTAGAACACGAAACGATAGTGTATATTTGTCCATGCATTGCCGTATATTCATGAGGCGTTTTGCGTCAGAAAGGCCACACAGGTTGGCCAAAATCAGAAGCCACCAATTGAGTCGCACCGCGGCACAAAATGTTCATATACAGGTATATTTTTGAAATCAGATGGGCCTTTTTTGAAATTTATGATGCTTGACCCAATATGACCCCCGAAAATGGCACGATCTGACTAAACTTTTAACACATTGTCGCTTCAAATTTCTATTTTGGTCAAAATTGGCTCGAAAATACATACGTGAAGGTTTTTGGGGTCGGTGAACACGAATTCACTCTCAGATTTTAGAGATTTAAGATGGCAGACCCGGTATAGGTCACGTGACTGGCCAATTTACTCGAATCTGACCAAAACTACTATGAATCGCTCGTTCGTGGGTACTAAAGGGTTTTCGTGGTCGCTAAACACGAATCTACCCTCAGATTTATGAAATCCAAGATGGCGGACCCGGTATGGGTCACGTGACCGGCCAATTTACTCGAATCTGGCCAAAACGACTAGGAATTGCTTGTTCGTGGGTACTCGAGGGTTTTCGTGGTCGCTGAAATAAATGCCAGCGATAGATTAACAAAATTCTCAATGTCGGCCTTATTTATAATACACTTTTATTTAAAGAATTCTCAGATAGATCAAATGCCTTATTAATTAGATCAGCATTAAAAAAAATCTGCTATGAGAATTTTCTGGCACCATTCTTCTGAAATGGTAATTCAGCAGCTCGAAATTCGTAACGCTTGTTGAGAGATTTTAACCTCTGATAGATTTCTCGCAAAGTTTTATTGAATTTTCCTAATTTCAAAAGCTCTCTGCGTTTAACAGGGTTGAGACTGTCATCATGATTACCACATGAAGCCCGCATTACTTTTTTAAATTATTTTTTAATTTTAATTTTGTTTTTGTTTTTTTTATCGGTGTTTAATTGAAATTCATTCTCAATACTTATACTTTAGTATTACCACGTGTTCCTCATCTCCTAAATACCGTAAAACTTCTAATATTTTGCCCGGATCGACCATAAATGCTTTTGACGTATGAATCACTTGTTTGCAGGCACTGTTTAATTAACGTGCACCTGTCTGTCAATTGTCATACACTAAAAATAATGTCTGAAATATTCCTGTTTTCTAAAATTTCAAGAATGTAATTGAAAAATATTTGAATATCTGGACATGCTTTACATTCTCTTAGATAGCACGCATCTATTGGTTTATTACGCTTTTACGAATACTCCAACTCTCAGGTGCAATGGTCAAAATCGATACACGATGCGGATCTGTTTTATCAAAAGAATAGAATTTTTCTTTGAGGCGATCAAGCATTTTCTCTTTCTGACTTTATACTTTTAGAAGCTGATATATTTTCATTTGTAAGAGAGTCTTGTGAATCTAAACTTATTGTTGAATCGAGATAATTTCCTCTGGAAAAGCATGTTCTTTTGGTCGGTGATTCAGCTACATCTTTATCTGAATCCCATGATCCTAAATCAGAAATGTTTTTAAGAGTATTCAAATTCTGAGAAGTGAGAAAAAGTTGTCTGCATGTCTTTCAAACTTCAGCCTTACTATGACGATTTCTTTGCAAGAAATGATTTGAAAAATTGTGCAGTCAGAAAATTTGTAATTATGGAACAACAAACTCAAATCGTATATTATCCTATTAAATTGCATTAAAACGTGGAACGGAGCTGAGCGAAGACAGACTCGGAATGGCTCGCTAGCGAGAGCACAGATTTACCTATGCCCTCTGACACACTGTTGTCAACTCTTGACAGCAGTGTGCGAGCAGGTGGCAACATTGTACGTTGCTGAATTTAAATCACTCTCGATGCTTATTCTCTCTCTGTCTCTCTTACTCTCTCACATGCTGCGCCTTTAGTAGCTGTAACAACAGAAGTATTATACAGAATGTTGATTCTGTCCCGGAGATACGTCGTAACGTGCTCAACGTGCGTTAATTGCACTGGCAACCGTTACAAACTATACAAAAATTTAAAAAAAAAACTATCTATTAAAAAATGTTCAAAACTGTTTAAACTTTTTCAATATTTTTCCAAATTATTCAAAATAATTTGGATTTAATATCTTACAAAATATCACAATATCTTTAAAATATTCAAAATTTTTATAATTGTATATATTATTCAACTTTTTACAGTTTTACAATTTTTACAAAATTTTCAAAATTTAAGAAATTTTTTTAATTTTTAGATTATTTTCTTTTTGGTTTTCCTTATTATTAATGCTGGAATAAAATATATAAGCGATCACAAAGGTCACTTTTATCTGGATTTTGTATGTAAGAAAGTGTCTATTATAATTCAGTTATCAATAAATTATATATTTTCCAAAATTAGTCTTATTAAATTTTCTTATGCTTAATAACAATTATTCTTTCAGTATTATACCAACATTATTTTTAGACATTCTTAAGATATTTTAATATACTTTTCTGATTATATTATCTTGGAAGATGTTGCTATAAGCCATATTTTTATATTCAGAATAATAAATGTTATGTACACTTTCGCATTAATTTTTGATATATCAAAAAATGTCATGCATACAATAACAATATTTTAGAATAATAGGGGAGAGGGAGTCGAACTTGAACGCGGGTCAATACTATAACTCTTCTATAACTTTTGAGTAAAGCGCACCTACGCTCCGCCGGTAACATATATGCCATGTCTGACCAAAACTAACATTTGGACCGTCGGACTTTTCTGTAAGCGGCGCACGGTGTGAAAAAAAACATTTTTTTTGTATTAAAACCTAATATCCCACGATTGAGTGAATGAAATCGGATGAAATTTGGTTAGAGTATAGTTTGAACTATGTGAAATACGAGAAAAATATTGAGAAGTCCCAAAATAGTTTTTAAGGGTCCCAAAATTCAAGGCAAAAAGGCCCATTTTGCGATAAAATCTTTTCCCTTTTCAATATTTATAATATTTTTTGGTAAATTATTTTTTGGCAACTTACATTTATCAAGAAAAGTTATCTGAGCTCCTTCAGTTTTTAAGAAAATCGACTTAAATATGGTAAATCGTGTATTTTTGGTAAAAAATTATGTATATATTTATAAACTTTTTTATTTTGATAGAAAGTATTTTATATTTTATAAAATGTTGGTAACACGACATATAACTTGCTTTTTTGCCCGAAAAATATGGCGGGCATTACAATTTTCGTCCAATTTTTACATTTGGATCATTTATTAAAAATGAATGTATGAATACCTTAACTCATTTGAAGGAATAAATTTATTTTTCCCCATAACCCTGAAATCCTAAATCCCAAAACCGTATAACCACAGAACCCCATGAACCCAAAACCCCAAAACACCATAACCTCAAAATCCCGTATCCCAAAATCCCGTAACCCTAAAAACCTCAAATCTCTCTAAATCCTCAAACTCAAGAGCCCAAACCGTTACTAAAAAAATGGCAGCCAAACAGGTCTTTATAACTTAAAGACCTTTCAAATACTGTATTTCAAATTCTTTATCATACGAAAAAATAAAGCTGACTTTTCGGCAAAACCTAGCAAAGTCACGTTATCAATTAGTCTAATGGTTTCCAAGTTATAATTAATTGACATTAAAAATGAAAATAAAAAAGTTTATAAATATATACATAACTTTTTACCAAAAATACACGATTTATCATATTGAAGTCGATTTTCTTAAAAACTGAAGGAGCTCAGATAACTTTTCTTGATAAATGTAAGTTCAGTAGACAAAAATTTGCAAGTCGAATAGTTTTTTTACCAAAAAATATTATAAATATTGAAAAAGGAAAAGATTTTATCGCTAAAATCGCAAAATGGGTCTTTTTGCCTTGAATTTTGGGGCCCTTAAAAACTATTTTGGGACTTCTCAATATTTTTCTCGTATTCCACATAGTTCAAACTATACTCTAACCAAATTTCATCCGATTCCATTCACTCAATCGTGAGGTATTAGGTTTTAATACAAAAAATGTTTTTTTTTCACACCGTGTGGCGGTTATGCGTGCAGGGCAAGTGAATCAAAAATTCTCGAACAGTGTATCTAAAAATTAATATTTTTAGCCTGAGATCAAAAAGTACACGTTAAAAGGGTGATTTTACACCGGGTCGCTTGCTGTACGTAAGTTTCAAGGCTAGATATTGACAATTGAATTTTTCAAAATCCTTGGGGCAAGATTGTATATCAGGTACGGGATAATACTGTACATAAGATTAACATAGAGAAGTATGGACTTAAAATATATTTTTTATAAACATGCCTTTAGTACTTTAATTATAGCTTAAAATGGTTCGTAAATACTAAAAAAAAAGATCAGTAAAAATGCAGTATTCTCAAAAAAGCTGTCAAATGCCGCATAAGCTGTGGTAAGAGATGACTGATCTATGAGGATGTTTGCCCCGCAAGCTCGGCCCAGGTGGTGCTTCTTAGCTATCATGGCCGACACGAACCAATAGAAGAACAGAATGACGATAGAAGGCAGACTGCCGCGAATTCAAATTATAATGTGGAGAGCATGGAGGGAAGACGTCAATCAAACCAAGATTATTTTTTGCAAAACCCAAGGCACTTTTAGAATCCGCAATTAAATTGCAAACGTTTTATGCTACTCTTATGCCAATATAAGGCTGTTTCTAGATTTTCGCTGCATAGAATAAGTCAGGTAGCCTATTTATACGATATAAAAACTGTACATTGGCATAAGAGTAGCACAAAACGTTTGCAATTTAATTGTGGATTCTAAAAATGGCTTAGGTTTTGCAAAATTCACAATGATTATGCGAATAATCATGTTAGTTTAAATGACGATCCCCCTCCACACTCTGAACGCTAAGCACATAAGTACGCAGCAGACTAGCACAGCTATGTATTCAGCTATGTTGTACGTGCGGCGGCCATATAACAGCTGAGACGCGTACTGGCGCCATCTGGCTCCAGCTTGCAGGGCAAACATCCTCATAATAGTGACATGGGTCGCCAATAAGATATAAAAGCTTAATCTCCGTCACAGCGCTTACAAAAATAAAAAAATAAAGTTTGAAACATGATGTATACAATTTTCTGATTAATTTTTTCCATCCTATTCTGTATTTAAACCCAATCTGTATAATACATTGCCCCAAAACCGTTATAGGATTGCCTCACCCTTAAGGCAATTTCATAAATTTGATGCTTTGTTAAAGCTGTAGACTGATTTTTATAGTAGCTGTTTTGGGACCTGAAAATTCGTGTATAACTACTTTAAATTAAGTTCTTAAAACCCAATTATTTGATTTTTTATTTTCATGTAACCGTTTTAAACTATAAAGCGACAAAAAATCATTCAAGTTAGCCTAGTTAGTTATAAAATGGAAACCTCTTATTTAAATATTACACGTTAATGTATCATTACGATATTACAATGCTTTTTTGCTATCAAAAAAAAAATTTGTGACAATACTGCCCAAAGCATTTAATTCCATTAATAATTATCTTTGCTCAAGGTATATGTTTGTTTTCGTTTTACTCACATGTATGGCTCAGTACATTTTTGAAATAGAAATAAAAAAAAGAAAATTCAACTGCAATTTCGATTGCTGTATAATTGCTAAGACATGAAATGTGCTGCATTAATACCACTTTACCTTATATTATAATTTATCAAAATTTGAAAATTACTCGATATCCGCTTGCGAATCGTAATGAAATCGATGTAATATATAAATTATAAAGATTTTTGTTGTGAAGGATTTTAAAAATGTTAAATGTAGCGACAGTATATACAATATCCATATAGTTTTGCAAAAAACCAAAATCAATGTTTTTATAATAATAGTCATAAGTAGTATATACTTTATCTTATACATTTTTAGATTTAAAATTTTCAGTTACAATATTACACGAAAATCTTATGTACGTAATTGTACAAAATTTAAAAATAATATCATAAAATTATAAAGTCCCTAGTGGAAAAAATGTAATAAATTGTAATGAAACGTAAAAAAATGTAAGAAACTGTACCTTTTTGTTTGATTTCGGACTTTTTTTCTCATACGTTTTTGTACACTTTCTTACATTTTCAGATTTGTTAACTTTTTTTTACATTTTATTACATATGTTATTTTACCGCCTAATATAGTCAATATATTTTTTTAATTATTAATTTTATAATAAAATGTAACAATGCATGAGAAATTGTAAGAAAAAGTAAAAGGATGTAAGCTGAAGTAAGAAAATAAAAAAGTCGCCATTTTCTTATATAATATTACGCTTACAGAAAATTTTTTACATTTTGTTATACTTTTTCACGTATTGTTACATTTGTCGTTTCAAAGAAGAGACCCCCATGAAATCCTGGATTAATGGATTTGTAATAAATTGTAATAAAACGTAACAAAATGTAATAAAATGTAGCAAACTGTAACAAAACGTAAAAAAGGTCCGAAATCCAACAAAAACGTACAAAATGGTACGTTTGTTACATTTTCTTATATTTTATTACACTTTATTACATTTTTTATTTCCACTAAGGGTGGAAACTTCTTATTCAAAAGTTATTCTTCAATGCTTTATTACATTGTCACAATATTTTTTATGCGTTACAAACATTTTTTGTTTTGATGATAAGCTAAATAAAAATATTAAATAGCAAATAAATTGATTTTTAATACTTACAGATCTTAGGTACCCTGGTAAAAAAGTACCATCTCTCTTGGTCGGTCCGCGTACTTTCAGCTATTATGATTCGCCAGCGGATGCAGTAAAAAATGGGCGACGGCTGGCTAACGCTGGTGGATTTTTGTGTGATTTCGGCACACCGTAGGTAAAAAGTTATCGACGGAGCACAGCGCTCAAGCCATGTACTCACCTAAACCCGAACTCTAACCTAAAATACGCGTATTTAAGTAACTTACTTTACGGTGTAAACTGTGTTATTTATCAATCTGATTTTTGATTATTGACGATATAACATTATGAATGCATGATTTATGCTGCAAATAAAGTTTATCTGACCTTTTCTGGCAATTGAAAAGTTTCACCAGCAGTGGCCAGCCGTTTGTAAACAACTGTAAGAAAATGTCAGTGTTTCCTGGCCAGCCGTTAGCAAAATCATTGGCCAATGTTGGAATAATTGGCCAAGCAATGGTGAAATATTGGTAAACGTTTTTACCAGGATAGATAACAATTTAATGCAAGATTTCATCTATAGTTATTTTTCAGTATGCTAAAAATTGTCATTATAGTAGAAAATTTTTCCAGTAAAAATAGTAATAGCCGAGATTAAAATTAAGAGACAAAAATCAACTTTGAAAATCAAATATTAAAAAAAAAATAACTACCAGCAGTACACAACGATTTACACTATTTGAATTTATGGTCAACAGTGCTTAACGCAGTTTTGCTTCAAATGCACATATATCTAAATACATCAATATGTGATGATTTGTATTATTAATATTATTTTTACATAATACACTATACAAATAATATCAAAACTTCACACAATTAAATACACCAAAGAAAAGCTTTTACTCGCTAGAATAATTATTTTAAGCAATAATAAATTATATAGGTATTATATACAAAGCCAAAATCTGTTAAATATCTAAACATTAATGAAATTAAAAAATATATACCTAGTGTTTACATCAAAATTTACATAGAATATTATCGAAAGAAATAAGAAAATTTTACAGAATAATCATTATGTAAAAATATTTTAAAAAATATTGCGTTAAATTTTGCCTAACGTTTTACAATTGCAATAATACATGTGAATATTATATGTTTATTTTGTTAATCTTATACTGGAATCTATTTTAGCGAAAACGAAAATCCCTGAGTACCCACGAACAAGCGGTTCGTGGTCGTTCTGGCCAGATTCGAGTAAATTGGCCTGTCACGTGACCCATACCGAGTCCGCCATCTTGTATTTTGAAAGTCCAAGGGTGGATTCGTGTTTAGCAACCCGAAAAACCTCCGAGTATTTTCAAGTCGATTCTGACCATAATAGAGATTTGCAGCTACAAATTTTTAAAAGTTGAGCCAGATTGTGCCACTTTCGGGGGCCATATTGGGTCAAGCATCAAAAATTTCCAAGAAGGCCCACCTGATTTCAAAAATATACGTGCACACGAACATTTTGAGTCGCAGTGCGACTTATTTGGTGGCTCCGAATTTGTCGCCAACCTGGGTGGCCTTTCTGACGCGAAACGCCTCTCATATAAATCATTTTCTGCAAATGCCCAGTTATGTATGTTTCTACGTGATACTATTTAATTTCGTAGGTTTGTGTCTGTTCACGTCCCTACTGCAAAATCTAATATGATCTCAGGTGAGTTCTTATATAAGATCTCATGCATGTGAGATCTTACGCCAAAATCTGATGTATATTTGCAAGTCAAAATTACTTGTAGATTAAAAAATGCTATAAATTATGTTTAAATAGAAATCGACAAGCCTTATTCGTGCTACCATCCAGATGATACATTAGAAAATAGTAGATGTACTAAAACACTTTGGAGCTAATTTTTTTAATTTTTATCAAAACATCAAACATGAGATTTTAGATAAGATCTTACTCAAGATCTTATCTGACAGTATTTATTAATTAATTATATATTTCATTAATTAACTTAATTAATTAATTAACTAACTTCAATTTTTCTGAACTCGTGATAATTTCTTTTTTGGCAAGAGTTTTGTAAAAATATTTACTTATTAGTATATATCAGTAATAAATTAGTTGTACTATTACTTTTGACAAATATTTTTTTTTATTTATGTACATCCACTTAGAATTCTTATAGTTAAGTTGGTATATTAAAAAAAAAACGTAACTTATGCAACTATGTTTTTTTTATATCTGGTATATAAATACTGGTATATAACAAGAATTATCATTTGGAGGAAGCCAATCAATTATCAAGTATTTTTACGAAGTACAATATTAGAAAAACTCATTTTTAAATCATTAGTTATTATTTAATACTAATGAACATTTATTTTAAAAAATAAGTAAGAAAAAATATTACCTGTTATATCTGCAGGTAATTGTGGATAAAGCATTCCAGTGCGTGCTAACCATTGCAATTGTAATGTATGAATATTATTCTGTGTGTTTGAAACTCCCAATGATGGATGTAATGAAGCTAAGTTATCTTTTGAAATCGTATGAAATGCACTTCCTTCACTTGGTTGGCAGTACACAGATTCAGAATTAGTTGTTAAACTTCCTGTATGGAATATAAAACTTTGTGTTTCTCTTAAATTATTTATACTTAAGTCATAATAATCGGAAGTAACTTGTTTTTTTTTATCTAATGCTATCCCAGGATTCCCCTCTAATCCTGGTGATATTGGTGGGCTATTTGTAAGGCTTCTACTAGCATTACTATCTGAACTTGCACTTACTGTCCGGCTTAATTTTAGATCTAAACTACACTTTATAATCTTTTTATCTTGTACAGAATCATTAAAAGTCAGAGCGTCCTCTTGAAATATGTCTGAGTTAGATTTTTCTAATGACTTCAAACAATTATACTCTGCAGTTTTCGATAAAACACTATTTTGTTGACAAAAATAAGAAATAACATTTTTTGAATTTACGTTTTCTTTAATAATGCTGTTCGTGTTTATATTTTCCTGAATTTTCTCTACATCAGAATTACAGTTATTTCTTTTCACATTTATAAAGACATCACATTTTTCATTCAATTTTTCATCTTTTAAATTATTTTCGTCAGATGCGCTACTCAGCAAAGCATCAATACAGAAAGATGGTTTACGAATTAAACTATGAGGAAGATTAGATACTTCAGAATTATAGACTTTTAATGTTTTTTGTTCTTGACATTTTAATTTGGATTGTAAAATACACGTTTTATTAATAAACAGTGGATTGGTAACAAATGAATTATTTTCTAAATTATTATTTTTTTTACAGTTAGTGTCAATTTTCCCACGATTTAATGAAATAATTATTTCTTCAGTATTTTTTTTTGAACATGGACTTTCGGATACCCGTATCTGTTCATTACAATCATTTTCAACTGACAATTTTTCAATTTTACAATGATGTAATAATTTCTTTTTTGAGATATCAGACACTACTTCCCCAGTATATTGCATTATTGACTCATCGACTTGATTTTATTCAACGCACTATTTATCTTATAATTAGTTATATTAGTTATATTTGATTTAATAAACAAATAATTTCACTTCTGCTGCGCATTAATACAGTTTTATTTTTATTTTCATAAATATTTTATTTGGTACATAAATAAATTTTTCATATATTGATGCCGCAATTGGGTTACGGAATGATACTGAATGTTGTACTGTCTCAAATCTACTGCGATTAGGCATCCTGCTTGCCCCGCCTACTCTGTATCCCTATCATCCTATAAGACCTGATTTCCCTGCTGTTTCTACAAGTGCTTTCTGAATGGCTCCCTCAGTACTGGTCTACATACTTCCCTCTTAATATTTTCAGTGGAATAACCACGCCCCACGGCGTATCCCGCTCTTGCACTCAACAACGTATAAGAGCTCCGCTATGCCTCGATCGAAAAGAGGTGTCTTACAGCGAATAGCTTTGTTTCTACGTTAAAAGTGGGGAGTTCCTCTCTACCAGGAATGGTACCTCCCACTTTATGAATGATAATAGTATAATAGATTACCAATCTTAAAACTAACAAGGATCAAAAACTTATTGAAAATTCATAAATGTAATATTTGACATTTTGATGAATAAAAAATTAAATATTTGTCCAATTTGATTCTGAATTTTATAAAATTTCTAAATATATTTCAAAGTAATTAATAAAATCAACACAAAATTTTAAAAATCGATCATCATAAACAGATCCTGAATCTGCGAAAAGGGCAAAAATGTGAAAAAATATTAAGCATTTTTTACATGTAGGCATTTGACAGCTATTAAAAACATATAAAGCAGGTATTTCTTTAAAGAATGGAAATTATTGTACTTTGGTGCAACGGATAGAAATTTTAACACTAACATCAATTTAAGTACACTTATGAAAAGTTTTAACTTATGTTGAAACAGTCATCACATAATTATTTAATTGTTTAAAATGTGGTTTTTTGCATATTCAAAAACTTATCCCTTGTGATATAGTTTCAGCATAAAATTAAGTGATTCTGACCTTGATTCTTGATAAATAAAAATAGTTTTATAAAAACAAATTAGAAATATGTTTAGAAATGACAATTGGGATCTGTGTTTGTGTGTATGTATGAATTGGTGTGAGTGTGCATATTTCCTTTTACTAAAACAATTTGTAACAGTAACATTTTTCATCTTATTCATAACGAGTTAGAAATATATTTTGAGGTGTTTGGAGTCTGAATTACATGATTAGTGTGCGTCAGTGTATGTGTACTACAATATTTCTGTACATAGACTATGAGTATCAATAAATGTACATCTATTTTTGGATTCTGAGAAGATTCGGGAAAAGAAGCTATTTTTATTTTTCCTTACTATAGTTATTGTTTTATGGCTATTTTTAAAATTTTGCAAAAACTTTTGTTTTGTGTTTCTTTGGCGGGGGGCATTTCTTCCGAGTACTAAATTTTTAGATAGACATATTTTTAGAAATGACATATTAAAATTTAATATTTTTCACCTAAGAAATTAAAAGTTTTTTTACTATTTACTAAAAGGTAGAGTTATCAATATAAAGAACGAACATAATAACAACAGACAATTGAAGTTGAGACAAATGCTTACATAGACGAGTAAAAAAGTTAAGATTTAATAACAAAAAGCAAATAAACTTCCGAGAGTTTTGACGTTTAGAATACAAAATAACACGAATATCGAAGTTCAAAAAAATAGATTTCCGAAGCAGTAGACTAAGGGCTATATTTAACTAGTTTCAGAAGCTAATTCTATTATATGCGACCAAATATTTTTGAGAATATATCCATTAGTAATTTTCTTTATTCCTATAAAATTTACCTCTGCTTTTATGCATTCGATAATATTGCTTATTATATGATTTGCACTTTTCAATTTGGAATTATGATTTTCTAAAAAAATATACATCTAAAATGTTAGCTTTCTGATAAAATACTCCCCAAAAAAACCACTGCTAATTCTTTGGCACGTCGATTCCTTTTACAAAATTTATAGTTTCAATAAATAAAATATTGTTCAAATATACAGTATATTAATGATTTTTAAAATAATTGCAATCTTAATTATTTTACTGAAGAAATTTAAACCTCAGTATTTTAGACCTGAGTATTTTAGAAAATTTTAAACCTCAGTAAATGCCGTAGGATCCTCATAACCTCATAAAATCATGAATTTTATCAAAACATTCTGAATTTTAGTTAGCGACTTATGAGGTTTAACCAAATTAGCAATTTTCAGTTATACAGAGTATACAGGGTTGGAGACAAAGAATTTGAATCTTGATACCTTTTAAACTAATCGGTTTCATAAGCTGTAAAAATAACTTAGTCGAAATAAGCAAAAGATCTATCTTTTCTCGAATTTTTAACTTAATAGTCTGTTTCTACTGTAATCGTACGATATCGAAAACCAATTTTTTTTTGTTTTTGATTTTAGCTCAAAAACTAGTCGCCAAAATGGCTTAAAATTATTACAGCAAATAGATATTATTGTTTTTTATTGTCATACATTTTTTCAAAACGTTTGTATCACAGACGCACACGTCTGCAACGCGAGGAGCGAGACAAGTCAGCGATAAGAGTCGAGCAGCTGAGTCGTACAGTGGTTAGAGCACAGGCCTCTGGCTCTCGGGTCCGCGAGTTCGAGTCCCGTCGTCTACGTTTTTCGCTTTCGACTCTGTCTCCTCTCCGTTTGTAACATTCGACTATTTAGTTTTGAACATATTCAATTTTTTTTTAATTATTTATTTTTATCATAACAATTAAACGGAACAGTCAATCTTAAAAATCTTGTGGGAAAAACTAGGCGATTTTATTTTCTTTTAGAAAGACCACTGCTGAATTTAGTGTATTTATCATATAATTGAAAAAAATATATATATATTTGTTCAAAAATCGAAAAATGGCCATAAAATGACTATAAAATATCAGAATCATAAAAAAAATTTCCTGAATGTAGAATCAGAAAATATATTTGCATGTTAAATTTTATTACGATCGGTAGCGTACTTCCATAATTATGACGGTATACATACATACACACACAGACATTTTCTAAAAACGTATGATTCGAACTCCAAACACCTCCTAATACATTTCTATGAAGTTTTAGCAAAACTGAAAATTGTACTATCACAAAGCTTCTCTAGGAGGAAGCAAAGTCAAGTGTGGGTGAGGTGTTGAGCACAGGTCAAAGTCGAGGGCCCGAGTCATAGACGAGTGCTACAAAGACCTCACCCGACATAGCTTTTATTCCTGTGTTACACACCGTGTTTTTTCCAACAAGGGCATGAAAGGGACTTTTTTTATGCGTGAAAGTTGGGTAGGAGATCGTGAATTTTATAAATTTGAAAAAAAATTGAAAATTTTGAGAAATTTGAAAATATTGAAAAATTTGAAAATATTGAAAAATTTGAAAATATTGAAAAATTTGGAAATATTGAAAAATTTGAGAAATTTGAAAATATTGAAAAATTTGGAAATATTGAAAAATTTGAGAAATTTGAAAATATTGAAAAATTTGAGAAATTTGAAAATATTGAAAAATTTGAGAAATTTGAAAAACGAGTATTAACAGATATAACTTGGGTTAATTTACCCCAACATGGGTTAACTTGGGTTAATTTTGTTCAGGGAGAAAATTTGGTTCTCCCCGCTTGAGCTCAAACTTTTTCTAACACGCTTGAAATTGACAATTTTTTACGCTACTTTTAGGCATGAAAAAAGGTCCATTTCATGCGCGTGTTTGGAAAAGTATTATTCATTATACGCGCACAAAAAAGGCCACTTTCCATGCATGTAAAATGAATGGAAAATCGATTTTTCTCGGCAGCGGGAAAAAACTACTCCCATGGGAGGAAAGTCTTTTCCTCCCAAGGGAGTAGTTTTTTCCTTACTCTGCAGCCTATCCGATGAATGCGTGTGTCTATATAACTATTTTCAAAATTTTCAATATACTATTGTTTTACTTTGAAAAGTCCTCGAATTTTTCATTTCTTTCATATTCATGATAAGTGGCCTATTCGTGCACTTATCATAAAAACTACGGTATGCAACAAGGGGGAGTAGCTTTTTTAGACTCGAAAAACTCTACTATTCGCCGTAGGCGCCTTCGAATCCCACTGGTGCTCAAAACATCACCCTCGCTAGAAAAAGCCAATTTTCCCCCCTAGTTGCACAATATACTATTTCATAATATGTCTATCGAAAACGCGCTTTTCGTCTACGAAAAAGTGGAGCAAAAGTGGAGTTTTTTAAGCCTGAGGTAAAAGGCCTTTTTAATGTTTTTGTGTGTATATATACGTATAAACACACCCGCACATACATATATACATATATCTGAGGCGAAAGTGTTTTTTCCCTAGGGGCGAAAGTACTCACTTTCTTTCCTAGGGAAAAACACCTCAGATATTTGCATTTTCTGGTATGTATGTGTGTGACACATCTCATATATGTAAAGTATATACCATCGGTCCGTGTGACATCAAACAAAACTCAGATTCACAACGAAATTCTACTATGAAATACTGGACGACTCTGCTTTTTCAGGCAGGCTAAAAGTAGCATTATCGTCTATAAAAACTGATTATAAAAAGCACGGTACATAACAATGATTAAATGGATTTTTCAGACTCATTTTAAAATTCTTCATTATAAAATTGTAGTTTATAAATTTTTAATTTCTAATCCTCACCTTATCTAATTTAAAATTTTTTAAATATTTACCTGCACCTCTTTTAATTTCTTAGAATTTCACAACAGAATTCTAAATATATAAGACCATTAAGTATCATAAGGAAACAAGAGAGACGTTGGCTCAGTAGGCCGAGTAAAGGACTCTGAATCTGAATGACCAGGTTGAAGTCCCGGTTAGAGACACTTTTTATCTAAATTTTTAATTCTTTATTGTAGCGTAAAAGTATGATATGGCAAGTGTTGAAGCATATGATAAATACGTGCCTTACTCTATGATTCAGCGTACGATTAAGTATGTGGCTAAGCTTGTGATTAAATATGTACTTTAGCACGAACTTTTATAGCACGTACAGATTTTTAGAAGGATTGACTTTTACAAACAATTCGGCTATAACGCATCGAAAGAATAAATTTTATTTCAAACAAATTTCAAAAATGAGAGATTTGCGGGAAAAATGAGAAATTTTCTGTAAAAATAGAAAGTTTGAGGAAAAAAATAAAATAGTACATTATGCAATAAGGGATTAAAATAGTAGATTCCTCCCGCGGGTGGGTTTACTGTCCTAGCAAAGAGAAGACAGTAATCACCCGAGGAAATGATCGACTTTAGTCCCGTACAGCATATAGAACTTCATTTATGCCTTAACTGTGTAGCCACTTTGTTGTCTTGAAAAGTGAGACCTACCCATCCATTGTTAATACACATGTCACGGAATGGGTGGGTGCTTCCAGAGAGTACTTGGAGGCGCAGAAAAGAAGAAGGGAGAGGTGGAGAACAAGCTCGTGTATTAGTCCCAAAAAGGGAGCTCCGTCGCGTTTGGTGGTCGACGGTGATCTGCCCGCTCTGTCGTCGACGCGACTCGTCGACGGCGAGCGTTCGCGCGGGTGGAGATACATACCTTGCATTTCTGCACGCGCGAGCTCTCAGGTGGCGGCTTACCTCGCTGACGATGCGCCTTCATCGTCGGTGGTACCACCGAATGTGCCAACGGAGAGCCTGGTGCTCGTCCGTGACACACTAAATTAAAATTTTTTTTTACTTTTAAGGTTTTTGTATTTTTTGAAATTAAATTTTTTTTATTTTTTCAAAAATTTTATTTATGACTAAACTAGGATAGCCACTTTATTTCCTGAAAAACGGAACTAAAGTAGATTTTTATTTCTTCATTTATTTTTTCCAAGGCAAGTAAGGTGCCAAATTCATTTTGGGCTTGATCCTGCATATATACGCAGAATGCGGCCACCTTCAAAAATCGCTAAAAATGTTTTTTTTTGCTCCAACTCGAATCCTAAGCATTCTACAAAAAAAGTTAAATAAAAAAATTGTACATCTTTGAAAAATACAACTTTTTTCCATTAACATCAAATCATGAAAATGCTTATAACTCGAGGTTACAGCCTAAAATTGATTTTTTTACAGCTAAAAAACCAATTAATTACCATAAAACTTTGCAGATTTGTGTTTTACATAAAAATGTTAAATAAAAAGATTGTAAACATTTTTAAAATACAACTGTTCACCGTGGCAAAAAATTTTTTAAAACACTTTTTGACATACAGCAACCATATAAGCGATTTTTTGATACATACATTCAATAATAACTTCAATGCAACATGTCCCATTTGTCCTAAATACTTTCAAAAATTTTCCCACATTTTTAAAAGATGAAAGTTATATTTTGCCCTTTATCTCGTACATATATACAAGACTAAACCATTATTTAAATTAAATTATAAGAAATGCGAAATTTAGGAAATAATCGCCGAGTACAAGGATCAGTGAAGCAGATCCAAGTAATTTGACATTATATAACGATGCACACCATGCTAATTATACATTTAAGCTGAATCACTATAATTCACTTTTAAAATTCAAGTGTATTATACTGAAATAGAAAAACCTAAACTTAATAAGGAAATTTACTTAGATTAAAGAAAAGCTCTAAGTAGCTTACTACATCCCTTTAAACTATGCTAAATTCCTAAACAATCAATTTTCTAATTGAAATCCTACAAATGGAATATCATTATTTTGTTTAATTCCTCTTGAAAACTGCGATACAAAAGTGTTGTATTATTTATCTGAAATTAGAATAAAATAAAATTAAAATAAAATGTATTTTAAGAATATGTCTACAAATATAAATAAATAATCGATACAAATGTAAGTAAGTTGCCAGTTTTCCAATAGTATTTATGATAGTGTTGATGACCGCCAGAATAATAACAATCAGCACTTTGACCACAATATTGAAAATAAATCAGGAGAACCTTGCGTATTGGCGCTGGATTTAACCAAACTACCCTGTAAATACAAATAACCAATAAATAAATAATATTAGCAAAACAATAAACAATTATTAAATATAATTATTAAATTAAATATTTTTCATAGTCTCTCCAAGATACATTATAAGCTTGACAAGCTTTATCTTTGGTAAGAACTGACGAATCTCTAACAACCTTCAATCATTCCTCACATTATTCAAAAGTACCATCTCTATAAGACATACAAAAAACAACAATCGTAACCCACCTAATTTAACAGTATCGAAAATACTCTCAGATCGGTACACATCGACATTCTGCAGCAGCAAAATTGGTATTAATCCAGTGTCCACCGAAACGACCAGCAACAGGGGCACAACTTCATTGGAACGATCAACGGCTTCTAAGGCAAAATTATACTCGTGTATCTCGGTCATGGCATCAAGAATGTCAATAAAGCCTTCGTCGAGAAATCGCTCAAAAGCTCGGAAATAGAAAGGCGTAGCTCCAGTCGTTCTTGCTCCTTTCCACAGCAACTGCTCCCCCGGTTCAAGAGTCGCCTTAAATTTATCGCTGAGTAGAATTTTCAGAATTTTACTCGGGAAATCGTAATTCAGGAACGAATACAGATATACAGGCTTTTGATTAGCCAGAACATCAGTGATCATCAATTTAGAGCTTTAAATGTCCGCCATCACCGTCACCTCGCCTACATATAGAGAGATAAATAATTAAGTAACATTTTTTGTAAATTTCGAGTTCATTTCTCTTGCTCCTCTTATCTAACGTTTCTTTCAATGCATTTTCGAAAGGCTCACTGTCGTACCCCACACAGCATGAAAGATTTCAATAAATCTTCCGCCGGAATATTTATTGAAATATTCATGGAATCTGCCATTAATATTTTTTGAAAAATTCTTAAATGTTTTTTTGATATTTCTTGAATTATTCATGAAAGTATTTACACATATTTCGCGGAATATTGAATAGAATTCAGAAGAATTATTTCCCAAATTTTCCACCGTAAACTTTATTGAAAAATTTATGGAATCTTTATACATTTTATCCGAATTATTTCCCAAATCTGTCACTAAAAATGTTATTAATAAATTTATGGAATCTTTCGTTTACATATTTTTTTTGTCCTATATGCATCGAAAGTACTCATTTTTGTGCATGTATTGCGGGCGGAAAGTGTCTCTTTTACGCTCTTGGGCGGAAAGTAAGTCCTTGGGCTCTCTACTTTTTGCCCTTCATTACATGCCCTCTAAAACGAACTTCCAGTACAGGTATTCAACAAAACCCTGCTGGGAAAAGCCGTTTGAAAAATATAGAAGTCGATAAGATTTTTTATCGCCTCTAATGGTGAATCTTAATGCCATTTTTTGCATTATAGGACTTCATGAAATACGATATAAGTCGATATATTATGTGCCGATAAAGATCGATACATGCCGATAAAAACTCTATGCGAAAAATCACAATTAAAATCAATAGACTCAAGATCATCTTGAATTTTATCAATTTTAATTGTAATTTTTTGCCTAAAGTTTTTATCAAGCCCTAATGCAAAAACTGACAATAAAATTCACTATTCAAATCGATAAAACATCTTATCGAGTTCTATCAACTTTTTCCAATATGGAAAGTATCGTGTGCTCCATGGACTCCAAGTGGGCCATCTGACGAGTGTGATTGCCACCCTCGCTTCGCTCGGTCACCAACATTCACATTTATCTGTAATCGCCTCCTTTCTGCCCTTCATACACAATATACTATTTAAACTTCCAAAATAACTTTGGAACGTTTCTTGCAGTATTTATTAAAGCTTCAAAACATATTTTATAGAAACTTGCACAGAATTATATTTCCGAAATCTTTCACACATATGTTTCATGAAATATACATGGAATCTTCCCCTTACGAAAAAATCCCGTAGGATATTATTACGAAAGTTAAACAGCGTAACTTGGTGTTCGTAAGTGGATGGGTGACCGCTGTGTAAAAATAGAAAAAACGCGGTAAGTACTTTTTTCCTTATTTTATTTTTTACAGATAATATACATGCGTAAAAAATAGATTATAATTAATAACATTTTTATAATTCTTTCAATTAATAAATAAATACGTAATGAAATTTGTTGTAATATTATTGGAGGGTGTACGTGGAAAGGGCGAGAAATAAAGACACTCGTATATACAATTATATCTGGTATATTCAATGTTCTCTCTATTAGGTGCGAGCGGATACTCGTAGAGACTCGCGCGCGTCGTACGCTTTAATACCTGGCGCTCATAGCGCCACACACACAATCATACGTAATATATATATATATATATATATATATATATATATATATATATATATATATATATATATATATGTATACATGTATACGTGTATTTAAACACTGTTACAACACGCCCCGTTTTTTAAATACATCGTAAATTACAGTAGATTTCAAATATTCAGATCACATTTGTACATTTTTATGTTCGACATTTTATCTCGATCTCCCTTCTGTCAACACTTTCCTTGATAAAGTTGTGTTTTATACACACGTGTTTTGTGGTCTGGAAGAAGTTGGCTTTTTTGCCTAGATCCACAGCTCCTTTGTTGTCGCACATCAATTGTATGGGTTGATTGTCTTGTATCCCTAACTCCATCGCTAGGCCTCTTAGCCAAAGAGCCTCCATGGTTGTAGATGACAAGGCCTGGTATTCTGCAACTGTGCTGGAGGTTGCGACTGTTACTTGCTTTCTGGAGTACCAACTAATAGCGGCACCCTGCAAAATAAAAACAAAACCTGTGACAGACCTACCATCTGACGAGTCACATCCCCAGGTAGCGTCGCAGTATCCTTGCAGCCGCTGGTTACCCTCTCTGGAGAAGCACAATCCGTAGTCCTTGGTTCCCTGCAGGTATCGCAGAGTTCTCTTCAAGACTCGCCAGTGCTCCAATCCATAGCAGGTGTTATATCGGCTTATGGTGCTTACGGTGTATGCAAGATCTGGTCTCGTCATCTGGAGCAGGTACATAAGGGATCCTACGGCGTTTTGGTATGGTAGCCTACGTAGCCTTTCCAGTTGTGCTTTTGATTTTGGAGATGTATCTGGTGCTAGACTTGATCCCACACTCATGGGTGTGCTGCATGGGTTCCATTCTTCCATCCCATATTCCTTAAGGATACGGGTGATGCTGTCAGTCTGCTTCATAAAAAGGAGTCCTTTCTCCCTATCTCTGATGATGTTGACGTTGAAGCACCTTCTGACGTCCCCGAGGTCTCTTATAGTGACGTACTTCTGCAGCCTTGTGGTGATGTCCTGTATAAGCCTCTTTGAATCTGAGAAGACTATCAAGTCGTCCACGAACACAGCCAGTTTCAATTTTTTGCTGTTGTTTGAGAGTGTGTAGACACAGGGGTCGTGCTCACAGCGACGAAGACCAAGTTTCTTTAGAATGCCATCTAGTTTTATGTTCCAGACTCGTCCACTTTGTTTGAGTCCGTAGATGGCCTTTTTTAGCTTGCACACGAGATTTGGATGATGGGGATCAACATAACCTTCAGGCTGCTGGATATATACGTCTTCCTCCAGGTCTACTTGCAGAAAGGCTATTTCCACATCCAAATGCGTTATTTCCAGATCTTCCTTCACTACATGGGCGAACAGCAGCCTAAGGGTGGTGTATTTGACTACAGGTGAGTACGTTTCCTTCACATCCACTCCAAGTTCCTGGTTGAAACCTCTGGCCACCAGCTTTGCCTTTCGACGGATTTCACCATTCTGCTCGACTTTGACCTTGTAAACCCATTTTGTAGTGACGAGGTTTGCATCTGGTGGAAGGACACACAGCTCCCAGGTGCAGTTTCGGTATATGGAGTCCATCTCGCTGTCCATGGCTTGGCTCCATAAATGTGAATCCGGGTCATCTGTGGCCTGAGTATAATCCTTGGGCTCTAACAATTTGCCCTTGAATTTCTTTTCAGGAACCTCTATGGAGTCTGCCAGTAGTACTGTGCGAGAGTTTCGCTTTCTGCTTTGGAGGTACTCCTCGTATTTTGGCGTTGGTTTCGCTACTCTTGGTGTTCTTCGTGTCTCCCTTGCATGTACATGCTCAGTGCTTGGTGGTGCTTGGCCTTCCTTGTTACCTTGTAGTAATTTGATGGTACTGGTTGTGATGCCTTGGTCGATTTCCATATCTGAGTCATAAGTTGACGTATTCTCTTCTGCGCTCTCATCTGAGCTATCTATAAGTGGGAGGCTAGAGGTGTTCCTTGTTTTTTCTTTTGGAGCTACTGGTGAGTCGCAGTTTTCATAGAAGGTCACGTCTCTGCTGACTGTGACCTTTATTGCTGACGGGTCCCATACTCTATAGCCCTTTCTGTCAGAGCAATAGCCGATGAAGATGCATTGGGTAGCCTTCGCATCCATCTTATCTCTCTTTGTCTGTGGTATGTGTACCATAGTTTTGCAGCCAAAAATCCTTACGTGTGATAAGTCTGGTTTGTTGCCTGTCCATAGTTTGTGTGGAGTCTTGTCACCTATGCAGCGTTTTGGAGTGCGATTATTGATGTAGGCAGCGGTTGCGACGGCTTCAGCCCAGAAGGTTTTTGGTAGTCCTGCATCCAAGATCATGCACCGAGCCTTATCTATTAGGGTCCTATTAATCCTCTCAGCTCTTCCGTTTTGCTGAGGGTTGTCTGGTATGCTGAGTCTCTGTTGGATACCTGAATTCTCCAACAGCTGCTTCATCCTCGAATTTTGGTACTCCGTTCCGTTATCGCTCTGGAGATACTTTATCTTCTTTCCTGTCTCGTTCTCAACGTAGTTTTTGAAATGTACGAAGCTCTTGTATACTTCGTCTTTACTCTTCAAGAAATAGAGAAAAACTCTTCTGCTGTAGTCGTCCAAAAACGTTAGGAAGTATGTGGCATTCCCGTTCGATTTTGGGGTTATGTAACACAGGTCGGTATGCACTAACTCCAATATCTCACTTGCTCTCTTCTCGTTTTCTCTGAACGGCTTTTTACACATTTTTGCCAACGCACATACATCGCACTGTTCGGTTGTTCCGTTCAACAGTGTAAAGCTGAGTTGCTTTACACTGTTGAAATTTAAATGCGCTAGACGCCTGTGCCATAGGCGCATGTTTTGGGTTCTATCAGGTATTACTAGTGCCGCCTGGTGGTTGCAGGGGGAACTCAGCTTTTTGACGTTTTGCAAGACTGTCGCGTTGTTTCGAACGAAGGGCACCTTATACACGCCGTTTTTCATTTCTGCGTTTAGGATCACTTTTCCTTTATTGATCTTGATTTTACATCCGGATAGCATGAAATCGGCACTATACCCATTTTTGTGTATTGCACTGACGGAGATGAGGTTTGCGGTGATGTCGGGGATGAACAAGACATTTAGTAGTCTTATCGGTGTTCCGTCCTTCAACTTCATGACTACATCGCCTTCACCCTTTACAGTGACTTTCTCTCTATTTGCCACGGTTATACTTGCCAGATGCGAATTTTTAATTTTTACAAACGCACTGCGATCGTGGCACATGTGACGAGAGGCTCCGGAGTCGACGATCCAATCGTCCAGACTTAATTGATTTTTTGCGGTAAGTCCGACAAAGGCAAAAGCCGCAACTTGGTCGTCATGCTCGTCGCAGCTATCCTGGTCGTCATCATAGCTCGCGTGATTTGCGTGATGGTTATTTTTCTGGCGCTTATCTGGCAAGCTACAGTTCCTTGAAATGTGGCCGCGTTGATTACAGCGATAACAGCGTACATTGCTAAATTGGGATTTGGAATTGATTCCTCTCCTATATTGACTGCCTCTACGTTAAGCGTGTTTGTTTTGATTGTAAGTATAGAGTCCTACCTCTTCGGGTTTAGCTTCTTCGTTTTGCCTTGACCTTGAGAAGTATTTTTGTCTTGACATTTTCCGTTGTGATTTCTGAGTCTGGGAGGCTTTCCATGGCCATCCGCATAGGCTCGTACTCTTCGGGAAGTCCGCCTAGCATTATGCAGGCTGCGAAGTCGTCTCCCAGATCTTTTCCAATGTCTTTCAGCTTCTGATGTACTGTTGTTATACGGTCGATGTATTGCTCCGTGGAGCTACAGTCTTCTAAACGGATCTTTGTGTATTCAATTATCAGGCTGGTTTTTCGGTATAAGCTTTTGCTCGCGTAGGTCCTTTTCAGCGTCTCCCAAATTTGCTTCGGACATTCCAGATTCTCTATTTGACTTAATACCACACGATCCACCGAGAGAATGATTTTTGTTCGCGAGAGTCTTTTCTCAGTAGCGTCGGTGCTGAGAGTGCTGCCAGCAGGTGCCACTATTACATCGAAGAAATCCTCGTGCTCCAGGTAAGCCTTCATCAGAACTGCCCAGTCGTGATAGTTTTCTGCACCGGATAGGCGTTCAATGCTCTGGAGCAAGGCCAAATTTTTACCTCTGTTGGCCGCCATTTCGGTCGCACTTGTGTTCGAATCTTGAGTGCTTTTCGCAACGGTTCTGCCACTGTCGGTTCCACTTACGAACGCTCAAACACTGCATTTTATTTGTAAACTAGCGGTACACCCTGTTTAGTCGTTGGGATCCTGCGGGCCCATAACCTGTTGTAATATTATTGGAGGGTGTACGTGGAAAGGGCGAGAAATAAAGACACTCGTATATACAATTATATCTGGTATATTCAATGTTCTCTCTATTAGGTGCGAGCGGATACTCGTAGAGACTCGCGCGCGTCGTACGCTTTAATACCTCGCGCTCATAGCGCCACACACCCAATCATACGTAATAGATACATATATTTATATATATATATATATATATATATATATATATATATATATATATATATATATATATATAACACTTATAACACTATATATATATATATATATATATATACACACACATACGCAACAATTTATTTATTAATTTTTTTTCATAAAGTTCAATTATTTATAATTACCTGGATGAAAACGAAGATATTTGAGCGGTTTGACGCAAAAAATACGACTCATATATATTTTTTAAGGAGAATGATAAAAATTTCTGTCAATTGAATGATAATCTAATTTTTAATTATTTAAAATTAAATTTATACTCGCAATTGTAATTGGCAATTACTTTAAAATTAACGATGTTAAAAATCGAATATCCATACATTTTCTATTCTCGATTCTTAAATCTATAAACTTGCATTTGTAGTGCAATCTCTGTGTGCTTTTCCGCATAGCTCGTTTTCAACACCCCGCGCAATTTCCCCTGCCCGCAGCTATAACTTCAGAGTAAAGGGCGCAGTGCGACTGCTCGAGAGTCTATAGTCTAGCCTCGAAGCTATACAAATTCAGCTAACCTTATATGTGACTTGTGATTCCTCGCATGCTCAGCTCAGCACGTGTTATTTTGATTATTTAATAAAATAATAAAATCAATAAAATTATTAGTCATCACGCTAATTGACAAAGAAATATCGTCATACATTTTCCTGGTGTAAGTATATAATCGCATATAAATCTAAGTTACAAGTATTGTTTTCATTGGTAAGGCTTTCTTTTTATATTTTTTAAATAAATTTGTCTATATAACCTCTAATCATAGTAAAGATAGTAGATATGTTCCCAATATATAAATCATTTAAAAATAAATACAGATAAGATAATCTTTAATGACATTTCTCTGACATGCTTAGCAAGTATATTATATAAATTAAAAAAAAATAGAGTATGTATTATAAAAATTATATTAAAGTAATATTAACTAGCAAAAAGAGAGTCTGCATCGGCCTGGAGTACAGTGATGGGTACTATCATCAAGTTATTAAAATCATAAGTAACGGGCCAATGTACAAAAACATAACTCTTGACGAAAACAGCTGGTCTCTTTTAAAAGAACAGTTTGACGCTATAACAGCTTATTTGAACAATTCTTATTCGTTTTATCACGAATTTGGACACCCGGTTAAGATCTATCTTACAAATCACGACTTAAACTTTTCAACCGCGTACGGCATCAAGTCAATCACAATCGACGAAAGGCCTAAAAACACACAGCCAAGCGAAGAAGACGAAGAAGGAGAAATCGCTCAGCCGGTTTGTAAAAAAATGAAAACATCCAACCCACCGGGTATAGTAATGCAACACCCAACATTTGAAGGACTCCATCTACATAGTTCACTAGTCCATCAACGTTTGGATGCTTTGAAAACTCTAGTCGGTAAGGTAAACCGTACCTACGACTACGTTCTCGAATATTTGAAGACTGCTCTGGGAGCCGAATAACCACAAAACATTAAGAACAATTTGACAGATTTCAAGGAATTTAAACAGTTTTATTCGAGACATAACATCGCTATAGAAGGCTTTGTATTGGATAAAATGGTCGACGATAACAACGACAATTTTAAAGAGCAATATTTGAGAATTGTATTATCCGAAATCCTCGTGTCCGGTTTACCGTTCATCGCAAAAGATGTACTAACTTATGTAAAATTTGCCTAAAAATTTAACCTCTTGCGTACACCATGTATATACTTTCCTGAATAAACTTTTAATACATTAAAAAAAAACATTTTATTATTATTCACCATCACATCTTTCCTTATTTATACCGCAACAATTATTAAAGCTCCTTATTCGGCAATCAGCCAATGCGCAAGATGGGTGTATGCGCAGGAAAATTAGCGTTAGCGCGCTCGAATGACAGTGGGGTAAAAAAAGACTGTTATAGAGAGTGTTATAAAAAACGACACACTAAACTAGAAACATTTCGTAGAACCAACAGAACAGATAATTTAAACGAGAGAATCGGCTTTCACAATAAATGTTTACCTATCTGGAGATCGTAACGTTTTTCCCTCTATTTCCAACTATTATTTTACCGCTATAAATAGCGCCCGATAGCGTCGCGTCTCACTTGGAGACGACTAGGCAACCACGATGGGTCAGGAGTACAGCACAAAAAAGACCGGCTATAAGCCACTCATCGATGATAAGAAAAACCAAAAGAAGGAAGAAAAAAACGCCTTCAAATCAATTACAGAAAAATACTCTACAAATACCGGATCTATACCCGAAAAAAAGGGTTATAAAAAATTATAATTTATATTTCATAGAAACCATCGGCCCTTTTCAGGGCCACAAAAACATCCATACGTATAGAACAAACGCACACACATGAAAGTGGAGAGCGCAAATATAGCGCTTCTACACCATGTCAGCCTCAAATAAGGACATATCTGTTGCATTATTTAATGTCCACTTAGCAATAGGTACACCTTATCTGCCCCTCGAAAAATCAAAAATGCCCTTAACAGACCCCCAGGCCGAGAGGGAGATAACGAGATAGAGGGTAACGCTATACCGGCCTAGGCCCCGAAGCCGAGGGGAGGGGGAAAATCAATAACGCCTGTCTCGCTATATGGCCCTTCTTACTACTGTCGTATTATAACGATTCATATAGTCGTATTATGGAGATTAATTCATATAGTCGACTTATACGAACAAAAACTTGATTCGTATAGTCGTATTATAAAGATTGATTCACATAGTCAACTGCAATTAACCTTGCATATAGTCGTCGTATAAAGATTGATTCGTATAGTCGTATTATAGTTTCATTAAAATTTAGACGAAAAGGCAAAAAATTTATTCATATACCCTACTGAAAAAAATCAGATGACAATCAACCGATAATCAGCTGATAATCATCTGATAATCATGCCAAAACATCAGTTGATTATCAGGTGATTTCGACTCAGTATTTTTAATAAAGCTGATAGTTATAAATATGCGTTTATGTGAGATAAAATGTTGATGATAATCAGGTGATAATCATTCAAAATTTGTAACCTTTAATATATTTATTATAAGTTGCTTAAAATAAGTAAAATTTATAAATTTCAAATAATGAGGGTCAGTGCTGGTGTTACCATCAGGATGATAACACGAAAACTCTGGCTGTGCATTGTAAAAAATCGAAATAGATTTACCAATAAATTGTAAATTTATTACAACGCTGAATATAAGCAAAAGTACGTATATTCGTTGTAAATTTTTGCTATGAAATGCGTACGGATATCATGAAATAGTAAATCAACGAATATATTTGTAAATTGACTACAGTGAGTGTTGGAAAAAATCTACTACTCACAGTATAGCACTGTTACCAACAACTTAAATTTACAAATATTTGTAAAACGGCAAAATAATAGTAATAAATCTAGAAACCTAGTGAATACACAACGGAACATCGTAAGTTCGTAGAAAAGAAAGAAATCCTCTGATGGCTTGGGCGCATGGGCTAGCTGCGTGCGTTATTGCACAATTTATTGATTTCTGATCGAGTTTTACCAGCAACTAAATAAAGTTTACAGGTAAGTGTGCTTATTTTAGTGCTCTTATTATACAATAGTATAAATAAATGCATCGCAGGCCGGTCTTCGACATTCTGAAAATTTTTGTAGGTTAAGTTCAGTGCTAAATTCTATTGCGTTTATATATTAGTACACATTTAATACAAAATAGCTTGATAAAGAAATTTACACTAATACTATATAATATTGTGCTACCTTAACTAAACAGACTAAAACTCTAAAATCTTTTTGTTTTTCGAATACTCAGCTTGTCATTAATCGTTGATGATTCATATCAAGTTTATCATTTTCTATATTTGCTCAGCAAGAAGATTGGTGCTTGAGCACTTTATCAAATCTTCTCTATAAAGGTCCTTGTAAAGAAATTTTCACATCTTTCTATAATACTCTACCTTGCTTATAACATACGTATATATGTTCATTTATTTATTGAATGTTACTCATATAGTTTGACGGAAGCTGTGCTGTATTTTGATGGTCTAGGAAGACTGTGAGGATAAGCGTCGTTTATCACACTTGATGAATATTGGCATGTTTACTAAGGTCCATCATCGAACACACTTGACATACACTTAGAGCACCATCGCAACCCACTTTCTTGCTAAGCGAGTGCCAAGGGATAGAGTTGAAAAGGACTCAACTTGAATATGATCCAAAGTGGGTAAGTTATTTATGAAAATGTGCTTATTTAGTTTTGGAATTAATGCATTACAGCATAATATAATTACATTATGATCATATTTCTATAGCTATTGGTTTTTCTATACTAGCTGTGCTTTTCAATACGTATGCAATACTCACAAAAGCAGTAAAAGCATACTTGATATGAAGTAACCGAGTACAGTAATGGATGTTATGCAAAGCATTTTGCATCATATTACTTTGTTTTTCTTGTATATTGATTTCATTTTGTCTTATAGGTTAACGGAAGCTGGGCCAATTGTATCAAGAAATACTACTACAATGAGAATCTGACGTCGATAGGAGTCTCATTACAAGGTCCATCATCGAACCAACTCGACATACATCTTGAGCACCATTGCGACCCATCAGTTATTGAAGCCACAACAATAAACAAGTATTTAAAAGTGAGTTAAGAATTAGATAGGGTTTAAGATCTTTTTTTTTATAACAAGTATGGAAATTTTCATTAAAATAATTATGATTAGAGTTTGAAGAATAGAAATTTTATAGTAAGCTGGTTAAAATATGTTTCAGCTTTTAGAATTGATGAACCATACAGTTATCCAATAAGTCCCTTTTTCATTGATAAAGTTTCCCTGTAAATATTGCACGCATACTTTTAAAACTATAGTCGAACATAATCGCCATTAACATATTCATCGTCAATTGATACAATTTAATATCCAATGCTTATACCCTTTGTGCGGTAAATTCTTAAATACCTATGGTAGTTTTTATCAACACACATTGTTATTTCATCGACATAATAAAAATGGTATTTTTAAATGTAAGCATAATGATTGTAATTCTGCGTTTAAAAATATATTCAAGTTGAAAAAACATTTGAAATACCACATACAGTTAGCAAGTGATCACATTAAGTGCATGTGTCCAAAAAGGTTTTCGCAACTGCAAACGCTTATGCGATCCATAATTCAAAGTTCCACCCGAATTTATTTTTAAACGAAGAAATTAGTAATGAATATGACGTATACTCTAATAATCCTGACCGTATAATTGAAGCAAATTCAGACCAAATCAATAATGCTACTGTTGAAGAATATTTATTAATTAGTGCTTCAAATGAGGAGATCGTCACGAAAGAAGCGATCCAACATGCCTCTGAATTAAATACAGTCAAAAGCACTGATGCAGGAGCAAAGGCATTAGCTGAAGTGTATTTAACATTATCAGCTAAAGACTTTGCTACAGAGCCAGTTTTACAAGGTGTCATGGATAGTATTTATTCATCTTTCACGTTCTGTAAACAAAAATTTATATCTGGTTTTGAAAATGCAAACATGTCAGAGGTTGACAAAGATTTTGTTTTAAAAATGTTTCATAATTCTTTTACTAGTATGACTGATACTCACAACTCAAAAACAGGTTCTCTACGAAATGCTTATTCGCGAAAAATGTTTTATAAAAATAATTTTAGTTATATCGAACCCATAGAGATAAAGTTGTGCGATCATCAAGGTAAAGCCACGGAATGTAAATATAGTTACGTCCCTATTCTGAAAACATTACAAAATATGTTACTAAATCAAAACGTTAGGAAATATTGTACCGAAAGTAATTTAAGAAAGAATGCAAATGGATTGTTTAATATTACAGATGGAACTGTATTTAAAAATATTCGATTATTTACGATCCACAAAAATAAGTTGCAACTAATTTTATTTCAAGATGCTTTTGAAATTTGTACACCGTTAGGACCTTCGAGAGGAAAATTCAAAATCATTGGATTTCATCTTATGTTGGGTAATTTGCCAGCCCATTTAATGTCAAAAGTAGATAACATAAAACTGATTTTTTTATATACGGAGAAATATGTAACACTGTTTAGTTGGAATCAAATTTTGCAACAATTAATTGATGACTTAAAAATTCTTGAAACGCAGGGTATAAATATTAATATCGCGGACGAAGTAATTAAATTAAAGGTACAATCGTAGCCATGCTTGGAGATAATTTAGGTAGTCATCAAATAGGAGAATTCACGGAAAATTTTAGTACAGTTCAAGATTTTTGTCGTTATTGCGAGAAAACATTACCGGAATTACGTACTAATATTTTCATTATAAAACCATTGAGAACTGTTGAAAAATACGAAAAATGTGTAGCCGAAGCAGTGAGTTCAAAGAAGATGTATAAAGGAATAAAAAATGGTTCTGCTTTGAATGCCTTACAGCATTACCATGTATATAATCCTGGTCTTCCGCCATGCATAGCACATGATATGTTTGAAGGTATTGCAGCGTATGATATGTTTCTCGCTATAAAATATTTTGTTAAAAAAAAGTGGTTCAAACTTGGAATACTAAACTTTCGTTTACACGACATAAAGTTTTGTACAGAAAAAGTTATTACAATTCCTACAATTACTCTAACAAATAAGTCAAAAAGACTTACTGGTTCGGCGACTCAAATAAGAAGATTACTCTTGATTTTTCCCATCGCAGTAGCAGACTTCGTGAAGGATGTTGATGATCCTGTGTGGCAATTGATTCTGCATCTGCGACAAGTTTGCAGTCTTGTCTGTGCTCCAGCAATTTCATTTAATCAATCGAACTGTTAAAAGCAGAAATCGATTGTTTCATAGAATTAAAACTTCAGTGTTTTCCATCTCAGCGTTTGCGATCTAAATATGAATTTATGTTACACTATCCTGAACTGATACTTCAGTTTGGTCCACTGAAACATTTATGGGCGCTTCGATGCGAAAGCAAACACCGCTATTTTAAGAATATTATGAAATCATCTCAAAATTATAAAAACGTTTCACAAATGCTTGCGGAAAAACACGAATTGTTACAGTGTTCATTAAAAAATCAGTTTGAGTCGGTGATTGAACTTAACAATCCTGTAGATTATAAGTTACAAAAATATGATGACCTAACAGTCAATTTGATAAACGAATATAATGAAAAAAATCATTCTTTTATTAAGTATGTATGTGATAAGGTTTGTTTTCAAGGAGTAGAGTATAAAGAAAATATGTCAATATGTGTTGATAAAAACTTGTACGGAAATCTAGTTATATGCAAAATCAAATACTCATCACAAGTGACTATACAGAAATTTATTTTTTAGGTAGTACTTATGAAATAATTTATAATACGCATGTTGGTGTATACGAATTAGCACAACACAATGATCACACGTGTAGATCAAAAAGCGTTGCAATATTCCCTCATTCCAATTTATTATCAGCCGATCCCCTATATGAAACGATAATCAAATGTACACCTATCTATCTAATGAAATACACTCCTTTTTATGCAGACGAATAAAACTATGTAAGTACTACATCGTATATCGCGCGTATATACCTGTCACATTTGGATCCAACTATCACAGTACCTGTAAATCCCTATCTATGCGCTCTCCTGTTTTCATTTATCATTTCCTGCTATTGATAAAAAAATGAATTTGTTAACAATTTGATTATTTTTGTAGATGCCGATATTAAAAGTATGGACATGCAAAAGAAATAAAAGAACCGCTATTGCTGTAGTCAACGTCGATATACGCCACGTTTTATCTACTGCGAACAAGAAATTAGGCGTTAATGGAATATCTATTGTTTTGGAGAAAGATGGTACAGTCATTGACGAATCAGATATTTTGCAAGAGTACAGTCAAGAGATTTTAATTATTTTACAAAACGGAGAAACATGGCAACAGAATTGTCAGGTACTTACGAGTGAAAACTCTAATACACAGCCTAATGCGGTTGATATTTCAGCAGAGATCATAAGCAATGATAATGTATCTAACACCAAATCAGTGCCAGCAGTTGAAAATAAAGATAATCAAGAAAATGCTGTTGATAATGCACAATCAAAAGAAGATACTGAAACGCCATTAGATACGCAAGAAAAGACCATAGCATCTATTCTTAAAGACAGGCTATTTTCTGACTGGGAGGGGTACAAGATACTATGGATCACTATAGACTCAAATACATTAAAAGAACTCCAAGGTGATAAAGAAATCGATAAATCCTTGAAGCAGCAATTAATTACAAGAATAGTTGATGATATGCGAGGTTTTGACAAACACTTACCTCGAAAGGCTTTCCAAAAAGTGGCTGCAGAATTGCGAGATCATTACCCAAAGAGTTTTGAAGAAAAATTAAGAAATGGACAGCGCTGTGGTCAAGGCTTTGAAAATACTGTCAGGAAAATGATGAATTACAATAATAATAGTAATCGGCCCCACCGTTTAGACAACCTCAACCAAAAGCTTAAGGTTCCAATTAATCAACGTAAGAGCTTGAGTTGTATCCAAGCAGGATGTAGTCAGTGGCAGCCTGACCATTTACCAGAAAATGAAGACGAGACAACTCAAGAAGAAAAAAGAGTATGGTTATTATCTTATAACTTATACGATCAAACAGATCCTCCAATGTTAGAAGTAATCAAAGAAAATTTTTGTAACTCATGCGTAACTCAAAGATTGTTTTTAAATGACATCAGTAAAGAAAATCATTTATTACCTCAAGTTCGTGAGGTATGGCCATGTCTTACAAATAAACCATTTATTTTTTGGCATTACGAAAAATTGACTGGTCACACAATACACGAAATTGCTGTTAATATTAAAGATGACGTTCCCAGAATTTTGTCTTATGGGATTATGAAAAGATTGACAGACATAAATTTCACCGATACAAGTGAGGAAAATCAATTTTTTGAAGCACTACAAATCGTTTGCAAACATTTCAAAGAACAATTGGATACATTGATTATTCGATTTCCTGTAAGTTATTGAAATTATTTTTATTTCACAAAATAAAATGATCTATGTTATTATTTATTCAATATTATCATATTTTTGCAGGCAGGTACGGAGAGCTTCGAAACAGGTCAAAATCCAGATCCACAATTATGTATCATAGGTAAATTTCGTATTATCGTTTTTGTTATTTTTTTATTCTTTTGTTTCATTCAATGATAACTTCTTCAAATTTCAGATAACGATCCAACAGAATATATCATTGTATTAAAGATATTATTGAGTATACAAGTAACTACGTTGAAACTCTGCAATTTTTAATTTCAGTGTACTTTGTTTTTAACCGACTATATCCAGATGCTCAAAAAGATCTATTAGAATTTGTACAAATGAAATTTTGCAACATGTTTTCCTCTGACGCAACAAGATCTAGATAAAAAACAGTAACTAGCAAAGTACTTACTCTCTTCAACAAAATAAACAAAGTTGTTCTCGGAGACGTTGTTAATGTAAATTAGTACTTTACTTTTCGACGGTTCATTTTTATAATTTCTATAATCATCCAAAGGAATTACTTTAAAAAAGATATATAGATATTTAAGGAATACATGGTATTACATCACTGTAATTATAAAAGTTGCTGATATTACATGTCATAAAATATCAGCTTTATTATAACTTATAAGTTCATACAGTATTTCATAGCAATTGTATTGTTCATCCCATGTTAGAAAGGATATTGTTTCTGAAAAGTAGTATATTAACGATGCGTAAAAAATGTAATGTATTATTATTAGTTAATAAAAAGTCTCATAAGCGTGCAAAATGTACTTGATTATTTATAATGTAATTTAATTAATGTAAAATTGGTCATGTAATAAACCATTCAGTTTAAATAAACCATTTTTTTTTTCATTTCCTATGTATTAGATACAAAATTTTTATTAGATCTACGTATCTTTTAGTAGTAATTTTTCAAAAATGGCGTTGGGTCGTTAATTTACCATAAAATTGGTTATGATATCAGAGATTCGTATTAATACAGCGCATTTGTAATTTTATAACCTTAAAAACTCGCAGATCACCTGCATCAGTACATTTACAACGCCATAGTATTTCAGCTATTTTATTGACATATTTACTACACTGAGTATAGTATATAAAATTTCCAACTCTCAGTCTGGTAAATATACGATCGGATTTTTTACAGTGCAATGCATTAGTAAGAATTTTCACTTTCAAAAGTTGCAAGTGGTTTTGATTACGATGCCTAATTTTCAAATTTGGAAGTTTATCTCCTCCGTAAACTAATATACGTAAAGTCCTGATCTTTTGCATGAACATTTCTTTTACAATGATGAAACAATATTTAAAGTTAAATTCATCTCAAGTAATGTACTTTTAATTTCCACTCGGAGGCCCATGTGTGAATATGCTGGTTCATCACTGAAATATTTACATGGGCCTCCGAGTGGAATTTAAAAGTATATCACTTGAGATCAATTTAACTTTAAATATTGTTTGATTATTGTAAAAGAAATAGTCATGCAAAAGATCAGGTCTTTACGTATATTAGTTTCCGGAGGAGATCAACAACCAAGTTTTAAAAACAGGTATCGTAATCCAAACAGGTATCGTAACTTTTAAATGTCAAAATTCTCATTAATGCATTGACAAAAGAGATCAAGTTATTATGACTTTCTGCATATAAAATAAAATAAAAATACATTAAAAACCAGAAATACAAGTGTCTAGAGTTGGACAAATTTTCTTTTTAGTGTGAATAGCAGGCCACGTTAAAGCACGTGTTAAAAGGGCCAAAAAAGTATGTGTAATATACACACATATATACTTACGCACCCTCCCACACACGCCCCCACCCCCACACATATATATATATAGATATATATGCAACAAATTCCTATCTGTTAGCTTTGTAAATTAATTTAATAATTTTTACAATGCCAACTCTATTTTTTTTAATATATACCCGTTAAGCCTGTCAGAGAAATATCCTAAAACGTTGTCGCTGTATATATATTTAAGTAGGACATAAATTATTCATGAAATAATTTTGAAATATTACAAATATTTTTCATGAAATATTTCCTGAAATATTCATGAAATAATTTTAAAATATTACAAAAAATTTTCATGAAATATTTCCTGAAATATTTTTATAATATTTCAAAATTATTTCATAAATTATTTTATAAAACATATTTTCACACATTCTTCAAATATGATAGTATATGTACCAAGGGCGTAAACTATGCTTTTTTAGCCCGAATATGGAGTTTGCAATACGAGTCAAGGCGACTTAGCGCAAGCCGGAGGTATTTAGAGCAGGGTATTTGCCCTACTGAAAAAAAAACAGATGAAAATCAATCGATTATTAGCTGATAATCAATATGCGTTTATATGCGATGAAATGCTAGTGATAATCAGCTGATTATTAGGTGATAATCATCAAAAATGTTTAACCTTAAGTATTTTTTTCGAATTGGTTTTAAATTAATAACATTTATAAAATTCACATAATGAGGTCCAATACGGTTTTAACATTCAGATGATGATACAGGCGTCTACATACGCTCACACACACACACACACACACACACACACACACACACATATATATATATATATATACATCCGTACGGACATTTTCCAAAAACACCATTTTTCGATTAAAAATGCGTCAAAACACACTTCCCACATGTTTTTACACAAACTCCAAAAATTACTATTACAAGGCTTCCTTAGGAAGGAAGCAAAAAATATAAAGCTGATATCACCTAATAATTAGTTGACGTTTTGGCACAATTATCAGCAGATTATTAGCTAATAATCAGTTGATTGTAATCTACTTTTTTCAGTAGGGGGACCTCCGCCATTTCCTAATACTCCAAAAAGCACAGTGTTCAACATTTTTTTTTATATTGATCACGCGCATTTTATGCAGGAGAATGAAAAGCAATCAAAACATGTAGCTGAAATCTGTAAAACAGTCTCTCTATATTACTTTCACGGTCATCGAATCCTTCTAGCTGGCAGTTTTATGCAAGATTTTAGTAAAGATTTGATTACTGTTAATTAAAATTTCATACACGTTTTATTTTAAAAATATTGCAGAAGGCTTTTATGGATCTTTCAAGGTATTGTTTTTTGGTATCTTTTATGCTGCGAGGATTCTATCTATATAATAATTATTGGAATAATTGTTCTGAAATAGCACTCTGTCGAAACGTGTTCCGCGTTGTTTCGCTCTAAGATAGCGTATTTTAAAGCACGCTTTAAGATAGCGCCTCTTTGATGTGCTTGCAAACACCTCGTTCTTGAAAGACTTTCTGAAAAAGCACCTTTTCTCATTCAACCATCGATATACGCAGTAAAAGAATAGCTTCCGGCACTTACTTATTTGCGACACTTTGTATTTTAATGGAGTAGGTTTATGACATTACTACTTTGAATAGAAATTTGCATTGAGAATTAAGTTTTCAAAAATATTCTCTGAAAATGTTCAGAAGCTAAGCTTCTGATGCTTCATTTACAGAAATGTTTTAGTAATCTGCAAAAGGAAGAAACCTTTCCTGAAAGATTTTGGTTAATGTTGCTGGTACGCATGCACCGCTCGCGACCAAACATGTGCGACGGAGGCCGTCGCCTAACCTTTCCCACTACCGTTACCTTCTATACTTAAGTAAGACATAAAAATTAACTTTGTTCGAACTCTTCCGAGATACCTATTACATTTTCATACATAAAACGAGCACTGATCGTAGCAGTTTCTGAATATTTCGTCATTCTTTTCTTTTCACCAGCGGTAACTTCAATGTTTACAATCTCGGTTGATAACGTTTCCTGCATGTACCGACAGCGACGGGCAAAAAGCTCTATGCCGCGAATAACGTATAGTTTCCTCCAAAACTATAAAGTTTGTAACATAAAATTAATGTTTTATTGGCTTTTAACAGTTGACGCTTTGGAAAATGCCTAACAGGCATAAAGGAGCGACGCCTACAAGTAGTAGACATATTAGGCGGCTAGCTACTGAACAAGCGAATCGAGAGATTGAAAACATATTATCTGGACGCCCCGCCAATGATGATGATTCTAGTTTTGCCGATGATGATCATATGCCGTGTACATCAAATGAATTTTCAAGTGTTGATAGCATTGTTAGTATTGTTGCTGATGATTATGAAATGCCGTGTACATCTAATGAACGGCACGAATTATCTGAATCTTCTGTAGCGGAAGCAAGGACAGAAATACTTGATATAGATTGTAATATAAATATAGAAAATAAACAGACGACAGACGATGTAACAGAAACTACTGGCGATGAAAAAGAAAGCGTTGACTATTTAATGAGTGATAATGACGATGTAGCAAGTAATTTGTCTGACTATAGTTATCGATATAGCGATAGCGATGCTGACAGTATTCCAGACATAGAACACTTAATAGGTATTGATTGCGAAAATAAAGATTTCGAAAACGATCTTAGATTTTGGGCGCAGGAATTCTCAATAAGCCATGCTGCTTTAAGAAAACTTTTGCTTTTGATAAATAAACATACTAACCATAATCTTCCTAAGGATACCCGCGCTTTATTAGGAACGCCAAAGTCTTTGGATGTAAAAAATATGGATAGTGGGGAATATTGCCATGTTAGATTAGAGAACGCTGTGAGAAAGATTATCGAAAATAAAGTTGCAGTAGGTCAAATTTTTCAAACTACAAATCTGTTAATTAACATTGATGGTGCTCCGATCACAGGAAAATCTTCATCTAAGAGTATCTGGCCAATCTTATGTAAAGATCGTGATTTTCACGGTGTGTATGTTGTTGGTATATACTACGGCACACATAAGCCTGCAGATGCAAATAATTTTCTCCAACGTTTTACCGATGAAGCCAAGTTACTTTTTGTAAACGGTTATACATACAACAACAAAAAATTCAATGTGAAAATTGATGAATTTATTTTTGATGCGCCTGCCAAAACTTTCGTACTTAATAAGAAATATCCCAGTGGATACAGTAGTTGCTCAAAATGTATTGTGGAAGGGGAGTATTTCAGATCAGTTTGTTTTCCGATTACTGATTTGAAGAGTCAGCATGAATATTGCCATGAACTGTTAAGGACTGATACAAAGTTCAAAAATTTAGAATATCTTGATGATTATCAAAAAGCATCTACTGTACTAAAGGATTTACCAGGAATTGGATTAGTATCCAACGTTCCGTTAGATTCCATGCACCTTATTTATTTAGGTCCAATGAGACAATTAATACGGCATTGGCTTGGTAGCAAAGGACGACGTAACAAATATTATAAATTATCGCAGGCTGAAATAACTACTGTATCTGATAGATTGGAGAGACTCAGTTTTACGTTACCTTCCGATTTTAATAGACGTTGTAGATCCTTAGCTTATTGGAAAATTTAGAAGGCCACCGAATTTAGGCATTTTTACTGTATTTTGCTTAAGCATAACTTTGTTATGCTTAAGGATAATACTATTGTTAATGTTGTTAATATTGCAAAAAGTAATGGAAGATTGTATTTGATAGGTAGGCGTTGTATAAAACAAAAAGATTTACTTACTTTCATAGTCCTACTGTAAGTGTTAATTTAGTCGTCGAATCTACTTTCTTGGAAGATTGGAATTGTAACACGATTATAGCAAAAGTATTTAAAATTAGCTGCGCGGCAGGATTTATAACTTATCCTTTATTGCACACGTTCGTATAGTAAAATTAAAAATTAGCGCTTCATACCAATGATTTCGAAATTGTTTTTCTGATAATTTCTGCATTTGAAAAATGTTATAATTTCGCGTAGTGTCTGCAATTTATCAATCAAGATTTATTTTATAATTTTTTTCATATATAAAACACTCTATTAATAAATTAAGAATTAATTACAAATAAACACTTTTCTATCTTTATTTCACAACATGATAAAAACAGCGAGTTTTATTCAACAAATACAGTGTAAGATGCAAATGTAATCGCCTTATGCACATCAGCGATCATCCATATTGCATTTGGAATTATCATATTTTCATGTCTGTATTATAAATTGATTGCAATTTATTTGCGCTAAATATAATACCAGTACAAAGTTAATAAGAATGACAGATTATAAGATTAAATGTGTCACATAATCACATGATTTCGACTTCGCGTTTCCAGTGAAAAATTAGTAGAATGTTGTATAAAACATATTTGAATTATTATAAATAACAAAGTTTACTGACAGTTTGCCGATAGATAGTTATATGTTTATACATTCTAACATCATAAAATGCACTTCATCAACATATTTCAATACCGTGTTTTATTTAAGTTGGTTTCTTTTTTACCGGGTTGATTTGAAATATTGTATTATATCTGTTCCCTACATATTTCGTAAAATATTAAAATAAAAGATTTTTTGTAACATGCGCACGATTTTCGCGTTTTTTGTACCTATAAATAGGACTGAGAACTAGAACTAACTGACAAAAGTGACTGTTTTTTTTTGGCCGGCGGGTAAAAGAATAATTTAACGGGCACGAAAGTTTTATTTAGTGAATTTGTAATAATTTGTCATTTTCCAATTACCCGAGAATTGCATTGAATTATTTATTAATTTTGCAATTACATAATTTATTTATTAACTCTTCTCCTCAAACTCCACACTAGGTCTAAAAATACTTTTCGGAGGATCAAAAATAGTACATAAAATCATATTTCTTGCATTTTCTTTTGAAAATAATTTTGTATGAGTTCCACTTAGCAAGTACACACCAATTTATAGTATCTCCCTGCAATATTGCAAGGCAAAATTAGAAACTCATTCATCATTTCCACCGTACAAAGACTCAAGGAAATTTCAAAGAGCAGTAATTAATGATATAGACGTTGGAGACGATTGGGCAGATGTCGAAATCACCCGCTTCATAAAATCGAAAGGTATAATTGTAGTCGTTTGAATGTACAAATATAACGGCTGATTTTTCCGAATTTTAAATAAAAATGCGAAGATAAGGTGCCAAATATATTCCTTATCAGTTCCGTCCATGCTTACTAATATTTTTGAAAGGTTATATTGTTTAGATACTAAAATAAAATATTTTAAATTCTCTTTTTGCTATAAACCGAATTTAATCATACTCCGTAAACACGTCATTAAACATATGATTTTTCACATGAAAAATTACGTGAAAAATCGCATGATTAATCGAAACTAATCACTTACAATAATTTTTTTTAATTAATAACATTATTAAAAACGCAAAATTTATAAGTATGCTGCCCTATTTACGTGTTACCATTGAATTTAGAATTTTCCAAGAAATATTAATGAAAGATTCCATGAATATTACATTAAATATTCCGGTGGAAAGTTTTAGAAATAATTCTAAGTAATATTCCGCGAGATATGTGTGAAAACTTTCATGAATAATTCAAGAAATGTAAAGATAAACCATTTTAGAATATTACAAGAAATATTAGTAGAAGATTCCATAAATATTTCAGTAAATCTTCCAGTGAAAGATTTTAGAAATAGTTTTATGCAATATTTTGCAGAATATGTTTGGAAACTTCCATTAATAATCTGAGAAATATTCCAAAAACTTATTTGAAATATTTCAATGGAATATTTTAGAAAGATTCCTAAAATATTCCATGATATTTGTTTAAATTTTGTCTTTCACGAAATATTACTAAAATATTTCTGAAAGATTCCACTTGAATGTACCACTGGAATATTTTAGAATATTCCACTGCAATCTTTTATGCTATGTAGGAGGGCATCCTACTTCTGAATTTGGCATCTTTAATAATTTAATTTAATAAAAATATTATTGCAAGTAAATTACGTAATTAATCGCGTGGTTAATTGCGTGATTGGCTGCATGATTTATCACGCGACTAATCGTGTGATTTCTCCAATTGTATCATACAATATCGTTTTTTAGATGATTACAAGGAGTGTGTAGAAGCAATAAAGAGAAATACTACTCAATTGCCAAGTGACCCTGAAAAACTTAAATCCTCGCGGTCTATTAGAGCAAAACCTAAGACCGTACATGATGAAAGTACACCAGCAAAAAAACCTAAGGGTAAAGCAAATGTTTCGAGGCCGATACAAGAATTTTTTGATGCTGATGATGAAACATCGTCTGGAGAAGAAAGCACTACTATCAAAAAAAGCAACCGAAATAAGGGCTCCGATGATAAGATTAATAATTCATCTGCTGCTAGTTCTCAGGGAGATGATGAAGTTGATCCGTTAGCGTTGATAGAAGTTCCAGAAACTCTTTGGAATTGACATAGTTAACGTTGAAACTTGTCTGATGTCAGAAGGTATAGTTTTCTTTCATTTTAAATGCACGTATTTTGTCACCTGAATATCTATATTAAACAAACTGCAGTGCAAATTGATATTACAACAACTTTAGCTCGTTTTTATACCTTAACTCTCATCTGACAGTTTTTTAAATTTATAAATACAATTAATGATCTTTTCCATAAGTTTTTATTTTGGAAAAGAATCTGTCGGTCAACACGAAACGCATAATTTTTCTGACTACTTTTTGTCATTAAATTGTTCATTTTTTTAATATGGCATAATTGAGTTTGTTTGTAGTGAACGATAGATTCCTTTTCCAAATAAAATCTGAAAATTTTGTTTGTACTCTTTTAAAGTGATTATGTATTGTTAAACAAACAATCGATAATTTTCGTTTTAAAATCACGTAATTCTAATGTCATTTGGCAGAATATTTATACATAAACGGCAATTTTATTGTAATTTGTTTTTATTATTTGTTATAATCTGATTGGTTACTTTTGACACCTAAATACTGTACACTAAAATACCCTACATAAAGTTATTTTCCTACACTAACAAAGTCTACACAGATATGTTCTGCACAAAAATTCTGTACACAAATTTTTAATACATGTATTATATTGTAGATGATTTGCCACCAGCTACTGCTAAAAATAGAGCACCACTTGGTGAAACTGCTGGTAACTCTCAATCATTAATTTCTTCTAAAAATCAGCGTAACTCTCGTACAGCATCGCCAACCTTATCTGAAAAGGAAAAGATGACGGAAAAGAAGAAGGCAAATACGAAGGAAAAGGCGAAGGGAAATACGAAGGAAAAGACAAAGGAGAAGGCAAAAGCAAACACTTCAGGAACGAATCATGCTGTAACGATCAGTATAGAATTAGTAACGATCAGTATAAAATAATTAATAGAATTATTAAATGGAAACTTACGAATACATATTTTTAGCCCTTCTTCGGGACTTTCAATTATTTTATCTAATATCTGCAGCATTTTTATATTAATATATACAAAATAATTTTAATGAAACAATATACTTTGCCATTAATTATGCAAAGACCATTATATCTAAATTTTACCATCATCTACGCAAAGCATATTGAACGTTTTGTTCTGACTAAATATAAATATTTATATTGTGATGTTGCGCTTTTTATAACCGAACCGGTAACGCAAACAATCAGATTACACTTGTTTTTACGTCGATCTCCGTATCGCGTACTCTTACATCTACAGAAGGGGACAACGTGTAGGTCTAAGAACAGGTATGTCTGGCGTGGCAGAGTAGAAATAAAGCTTGTTACACACTGGTTCTTCTGAACAACAATAATCGTATATTCTGCAACCCCCAGTATGGATCAGACTTGATCTGATTACAAGGTTACCCGTGATAATTCCGTCTTAAATTAGGCGCGTTATGTTACTCCCTGTTAAACTAACTCACAAAATAAACATGATAATACCCGGGTACTAGTTTGATGAACAATAACAAACTTTTACTAGTAAACAAACGAGACCCTCCGTGCTTCCGTGACTCTAAATCCCGTATTTAGATCTCCCAAAATGGCGTCGGAGTCGCACTCAAAGGCCGCAGCGTCCGTCAAGATGGCGTTCGGTCGTTATAGTTGCCCGCAAGGAATCGCTGGCATTATTTCCTCGTTGTCGTATTTCTCGCAGTAGGAATGTGTGCTGAAAATTGCGAAAATCCCCTACAACGTCGCGACAATCCTCGCAATAAGGGATACTTCGGTGGCGAGACGAATAGCGGTTATTCGTACGGCGAGGCTGCGAATACTGCTCGTTGAGAGGGCAACGCTACCGCCGTTCGACCGGCGACGACACCATGCAACTACTTTACGGGAATTTCGGATTGCTGGACGGCTTCCTCTCTACCTAATATTCGCCTAATTGCCGGACCTGTTGATCGACAGCGGCTCGGCGATTGTCTATAGGGAAGCTGGATCGCTTAGCAATCAACAGCGGCGCTACACAATATCAGATTTATTGCTGGATCGTTTATTGATTCTACAGCGACTCAATAATCCCCATTTTTTCGAGGCTGGATCGTTTAGTGATCGACAGCGACGCTACACCATTAGTCGAGTATTTCTGGATCATTTAACGATCAACAGAGGCTTGAGTAATTCTCCTAACACGTTGCTGGATTGCAGAGCAATCGACAGCGGCTCAAACGGTTTATTAAAATGGCGGGATCTCGTTAGATCGACCGCGTCTCAACGCACCGATGCGAGTATTCACTCGTCCTTGGTACTCGTACCTTAGTTCCGCGTCGCGTACCTCAACCAATACACCCACCGAACAAAAATTAGAGGACCTCGTGTCGAATATGCAACAACTTACACAATCTTCTTCTTCGACTCCAACTTCCTACTACTGCCCGTCGACTTCCTCTATCTCCACCTCAGAATCCACCTGGAAAAATGGTTGACGGTCGCGAGTCAGTCTGGCTTGTTCAGCAGTCGAGACGATAATGTACAAGAAGGAAGTCTTGTTCTTCCAGAGTCCTGCGCGTTCCCGGAAAACCCCGAATCCGCGCCCTCTAATTAATTAACGGCGGTGCGACACCGCCGGCGTCAAACGCACGGACGCTCCCTTCCGTCCGCGTCGAACGAGCAAGAGAGAGACAGCGCGAACACGTAGTATCGTCCTGACGCGTCATCTAGCGCTCAAGTTATAGGTAAGTCCCCGTGCAGTCGCGGTGCACGGGACTCCCTCTAGCGCACTGGGTCGCACCAGTGTTGCGACATGGCTCAGTTAGTGGTGCGCGCTAGTGGTGTATGCGCGCTCCCCACACTAATCGCGTCGGCTTCGCGGCAACCGAAAGCCTCGCGCGCGACCCCTCTCACCGCGCGCGCTCTCCCGCGGCGCGTTCTCTCTCTCTCTCTCCCGATGGCTCTTACTCCCCCCATCGCTCGGCCCGCCGAGCTACCGCGATGTGCTCGCAGATGCGCGGCCGTGATGCGCACTCGTCAGTCCGCCTCGTGCCGCGCACCGTACGCATCCCGAAACCACTTATTCGTGTCGCGACGCGACTCCTGGTGTGCGCAGGAGCAGGTGTGTGCTGGCTGTGTCGGTACAGAGGTACTCGACCACGCCTGACGGACCGCGGCGGCGCTATCGTACCGCATAGTCGCCTGCCAACCCTGCAGGGGAGCCACCGTTGCTCCGCGTGGTTGGTAGGTGAGGTTATCTCCCTCGGCGCTACGATAAACAATGTTATTGTTCCTCTGCTGCATGATACATTGTAGCAGGGAACAACATTACTTGTGCGGATAATTTAGTGATAGTGTACACGTGTAGCCGAGCGGGCTACACGTCGGAATATTTATTTATAAATATTTGATGTTGTTATACTAGCTGTTAAGGTGCGTATTCATCCAGCTAATACCGAATGTTTACTAAAGTTAATTATATAGCATTATTACTGAATTGTAGTGGTCGCAAATAATTTTTGAAGTAAATCATTAATCTTACTATAAATGCGCATAGTGATTCTTCAGAATTTAATAAAATATTTTAGTATAGTATAATGGCGCTAATTTTAGTGAAACTTAATAACCTAATAGTAGTTAACAACAACTTTTGAATAAGACAAAAAATGAAAGTTACTTGCTACTCGCTGAAAATTATTCCCTACATGAGAACGCACCTTCAATGCTTGCAATTAATGTTTGCTACAATTTCTCTTTAGAAAATCATTATCATAAAGGTATAATATTTTAAGTGTATTTATAATATAACTTTATTTTGATGGATATGCTTCAAAATGTATCTACAAAATTAGGAGAAGTTTTAACAAAACAAACCAATCTTGAAACTAGATTAAGCACAATCGAAGAGCTCTTGAGATCAGGTGGCAGAAGTGCTGCTTCTAGTACAGCTGAACAAGCGTTATTAAAAAATATGGCGAAGTATTTTCCTGTGGATAGTATTGATAATAAATTGGAAACTGTCGAATCAATGCTACGAAAGGATAAACGTTTTTTTAACGTCGCTGTAAGTTTATTATTTAATATATTTTTGATTGTTATAATGACAGAGTGTAAGAGAAATCGGCTGCGTTCAACGTCATGTAATTTATTTTTCCATTTAAAGAATGCATGATATCACCTTATTTTCCTACTTTTTACACAGACAAGTAATCATATACTTCACGCACTATGATCAAAACTTTACCCTCATAATAGTAAGGGGAAAAAATTAGGAGATAGCAGAAAATACTAGAAATTAAACATACATTTTTTTCACGCTCGACCCTGATAACAATAATGTTATAAGATAAGTTTATAAGCACCACACAAATACAGAAAAAAATTCTGATATCAACAAGCAACAAGGCTTTATTCAGCAGACTCTTATGATCGCACATCAATCACCCAAATGTTTCTCTAAAATATTGTATGAAATTTTTATTAAATATTTCATGGCAACTTTTTCAAATATTATGAATTCTAGTGATAGTACCGAAAGGTTTCAAAAATTGTTCGTACAGGAACTGTCATTTATTTTATTATTATTAATTCGTTAGACTTTTAACTTACAAAATTATAAAACATTTTCATCACACCGCGCATAAAGTTCGTACTTTATCCCTGCCGAGTCGGCACTAAAGTGCTGCGTGTACGCCCTACCCCCACTCTAGTCCCCCAGCGCATGACGCAGCCCTTTTTCCCTTTTCGGCGGGGATCGAGTACCAACTTTATCGAAGGCGCCACGGGAGTAAGAAAAGCAACTACGCACTGCCTAATGCCACCATCGCTTGGCTCGGGCGATAACAACACTAAGTGCGTACTTTGCCTACTTTACTCCCTAGGTGCATAATGTACTATATATTCATTTCTTTTTTTCAGTTTTTCATTATCCCTGCTATTTCCATGATGTGAAAGTATGCTTGATTGAATGCATGATTGTTTAAATTAATAAGTAGTAAAATATAATTTTTGTTATGTTTTCGATTTAAGGTTGTAGCGAGATCTGCTATATATCGACCATTGAGATGTTGCGTTCATGCATCTTTGGCTGATGGCGACTACTTTCTGATTCCTGATGATTTTGCAGCACAATCGTATAATTTTTTTATTTTACTTCAATAAGGTATAAGAACTTAAGCTATAAAGGTGGGAGATATACGATGTTCACACTCATCGATTTAGCTAACATCTACAAAAATATGGAAGAAATATTTCTTTTCGTAGAATGGATGCTACGTGTCAACTTTTTACTTCACTAAATTAGTACATTATGGTACAACTGTCGTATGTGGTATTTTCTGGTAGGGCGAGTTAAGCACGCTCGCTGCGCTCGGGCGCTTACGTTGTGTCAGCAAATATCACATACGATACGAGTATCTTACAATATTTTATACCATCGCCTGCTTTAAATCTGCCAAGACACGCTTTTCCGTACCGTACAAGCAGTTCTTTATGGCACTGTGAAGTTAGCACCCGAGAGTAGCAAGGGTGATAAGCACGGTGCCAGAAAGGACTATTTACGACACGGAAAAAGCGTATCTTAAATGCGGATTTAAGTTACGCCGTGCTGTAATATTACATTACAATACAAGTGTCGTACGTGGCACTCTCTAGCACGGTGAGTTAAGCGCCCAGCGCAGTGAGGGCGCTTTACTCGCCGTGCTAGACAATGTCACACAACATGCGTATCGTACAATATTTTATGATTTTTAATAATATGTATTTCATAGCATCGCCTGCCTTAAATCCGCCAAGACACGCTTTTCCGTGTCATATAAACAGTTGTTTTTGTGCCAGTAAGGACTACTTACGATACGGGAAAACGTGTCTTAAATTCGGATTGAAGTCACGCTGTGCTATAATATAATTTTTGCACAGCAGGCGTAAAACCTTACACCCTTGCGTGATCAGCACTCAAGGGTGTAAAATTTTACCCTTCTGTAACAAAAATTGCTATTTTGTAACACACACGCATGATTTTTGTGTTCCCTAAAAATATGGACAAAAGTAGTAATTAGCTATACCGGCAGACGATAAAAGTAGTAAAATAAAAATATTCATAACAAGTGATCAAACTCGAAAGCGGTAATCGAAATATTTTTCTAACAGCGTGCATAAAATATGCATACATTTCTAATTTTTTGAGAAACAAACAAAAATTTGTATTATGAGTTACAGAAAACATGGTGTGTGTGCATGCTCCTAGGCTCGGCGTTCGCTTCGAAAACAAACTCTGCTAGCCCCTTAACTTCCCTAACAGTTATAGCGTTTTCGAAGCGGATGCCAAGTTATGGAAGCATTCTTCTCAGATATCGATATCGCGTATGCATGCTATTACAATATAAATTAAACTAAAGCATTACTGACTACCCAGTCCTTGTTATCTAATCTATTTCTTATTCATCTTGTATGGTTTCTGTCAGGTTTCTGCAGCACGTTTTTGATCTCCAAAAAAGATTGCACGAGAACTGAGCCTCTGATGCCACCTCCGTCCAGACATAGCAACCGTACATCTTTCCTGTGCTTGCGTTTCTTCGTGGCTACCTTTTCCATTCTTGATACGTCAAGCATCTGATCAAGGACGGTCCGAGACACAGCTGTAGGCGGTTCAGGCAGTGCAACGCCGTAGAAAATTTCGTTGTACTTACAGCCAATACTGCAACCCTTCATGTCGAGCGGACAGCGCTCAGCACCGACTGCGTGCAAGATATACAATATCTTTTAACCTTCGTTGGTGTCTTTGTCGACGAGATGACGAAGACTCTGAGACTTCCAGTTCTTCACGTCGATTTCCGCGCCAAAAGCTATCATCAGTTGTACTATCATGGGCGTTGACTGAGTTACTGCCAAATGTAATGCTGAGTTTCCTTTTTTATCAACTATGTTGATGCTGGCCAGATGGCTTAAAAGCTCTGCCACGCATTCACAATTTTTTCTTTTAGCGCATTCCTGACTTCTCTGCTGCAAGACCAGTGCAGAGGCGTTTTAACAAATTTCATATCGTCTGTCTTTAAACTGTTAAGTTGATTGTGAAGTCGCTAATGTACCCTGGAGTCGTTCCTGATACACCTCCAATTAATAATATTCAAAGTTAAAAATAAAAATAAAAACTTTTCACTCTAATATTATAAAATAAAAACCAATTATTGTAATTTCAAAATATTTATCAAATATCTTTACTACGACGAACGCGAAGCTTTTGAACACGAAAAAGAGACATCTTACGGCTAGCGCGACAAACAATTCTATAACGGCTTATTCAAAATATATTCGAAAAAAATTTTAGAAATATCAAAAGCAGAAAGTAGTAATACATTGTTAGTTAACGCAACGATACTAAAAACAAAATCAATAATGGATCAATCAGAGGTAATTTACTTTTAAAAACTTTAATTTATTATTATTATGTCAAAGTATACTTAAAAATGAAGAATTAAAAAAATCTTTCATATATTTTAAAAGGAAAAAATACGCAAGATCAAAGACATTACAGAACTACAAAACATAATAATAGCCCAACAAAAACAAATAAAAGATTACAAAGAACAATTTGAAGCGACAAATAAAAAATATATTAAATTATTAGAAGACCCAATGAGCAAAAGGAAATCTTATTAAATTCTAAAAGTATTCTTTTAGAGTTCTTTTTTCCTAGAAGAATTCGAACAGAGTTCTTTATGTTCACCTATATAGTAAGCAGTTATGTCCGCTAAATATTTTTCTTTAAAACTTCGAAAAGTATTCTTTTTTTTGAAATTAGAGTGAGCAGAATGTTCCAAAGCCATAATAAAGTATTCTTTTGCTATTAAATATTGATACATTTTCAACAAAATTGATACTAAAACTTTTTATTAATATCTAAAAAAGAATTCTTTATGTTTTCTTTTTAATTATAAAACATTTTTACAGATTTAGGAAGTATGTACTGAGAAAAATTTGATAGTAGAAATTACTATTTGGGAAAGTAATTTTTACTGCTTTTCGTAATAAATTGGTAACAGACTTAAGATATTAGATTTTACTATCCAAAGATAGTAATTTTTGATGAAATCGAATTTTTAAAAATTTAATTCCAATTAGCTTATTTCTATATTTTACACATATCAGATGCTTCGCGCTGTTATTACTATAGTATTTATTATTTTTATTGATTATTATTATGCTATTTTGAAGAAAGAAAGAGATTAATTTTTTTGCGGCTTCGGGAATCGAACCTGGAGCTCCGGCGTGAAAGTCAAGTGCGCTGACCATTTACCTAAACAGATCTGTTACGTTTAAAATTTCAGATCTATCTGATATACGAACTAAAGTTAATTTCCGCTATGACTTAATGTTCGATCAATCTATAAGAATGATAAATCTAAATGATAGTACATACATAGCTGTCGAGAAACAATTTATTTTGAATGTTTCAATTTTAACTTAGCATAATATTTTCCACATTGAAAACGATTGAAATCAATTCTTAACACAATTTCAAATTAGAAAGAATACTTTATTATTACTTTTTAAAAACTATGTTATCAAATAAATGTTTGAAAACCTGCCAAAATAATACTTTCTGTATACCCTCGTAGCAAATACGCCATAAGATATGGCCGGTGAATAAATACTGGCCATATTTTTATTAGCATAATATGTCAACATAATATGCCCACATTATGTTGAGTAGTTAACTCCACCAATGGGTTTATAACCTAAAATCCATAAACTTAATAATCAAATTTCTTTTAACTTATATCCACTTGTAATAAGTATATTTTTTAGTGGACATAACTGTATACTTAAAGTATTCTTTTTTGGAAATGTGTGCTTATGGAGGAAAAAGTAGATCGTCTGGAAAAAAAGTCATGCTCTGACAATGAAAAACAAACAACAGGTAACAGCGTCTCCTAATTATTCTAATTATTATTATTTCTAATTATATCCTAAAAAGCAACAAAACTGTAATCGCTCTCTAATAAATAAATACAGATAATAATCATTCACCACTAATATCAAGGCCAACACCTACAGTGATCAATAAAATTTATAAAACAAAAGGTAACGTATTAGATAGCAAAAAAGTATCAATCATCATTTACAAACAAATTAATTAAATAATAAAACGTTTTAATAATTATATATTCCAAGAGAAACCAACAAGAACCACCAAATATTGAAAGATGGCTTAAGCAAAAAAAACTACTTTTTCTACTAATGTTTCTAAATAGATAAAATGTATTTTAAAAGGATAATTAATTTTAATACATACCTTAAATAAAAAATAATCTTGATTTCCATTCCTTCTGCACAGTGTTCTGTATCCTTAACTTTTCAGAGATCATACTTATTGGCAAACCACAATACGTGTCAGCTAATCCTAACCTATAATATCACATACTTTCTATAATAAAACTTCTAATCATTGATAAAATGCAAAGAGAATCAAGCATAATTTATATTTTTTGTGAACTGTAAACCAGTAATTAAAATAAATTTTTTTATGAGAAGCACAAAAGTTGAATTTGAAGCACAAAATGAATTTCTTTTCTTTTAGTCATAGGATTGATTATGCGCAACATTCTTTACAAGATGATATTATACGATATAAAAAAATTGTTAAGCAAATACCAAAATTAAGTGAAATTTTAATATAATTAATCTACAAAGTAAAATTTGTTTAAAGAAACTTTGAAATTATGAAAAATTATGATTAGAATCTATGACCAAATGTGATTGGTCTTATGAAATTACAAAATCTACAAATTGTATAATATCTACTAGTTTTTATGAAATAATTCATGACTGCAGCTAATTAAATACTGCATCTACAATCATAGATAACAATTTAATAAATCAAATAAACCTTGATTTATTTAAATCTTGCGCAAATCAAATTATCAGATCAAGTCATATTCAAGTATCGTATCATGAATAAAGAGACAAATCATAAGAGTCAATGAAAGTAAAAGGTGAGCTGTTCTCACATAAAAAAATATCACGATGCACAATTTTCTGAAGACACTACATTTATTAATAAACACACAACAATCACTTGTCCATACTTTTTTACTTGCTTCTGATACTGGTATTTTCTGCACTCCATTGCCACATATATATTGTTTACTAATCCGCTCTGTAAAAAGATTTTTAACCTACAAAAAATATTCTTCAAAAGAAAATCATTTATAAAATGATCATAATAAACAATAATTATTACTTATTCTACTCGAATGCTACATAAATGTCAGTACAACACAACAATATAAGTACCGATTCCGACTTCCGCTAGCATAACACCAAACGATACGTCATACGATACCGCAATAGTAACCAAACCGCAGTTGAGAACGCTAAGCGCCACCTTACGGCGTACAAATGCAACAACTACACGACAATTCTTTTCAAATGTAAACGGTTCTTTTTCAAATAAATTCGGCAACGACAATCGTGATCTAAAAAAAATGCATTACGTGTGATTAAAAAAAGAAAGTACCTACTACTTAAAAAATTAACAAGCATGTCTACTGAAAAACAGGTAATTACATTATTATTATAATTTATAAATGTATTAAACTCTATAAAAGTCCTTTTTCGCATACAAAAAAAAAAAAAAAAAATGATGAAAAGAAAGTTCAAAGTTTCCAAAACCGGTCATAAGGTTAATAAGTTACTACTATTTCAACAATTATAAGCACTTATACATAAAAAATAAAACAATTAATACGAACCGCATTTAGAAAGCTCTAAACTTGATTTTTCTTCGTTTATTGATAATTTTCGCGTACGTTCTCGCGTAACTACTTCCCGAATTTAATGTATGTTTTTTCATACGCGAAAAAAGACCTTTAAACAAACTATTTTTCAGAACTATTTTTCAAAAATATGCAATAATTCTATTTTTATAAATTTATATATAGGATGATATCGCGCACATAACTAATGTCAGTCATCTGCATCATATGATTAAAATTCAGAGAAGTCAGATCACCGAATTAGAAGAAGAACTTTATGAAACAAACAAAAAGTACATCAACCTGCTAGAAGCCAGTAGCAAATGCACCGATCACACACCATCACCAGACACTGAACACATCACAAACAAAACAAAAGGTAAATAATTAAAATGATACATAAAAATAAACTTGCAAAATGATTTCTTCCACGTAATCTAATTTTTTTCTTTTTTTATAATAATTTTAGTTCTTAACATCAACACCACTACAACAAAAGAACAAGAAGTAGAAAGATGGACAAATTCAAAAAAGAAATGTATACCAATCCACAAACAAAGAAGAGAGGAGAACAATATAATAAGACAGCACATAACATTTTTAAAGACCAGTTACCAGCAACAACAATTTCCTTCCAAACAAAATTCAATAACAACCGATACAATCCCTACCCAAACCAAACCAATTTTACTCCAACTTTTAATCCGAATCCTCGCATGATCAATCCAAATTTCGCAATCCCTTATGCTCCCATCATAAACCCTAATATTTTTGCACAACCTCCAGTAAATTTTACATCACCTTCGTTCACTATACCAAATAACACTTTGAAAAAGTCAAACCCCTTTGCTTTCAATACTTCCCAACCCTTATTATTAAAAAACCTCAATAACACTAAAAACACTGAAAATAACACTAATCAACAAAATACTATAAACAATAAAGATTCTAATTCAAAAGAGAACCCTACAATGCAAATAGAGTAAAATTAAACTCTAGAAATAGAATAATATTAGAATATTATTATTACAAAATAAAACTATCTTTGTTAGATAAATGATCAAAAAAAGAAATTATATATATATATATATATATATATATATATATATATATATAACATGTAAAAACATACGAGTCTCTTTAATACTTCCTCTCTATAATCCAGCACATCGATGATCCACAAAGTCAAGACCAAAAATATCAGCTGTAATTAGTGACTGTCAGATAGCAATTATACTTTTTCTACCAGCGCCAACACCTACCCATTTCAATGTAAAATAATTTAACTTATCAATTTTTGGCCTTTTGCAAATATAATCAATTATCGTATGCACATATCTTTTAATAAAATTGTGTATACCTGTTAATAAAATACTGACCCCTCATAATATTCTAATCCTGCCTTTACGTCTACTTTGAAAATGAAAAAAATGTTCTAATGAGGTGCTAAAAGGGCCTCCACTCGCCATTAGGATTTAATTTCAATTTGTTTACTATCCTGCCATGGCCATTGCATGTGAGAATACAGCTCTTCCTCCGGATATCCCACAGTTTGATAGCGATACTCATGCTACCTGATGCCAGTAATTCACCAAAAGTATAAAAGTACTTACAGAACGAGGTTCAACAGGTGAGACTTGACCAGCCCTAGCATCACAACAATCTCAAAACCTTCCAGCAAAAAGGTCAGCCATAGAACGCTTTTATTCAGCAGAACTCCATCAATCAGCAACAGAATTACAACCAACAACAGAGCTTCGGAGATTTCAACCAGCCTCTGAGCAGGAAAAACCAGCAGGCCAGAAGACAGGTTCACTACCAGCGACAGCAGTACAACAGCTTTTAAACCTTGAATTAAGTAGAAACTCGTTGAACTTTTTGTGTGACCAAGCCAAATTGTAAAATAAAATTTGTACAAAATACTCATGAATGTTTTGACAAAACGAGGTACATATAATTTGTTTATCTCGTATGCATAATACTTATGCATTCTATCTATATCTCACTAGTTATTATATAAGGAAGAGTTTTAATTTTATGCAAGAAAATCATGGCCCCGAAGTCGCACTCATGCGACTGATTACTCCCGAATTTTCGAAACGATTCGCTAATAACTTGACAACATACGAAAATGTACATACTTGTTGAGAATTATATCTTGCTACTCTTTGAGGAATTCGGCGTAATCGACTGAATCTGAGTCAAGGACTATTTCTTCTAAACTCGGGCCCTTTTGCGAGTTCGAAGACGATTCTGTAACAAGACGTGCGATTTATATATTAAAAATAAAATAATTTAAAAACAACAAAAATGTTTGCCATTACTTGGAAAAAAACCAGTCTTTTTGTATTCATTGAGCTCTTCTTTAAAAGCTTCTTCAAAAGTTTCTTACCTTGCTCTCAGTAGTTTCTCTTATTCCTTTTCATGTCTTAGAACCTTTTCTGCATGTTCACTTACTACTTTCTCTGTTGATAAATAAATTTCAGATATTAAAATTAAAAATGTTTTGATGAAAGAACAATGAGCTGAGATTACTTCGAACATGCTTTAGTTCAGACAGTTTTTTCTCTTTGTAAAGAGCCCATGGAGACCTATGATATAGCTAATTACTTTGTAAATCTAGAATTTCCTGTAAATTTTCTAGCTTAAAAACTGCATTGTCAACTTCTTCGAACATCTCTTGCAAAGAACCTACAAGTTAACTTAATAAAGTACACCAATGTTGTAAAAGCTTTCTCAAATGTACAGTGAACACACTACCTATTTGATCCATTAGCTCTTGAATGGTACTGTTGATCTTTAGTATAGAGGCCAAAGTACTATTTAAAGTTGCGATGCTATTCCACTGAAGTTCCAACTTTTCATGAATTGTTGCGATCAGAGCATCTGCTTCCTGAACTTTCTGTGCATTCTCTTCTGCAAGTTCATCCAAGGTATTCCATTCTATTTGGAAGTAATGAAGCATGTCAGCGCCAGCATCACTTGAAAAATTTAGTTACTGTTATCATTATAATTTATATTTTTTTAAACAAATAAATACAAAATGTTTTGAGTAATTTGTTTCTAAACTCAAGAAGATAAATCATACAAATAAAATTAAAAAAAAATTAAAAACCAGTTAACATAAAACAGATACTGACTTGGTTTACATTGATTACCATTTTATGCCTTGTATATTAAGTAAAAATTAGAAACTCCAAACTCAAAGTACCACATATTTTTACATGTACTGAATATTTACAATTACGTGTGTGAAAAAGCTATTAGTTCCTAAAACTTCTATTAATATTGATTACTACTGCACTACCTTATTTAAAACAATCATGAAAAGTACACTGTGTTTAGAAAAAGTTAAAATATTGGAAATAGCTTCGTGTTCTAAAAGCTTATGAGCTATATCGTTAAATACCTCTTGAAAAATATCACTATTTTTTGTTTTAACTGCATAAAACAAAACTGTTCGACCAGATCTACTATCTTGCAAACTGACATTCACGCCATGCTTCAGAAGCTCTATTATACCTTCCAAATTTCCATTTAATGTCAGTAGTGAATAACCGCTAAGCCTGTAAAATATAAAATATTTAATTTTTGTTAACAAAATATATAATATGCTGTAAGAATTACCAGAAAATCTCTCACTTTATATTTTAGAAGTAAATGTAAGATTCTAGAAGATGTTTTAGCTGCTATAATAACTGATGAATCATGAATTAGTTTAGATGATACTGGCTGTATTCCAGCATCAAGCAGTATTTTTACAATTCGCGTGTCCATTTCAAATTCAACTGATAATTATAAGCTTATCAACACTTAAATAACCTTATTGTCTAGTGAAGGAACCAATACGTTCTGCTGCTTTTAACAGTAACATACGCCTTTGAACTTCTTGCATGCTGTTATTTAAAATAACTTTGTGGATACTTAATAATCTATCATCACCATGCTTTTTGGCTGCTTCATAGTCCTTTAAGTTGCTTTAACACTGCTCTAGCAAAAGCTTTTTTATTTTGTTCAAAATAATCCTTGACATCTATAACGAATAACCTTACTAGTCGAAAATAGTTTTTCTAATGACTTATCCGGGTTCATTTTAAATTCTTTCTGTTCAGATTCTAAACAGAGTAAACATTATGATTTGTCTTTCTAGAAAATAATGTATTAATCGGTTGTTTCATCATTTTATGACTGTGTATTCTTTTCATTATATCATCTGATTCATTATTAATTAGAAAAAACTCATCATTCTTTAAACAAGAAAAAAATTCAATTCGCATCGTAAATTCACTTATTATTTTCATGGAACATTTTGTAGGCACAGATTTAATTAATCATTACTCACACTACTTAATTAGTTTCTATTTACTTCCAATACTTCATTTTTCAGCTTCTTTATTAGAAACCATAAACGTAATATTCTTTCTAGGTCCAATCACTCCAGTTGACTTGCTTGAATGACTTAATTTTAACTTTCTTCTTTGATTGTTGTTTACAGACCGCATCCTGCTATTTCTTCTTTACAAATTACTCTGTGTTATTAGTTTAAGCGACAAAGGCTTATTTATTAGTTGATTGCCATCTCTCTATAGCATCACCATTTTTTGTGACACAGGCAATTTTTTTATAAACACTCGTGTTTGACTATTCTATTTATCGATCATGTTTGAATTTTCAATTACTAATTTTTTCAAAATTCAATTATCACTATAATGCACTATAATATTTTGCTTATTAGAATCACTAGTATCTGATTTCAATAATCTTTTTAAACTTAACACCATTCATTGCACTACTGTTATTATTGCCATTTAGAAACTGAACTTTCATTTTTTAAAGAAACATGTCATCTGACTATGTAAGCCTGTCTTATCCTAAGATTGTAGCTGTCTCCGGGTGACTTTATAGTCCAAGCTGTGGGCTTCTCGTTGGTTTTCTTCGGCAACTTGAATTGCAGAAAGCATTCTGACAATTTGGCATGGTTCAAGTCCCAGATTTCTATTAGTGCTTCAGTTGATGAACCTACACAAGGTAAATCTTCTGTTTGACTTAATAGAACGCGTTCTATCAGTCTTGTGTGACCACTCAAGCTCTGAAATTATAATTGAATAATTTATTAATATAATATAATCAACTATCCAATAAATCATCAATAAACACCCGAGAGATGACTGGATTGATGAAGCACATATCTTTATTTTTTATTTATCAAAAATACTTACTCTTTGAAATAATAAATGCAGGGGACCATTACAATCTTAAAACATCCAAACAAACACATCCATTGCTGTTAATATTGAAATGATATATTCTAATCGTGAAAGCCACCTAGAATAGAAATGAAAAGCATTAAACATTTTAATACAAAATAAATAGTATACTGATAAATTGAATAAAATGTAGCTGAGTATGCCGATATACTTTCTATGACTCATACGCAGTTTCTAATCTCAATGATAGTTTGAAAATAATTAAAAAATAATGTGAATTCATATTTCTCAATGCTAACAACCTTAAAATAATATAAAATACTCAAATACCTTTGGAGATTTGAACAGATGATCCGTAAATAAATATATTATTAAAAAGAAGACTCCTCCTTGATTCTAATTCAGCTTTCTTTCCAACTATAAATATCAGCTACAGTTCTCAAATTATACAATCTTCTGTTTTTAACTTTCCTGATCTTTCTCCTCATGGATGTTTTTTTTTTATCTCTGTAACGAGAATTAACAGTCAAGGCACCCTATTAAAAATTATAACGTGCAATTACACGTATTATTGCACGTATATAAAAAACGCATTATTATGCGTATAATAGTATATATTTTTGTACGTACAAAAGTACGTACTATTGTACGTATAAAACTGAACGTTATAGTACGTATTAAAACACGTATAAATAAACAACTCAAAATGAAACGATTTTTGTTAGTTTTTTTTTCACTTGTTATAATACGCGCTTTAAAATGCATAATAGTACGTACAATTGTATGTATAAATATACGATTCAAGTTTTTTTTTAATAGTTAATATATAATTATATAATTGCACTACTATATATAAATTTGCACTTAAATATTATGATGATCAATATGGGATTGGAGTAACCATGTAAGATATTGTGAAGAAATTTTTATTTTATTTAAGTCATAAATATACATATGAAATTTTTTTCTAAATAATTAAGAAAACAATCCATATAGAACTCTCAAAACCAACAATAGTTATTTATCTTATAATTTATTGCTGAATATTACGTTTTTACTAATTGCAATTTAAAAATAAAAAAAGAAAGTCATTTTCTTTAAAATGATGGATATTAATTTTTCACTACACTTGCATTAAAAAAAAAAAGTTTTTTTTTTAAATCATCATTTTCATCAATTTTTAAAGCTATTTTCAGCGATTAATTCATCGATTAATCGCGGCACCATATAGTCGTATGAAATAAACCAAAAAGAAAGAAAGAGAAAAGGTATGAACTATTAATAAGTCGAATATCGTACCCTGTTGAAAATCTCCATCTGGATTTCAGCTGGATTTTCACATGGATTTCCAGATGAATTTTGCCTATATTTCGCCTGGATTCCACCTGGATTTCATCTGGATTTCCAGGATTTTTAAAAAAAAAATTTCCAAGGTTTCAAAGAGAAAGATGTTAAAAAATCTGTAGTACTCATTTTTAAACATATTTCTCTTTGTGGACTTAAAACTTTTTTTAGAAAAAATTCTCCTGGAAATTCACTTGAAAATCCAGCTGAACTCCAGATGGAGATTTTCAAAAGGGTAATATCCGAGCAGCAGCATCACAATACGATTTTCAAATGTCTGCGCGCACCTGGCGCCAAAGGAGATGATGCAGTAAACAAAAAATTTCAGTGAAATTGCACAACATATCTAACAAATTAACTATAACTATAAATTTGTTTCACTGTGCAAATCTCCTGCGAACAGTCTTGCTGCTGTTATACATATAGCAGTTTGATATAAAAGGAAATTTGCGGTAAAGTCAATGAACGGCCTATATAATCGACTTGCAATCACCGATCACCTACATTATAAAACTATCTAAAAAGCTCCCGACGAGCATTTCGTCCATTTCGTCGTGCATTTCGTCTTGCTCGTTTTATGGCTTTATTTCTTAATTCTGCAATTTTTCTGGACAAAAAACCAGTCATTTTTTTCAAAATGGCCATCTTCATTATTTCATCCATCTCTCTTTTTCTTCCAAGGTAATCATGAACCAAACCTGAAATTTAATAATTTTTTTGTATAGTGATGAACTATTTCTATAAAACTAGCAATAAACAAATTGTACTTACTAATCATTAATCGCAACTTGTCCTTCTCGACTTCTTTGACTGGCGAACGATTTGGTATTCGATTTCTATCTGTGATTTTGCGTACTTCAACTGCACGGTTGCACAAATCATAAGGATTCCAAATAATTTGTGCTAACGACTTAGAGAACTTAGCTACATCTTCTTCAGTTAACTAAATGGTCCACCTTGTGTAATCCATTGTCAGTCCAGGTCCAAGATATATCTAAAAATGTGTAATACTTACATTATTTTTTTTAATACTATGTTTATAACTGCATAAAATGTAATTACTATATTTCTATAAAAAAGTTCGGTATATTAAAACTGATAAGCTTTCAGAGAACAGAAGTTCTATTTTCGTCACAAGTGGATGTGTTAACGTCGCATTTTGAGAGTAAAATAGACCTTCTGCTCTCCGAAAGCTTATCTAACTATGTTGACATGATGAAATGCACACGGAGGGCTTATATATTCAGTTTCAGGTCTGAACATTGTACCAATTGAATCATATGCTAATTTTAATTTTTAAATTGTTGTTATCTTCATAATTGTACAATGTCCAGACTTGAAACTGAATATATAAACTCGTTACTCGTACGACTCACCGCTGTTGATATGTTTTAATTGCTCGGCTTCAAAACGTTACTTTGTTTAAATTTAAATTTCTGCACTAATTTTTATATAAATATTTACTTTCAGAGAGAACATTTGACGTGTTCCCAAGTATCCATATCAGATTTTTTGAATAGCAGCGACGAGGAAGGTTCAGCAGCAGAAAATACATGGCCAAACAACATCGAAGGACTTCAAAATCAAAAGGGATTTTTAGATTCGATTTCGGCTACTGTCAATAAAAGTCCAGGTGAATTATTTCTAATGGCCTTACGATACTCGGTGAAACATAAATCATCATTTACGGCTATGGTTGGTTTATTAGAATTTGTAAATCAAATATGTGGTAAAAAAGTTATACCGGAAACACGTTACTTCATGGATAAATTGTGTAATGTAACCAAAAATGTAACTTTTCACAGTACATGTCCAAATTGTTCTAATTATTTGGGCACATTTCAAAATAGCATTAAATCTTTACCATGTAATAAGTGCTATTTAGCCGTTAATGTCTCGAGTATGTCCAAACCATCATTCTTTGTTTTAATAGATCCATCTGATGCGATATGTGATTGTTTACAGAAACATGAAAATTATTTTAATTTTGTAATTAATGAGCGAGAACGTGAACACAATCACATTAAAGATATTATTGACGGTAAAGCTCATAGAAAGTTTATCAAAAACTTATCTTTGCAGAACCGATATTCTTACGTATCTGCAATATTAAATACAGATGGAGCTCCCGTATTTAAATGCTCCAACTATTCAATTTGGCCAATATACATCATGCTCAACGAAATAGCTCCGCAAGCTAGATTCGATAACGTCATTTTGCTAGGCATTTGGTACGGTAAAAAAAAAACCTGTAATGAGTGTTATTTTAGACCTGCTTGTAAAATTTATCAATAATATTTTGGAGGTCGGTATACCATGTAAGATAAAAGAAAAAGAGTACTCTTTGAAGTTATTTATAATACTAGCATGCGTAGACACCATTGCCCGTGCTCCCATGAACGGCAGTAGTCAGTTTAACGCGAATTATGGGTGCGATTGGTGTGAGCATCCTGGCCGTTATTATCAAGGAAGTATGAGATACCCCTATCTCCGACGACCTCTAAAACTGCGAGATCAAGCAACTACAATTCAATATGCAGCACAAGCATTGACTCAATCAAAGCATGTTGTTGGCATAAAAAGCGCATCGCCGCTAATTAATTTAAATAATTTTGACATAATAACAGGTTTTTGTCCTGATTATATGCACTGTCTATTGGCTGGTGTCGCTTCTCAATTCACTTCTCTTCACAATATTTTGTTCATGATATGTTGAAGGATGATATTGATCAACTTGATAATATGCTTTCAAAGCAAAAGGTACCTCATCAGATAAGTCAGTTATCGAGAGGAATAAAAAAACGAAGTAAGTGGAAATGCCGAGAGTGGGAAAACTGGGTACTTTACTATAGTTTACTACTATTAAGTAGATTTCGGTTAAATATAAAACGCCTTAAACACTGGTCATTATTTGTTGAATGTTTGCACAGTTCGTTACAAACAGACATCACGTATGATTAATTAAATTATGTTGATGAAATTATTCAGAAATTTGTGTCGGAAGTTGAATCTTTGTATACATTGAAAGCTATGACGTATAACGTCCATCAAATGTTACACATTCCAAAAAGTATTGCAGATTGGGGACAACTGTGGGCGCATTCGGCATTTCAATTTGAATCGGCTAACTGCAAATTATTACGTGCTATTCATGCCGCTAATGGTGTAATTTTACAGGTCGTGAGGCATGTAAGCATTCAACAATTTATTAAAAAATTGGAAAGTATTGTTTATCCGAATTGCTCACCAATTGTAATTCAATACTGTGAAAATTTAGTTCCAAAACATTCTAAAAGTATTGTCAAGACTGCTGCTCGTACATACTTTGGAAAAGAGATACTCATTGAACCATATTACGTCCAAAATTTTAATATTTCAAGGTCATCAAAAATATTTTTAAAGATGGTGTTTGAAAGATGTTTATTCTCCTCTGCACGAAAAATTAATGTACGTTCACGTAACGATTTTCCTCAGCTAAAAAATAAACAATTTGTACAAGTTCTTGATTTTTTAGTAGATCTTGAAAATAAAGACGAAATTATCATGTGCAAACTGATTGAAACTAGACCAACAAATATTCAAATGCCATAAATGAAATAATTAATTTATCGAATGAAATTATTGCTATTCCAACAGCTCAAATTAATAAAGTTTGAATATATCTTGAAGATAATAAATATGCGTGCATAATCTCTGTAGTAAATTCATTTTGGTATTAAATATACAAATATGTGTATGCTCGGTACTTTCTGTGATATTTTTACGTTATATTTTGTAACAATTATTGTATGAATTATTATATATTAATAAAAATTATTTTGAAACAACTATACCTTTGTCAATAATAATTATAGTACCTATATAATTTTACTTGAATCGAATATTTATACGTACAATTGTACGTTCACGCTATCAGTCATGCTATATATCAAACTGATACATACCATGAAATGATTAGATAAGAAATAATTAATTATGTAGAACGCAATTGGAACGACAAACAATTAGCTGTACAACACGTTCGTGGAATAGTAAACATGAACGATTATCGTCGATTCATGTCCATCTCCCAGGGAAATATAGTAACATACGGAACGGAATACGAGATTATTATATTTTCTAAATTATATTCTAGATCGTTTGCAATTTTACGACCGTCTAATACAAATAGAAAACATTATGAGCATATGTTACATGATGATTATTTCGGACAATCGGTGGTACACTTTCTTTTCTCGGGCAATTCAAAATGTCACAGTCAAGAACAAATGCAAACGACGGGGTAGACTGCGAAACAATGATATTTTCAAAAATTTATTTTAAAACTGTAGAAATTCTACGAGTAAATCCAAACTGCAAAACTGACTATGAAATTATTTTCAAATGTAATTTTGGCAACAATACTAATGAACCAATATACTTTCTTTATTCTCTTGATCTTAGCAACAACAATGGACTTTTGACTTATTAATAAACACAATCAAAGCTCGATCTCTTATTGAAAATAATCTTTATTTCCTATCCAATACATTCAAAACAAGGAATCCAACGGAACATTAGAGCCTATTAATAATCAAAAAATGGATTTTGAAACAAATATAATGAATTTTCCTCAATCTAGCATTCGTGAATCAGAACCAATTATCAAACAAATCAAACAAAATAAGAAATCTAAAATTACATACAAAAGAAAAAACATAAGTATATTCCAAAAAATCTAAAAGACTATACAAACTTTTAACGAAAAACAAGAGAAATTGTAATGAATACAAAGAAATCGAACGGGAAAGAAAAAACAATATTACAGAAAAAAAATTAAACAAAATTTTGAAAAACAATGAACAGAATAAATCTATATCTAATGAATAATAAAAACCACACTCTAAAAAGTAAGAAACTTTTTCCTAACAAAAATGAATAATCAAAATCAACCTTTGCAACAAAATTCAAAAGCATAGATTACAAATTACGCGAACACAAATTAAATTTAATAATACTAAGACATGAGAATACAGAAAATCAAACTCAAACAACAATATCGTAAAAAACACCGTAATCACATGAAAGTAATACGTAAGAAAATAGCACACTGCACAAAACAAATAAAATACAAAAAACAAAATTAATAAACACTGTATTATTAGCAAACGCAACTTATAATTGTCAAAATCATCGTGATCCATTTGATTTACAAAATCGGCCTCACTTTGTGAAAAAAATTGAAAATTTCTTGAGAGCAATTAATGCTGAGGATCCACTTGGATTTGCTCGTGTGTGGCGGTCTATTCTTTAAAAAATTAGTCTTGTGTTACACGGAAACATCCATAACTACTCATAAGAATCTTATATGGAATTGGGACGAAATTTGCACAATTAAAAGTAACAATCTAATCGTATTATGCCACACTTGCAAAAACGGTGTTTTTAACAATCGTGTACCCAAGCTAGCTTTAATCAAGGGTTTAGAATTCCATGAAATTCCATCACCTTTAAAAAATCTGACCCCATTAGAAGAAAGACTAATATCACCTCGACTACCATTTATGCAAATACGACACCTGGGAATAGATAAACAATTTGGTCTTCGAGGTAACTGCGTAAACGTACCCACTGATGTCGACAGCAATGTTTCGATTCTCTCACGAGCAGTCGACGATGTTCAAACCATCCAGATAAAACTTATGAGAAGAATGAGAGATAAAAATCCATACTCTTTCGAAACGATCAAGCCAAACAAAGTATATGTTGCAGCAACATACCTAACCAATCAACCGCTATATCAGTTGCACAATATCACACTATCTCACAATTGGTTACAATCGCAAAGCAACGGTGAAAATAATGCTCAGAATCCTAATATCAATGATATTAATATTTTCATCGGTAATAATGAAAATCCTGTTGATCACGATGACAATAATAATAACATTGTTATGAATGATGATAAAAACGCTGTTGCTAACATGGACAATTGGGATGAAACGACAAGCGACGAACCGATAAATCCAATAGACGAAGAAACGCTTTTATTGGAGGAATTCACAGCAATAAAATTTGCCCCAGGTGAAAATAAACGTCCAATATCATTATTAATGAACGATGATTTAGAAGAACTGGCAATTCCAACGATCTATTGTGGTCAACGACGAACGCTAAAAACTAAGATCAGTCCAGTGCAAATAGCTAATTCGGAAGCACACATGTATGATCGACGTTTCGCACTCAAAATCCCAAAACTCATGTTGAGCCATTGTCGTACACGTTTACACAAATTGGTTTCCAACGTTCATATAAGTTTAAGAAAAAAACGCTTAACTACGAACGTAACAGTCAGCGATGCTCTAAACAATGCTGTACTTGAAAAATTGATCCAACAAAACGATGGCTTCCGAATTTTACAAGTGGACCGTTCAAGCCCTGCTTATTGGGAACAAAATAAAAATGTTTTCAGCATGATGCGCCAACGTGGTCTGCCACAAGTATTTTTAACAGTTTCAGCAGCAGAAATGAAATGGCCGGAACTAATCATAACGCTGAACAAAATTTTAAACAAACAAGACATAAGCGTGGAAGAATGCCAGAATTTATCATGGCAAGAAAAAATTAAACTCATCCATAGTGATCCAATAACATGTACGATGTATTGGACTATTCAAGCTATTGAAATGCAAAAATGAAGTATTCGAACAGCACAATGTGGAAGAGTACAACTATAGAATAGAAAAGAATCAACATAAGGGCAGTCCTCATGTACATTGCATGCTATGGCTAAAAGATACTCCCCACTTTAGCCGTCATAATTCCAAGTTCCATTGAAGAATGTGAACGATTCATAGACAAATTTATTAACTGCAAAGATGACCCCGAAATATCAGCTTTAATTAATTATCAAGTACACAAACGTAACAACACGTACAAGAAAAAATCATTTGGCTCGGACACGAATTTTTGTACATTCGGATTTCCCCAAATGCCAATGACGACTACAAAAATACTTTTGCCAAAGAGCACACAAGAACTGAATAACAATCAGAAAAAAATTATAAATTCAAAGTGGACTACAATTAAACACATAGTAGATTTAATCGCCAGAAAAGATAAAAGTACAAGCCACATAAAATCGATCAACGATTTCTTACTGCACATCAGCATGAACGAAAACGAATATATCCAGATGATTGAGTACAACCTTAAACGACCCACGATATATTTACAACGAAACGTCAACGAATTAAAAATCAACGGATATAATAAACTGATTTTGAGTTTGATGAAATGCAACATGGATATGCAATTCATATTAGATCCATACGCTTGCATTTGTTACATAATCAATTACATAGGAAAAAGTCAACGTGGACTATCAAAATTACTGAAAGACGCTGCCGAAGAAGTGAAAAAGGGAAATTATTCCCTACAATAACAATTACGCAGTATCGTTAACGTATTTGTTAACAAAACGAAAATTTCAACTCAAGAGATCGCTAATCATTTACTGGGCATGCCCTTATCCGTCACTTCCAGACAATGTATCTACATTAACACTTCCCCCGCTAGCGAAAGATGCCATTTACTAAAATCAAAATTAGAACTGTTAAAAATTTTGGAAGAAAATCCAAATTCTACCGACATTACCGAAGCTGGAATCACAGAACATTATACAAACCTGACGAAATGGAAACATGGTGTCTTGTTGATTTCGCTTCAAAATGTCAATACTCCAAAACATTGAGAAAAAAAATTCTAATCAGGAAAACGATGCGACGATGACAATGCCGAATTATAAGAATCATTAGGAGTTGAGAAGAATAAAACTTTGAAATTGAAAAACGACGATGGCTATGTTTACGAAAGAAAATCTTACAAAATCATAAGATTCCGAAATTACAGTGTCTTACAAGATGAAGCTAATTTTTACAGAGAACAATTGATGCTCTTTACTCATCATCTTAAACGATAGATCAAATCGCGTTGAAGGTTTGGAGATCGAACTAGCACAAGTTGATATCGGTACTGAGATGCCTAATAATTTCAACACAACTGAAATTGTGCAAAATATAGACTTACCGCGCCAAATTTCAAACGACGAATATTATGCATTTATTAGACGACTAAATGACAAACAATATATATATCACCATGATTTCATATAATTTGAGAAATAATCCCGATGAAAAAATCTATCACTTCATCAATGGCGGTGCTGGAGTAGGTAAAAGCAAACTAATGGAAGCGTTAACGCAAACGATAATAAGACATTACAATTCGATTCCTGGAAATGACCCAAACAATGTACATGTACATTTGTGCGTTTACACCGATAAAGCAGCCTTTAATATCAAAGGAATTACATTACACTCAACGTTTCACTTATCCGTAAATAACGATGTAATGACTCCTTTGCCACCCAAAACGCTTAATACCATAAGAACAAAATTATCACATTTGAAATACCTCATAACACAGCCCCACAATAAAAAAAATTGTAAGTCCCAAAAACTTGACTACGGAACTTATATGTTTTTGGGATCGTTGAATCCGAATCCAGGGTCATTTTAACCCCATCAGATCTTAATTCAAGGTCAAATAGGGGTCAAATTATCAAAATACATTGAGAAAAGACTAAACCATGGTATCTTGGGGTTTTTGGGATCGCTGAATGCGAATCCGGGGTCATTTTAACCCCATCAGAACTTTCTCAAGGTCAGTTGAAGGTCAAATTATGGAAATACATGAAAAATACACTAAAACCATGGTATCTTGGGATTTTTTCGGGCGCTAAATCCGAATCCGGGCTTATTACAACCCTATCAGGTCATGGTCAGTTCAAGGTTAGTTCAAGCTCATGGACGTAAAGAGAGTGAAAAAAATAGTTATAAACTGAAACAATGCAAAAGGTAATGTAAACCATAAATCAAAGAACAATATATATGCAGTGTATCCTTTAAAACTATATCATAGTTTGCTGCTCCTTCATTTACTTTAAATTTGTTAGAAGTATATGCAATTCAATAAAATACCCGTAAAATTATTAAGCCCATTACTCTTTTTTATGGTAACGAACTATTTTATTGTCAAATGATCTACGAAGTGGATTACGCTTCCGCTTTTCCGATGTTGAGGGTAGATCTCTTTTTAACGACCAACAGTAATCTGCTAACATATTTACGTCCCATCTTCCTTGGTACCTGCGCTCCATTTCCTTGATATCTTGGTGAAATCTCTCTCCCTGCTCTTCGCTGTAATCATAGGCAGTCTTGATTTTTGTAACTATTTACTAAATTTAAAACTATTTGTTCGTAATTTGGGCTCTTATGATTTCCAAGAAAATTTGTAATTACGTCCTCTAAATATAACCATGCTTCTCTCTCTGTATGATTCATTTTCGTAACAAAAATTTCATCATTTATCATCTTACGAATCTGAGGGACATCGAAAATTCCTTCATTTACTTTAGCATCACTTAATTTGGGAAACTGATTTCGCAGATACTTAAAGCAGCTACCATCTTTGTCTAAAGATTTTACCCATTGTTTCATAAGTCCCAATTTAATGTGCAGAGGTGGTATAAGAATTTTTGATGGATCAACAAGTGGCTTTTCTTTTATATTCTTAGAACCCGGTTCGAACTTTTTTCTAAGGGGCCAGACACTCTTTATGTAATGATTCTTTCTATCCCAACTATCCCATTCACATAAATAGCAAGGATATTTTGTGAATCCCGATTGTTGCCCCAGAAGTATTGTTATGATTTTAAGATCCCCATATATTTGCCATTTATGATCATTGTATTTTATTCGGTCTAATATTACTTTCATGTTACAGTACTCTTCATTCAGTATTACCGAATATCCTATGGGAATGGCGGCATAAACATTTGTATTGTGTAACAGAAAGACTTTTAAACTTCTCATCGACGAATCGATAAACAATCTCCACTAGTTGGGGTTGTAACATCCATGTTTAAAGCAATTCATCAACCCAACTATATCTTTGCCGTAAACTAAGGAAAATTCTTCATCTTTAGCGAAATAATCACGATATTTCTTATCTCTGTCTCGGTAGTAAGAAATTTGATTAGTATTTTCTTCATATTAGCTTCATTAGTATTTTCTTTTAGCCATGAAGCCAAGTACTCCGCCCCATCCTTTGGTAGGCCCAAATCGCGTATGAGATCATTCACTTTTTCTTGTGTAAGTAGACCTTTCTCCTTCTTAGCATTATAGGGGATGTATTCCTCGTCACTTATATCACTTGTACTAGCAACGTCATTGTCTTCATGAGGCGATTTTTCTTCTTCCGCAATAACATCTCCTTCCTCCATTTCTTCTTCTATCATTTCATATTTATCATATCATTCTAAATTTTCCTCAAGATCCATACTTCCACTTACATACGTACCCAGTGGATCTTCTCTTTTATCAATTGACAATTCATATATAGGTTTCGTGACACTTTCAACGTTAGCGTAATTAATGTGCGACTTGATTTTACTATTAACTCCATGCAAATTCGTATTACAAAAATAACAGTCTTCTTTCCTTAAAGGTTCCTTCCATATCGTAAGCACTTTCATTTTTACTTCAGTTTTACCATTTTTGCCTTTCTGTAGCATTTTCCTACATATTCCGCATATGATTTTAGGAATCCAATCAAATTCGTCAATTTTCATGTCTAAGTCAAACATGTTCTTGTACTGCTCTTTAATATTTTGATTGATTTTTCTTCTATTTTTTGGGGTCTCATACTTGCCACAAATGTAACAAAAACTATCCCGTTTTGCTATAAGGCATTCTTGGTCACCAGAGCTCAAGTGATAAATTCTTGTAGTATTATACTCTTCGAAAGCCAAGTTTCCCACTAACAAAGAGCTGCGGTCGCTCGATGACGACGCCTGCGGGCCCGCTTGCTCACCCTGACCAGCCGCCGATACTGGGGTTCCGAATCCCTGCATCGTAATTTTTTGCTGTTTGTCTGCCATGACGGCTCTAAAGCCTTCACCCAGGGGTTTAGCCGACCAAAAAAAGAATCGGTCGTTTCCCACCGTCACCACGTGGAGGTACCCTGGGAGCAAACAAACAGCATATTCATATCCGTTCGTATCAAGTAGGAAATACAAGTGATACAAGTGAGATGAAGATTACTGTAACATGACTTTGGAAACCTTTTGGGAAATAAGACCTTAACACAAACCCAAGATAGTCAACATCAATCGTCTTGGGACTTACACTGAGAGAGACACCCGATAATGAAGACTGCCTAATGAATCTAAAATTGCACTTTTTATATTCGCATGTTGATGAGTTTCCAGAAAACCTAGGTGATTACAGCGAAGAGCAGGGAGAGAGATTTCACCAAGATATCAAGGAAATGGAGCGCAGGTACCAAGGAAGATGGGACGTAAATATGTTAGCAGATTACTGTTGGTCGTTAAAAAGAGATCTACCATCAACATCGGAGAAGCGGAAGCGTAATCCACTTCGTAGATCATTTGACAATAAAATAGTTCGTTACCATAAAAAAGAGTAATGGGCTTAATATTTTTACGGGTATTTTATTGAATTGCATATACTTCTAACAAATTTAAAGTAAATGAAGGAGCAGCAAACTATGATATAGTTTTAAAGGATACGATTGTACTTGCATATATATTGTTCTTTGCTTTATGGTTTACATTACCTTTTGCATTGTTTCAGTTTATAACTATTTTTTTCACTCTCTTTACGTCCATGAGCTTGAACTAACCTTGAACTGACCATAAATATAACCTTATGGGACTATACTGACCCTGGATTCGGATTCAGCGACCCCAAAAACCCCTAAATGTCATGGTTTGATTTTACTTTTTATGAATCTTTATGATTTGACCTTCAACTGACCATGATCTGATAGGGTTGTAATAAGCCCGGATTCGGATTCAGCGCCCGAAAAAATCCCAAGATACCATGGTTTTAGTGTATTTTTCATGTATTTCGATAATTTGACCTTCAACTGACCTTGAGAAAGTTCTGATGGGGTTAAAATGACCCCGGATTCGCATTCAGCGATCCCAAAAACATATAAGTACCGTGGTCAAGGTTTTGGGACTTACAATTTTTTTTTATTGTGGGGCTGTGTAATTGTTGTGGTATAAATAAGGAAACATGTGATGGTGAATAATAATAAAATGTTTTTTTTATTGTATTGAAAGTTTATTCAGGAAAGTATATACATGGTGTACGCAAGAGGTTACATTTTTAGGCAAATTTTACATAATTTAGTACATCTTTTGCGATGAACGGTAAACCGGACACGAGGATTTCGGATAATACAATTCTCAAATATTGCTCTTTAAAATTGTCGTTGTTATCGTCGACCATTTTATCCAGTACAAAGCCTTCTATAGGGATGTTATGTCTCGAATAAAACTGTTTAAATTCCTTGAAATCTGTCAAAATGTTCTTAATGTTTTGTGGTTCTACGGCTTACAGAGCAGTCTTTAAATATTCGAGAACGTAGTCGTAGGTACGGTTTACCTTACCGACGAGAGTTTTCAAAGCATCCAAACGTTGATCGACTAGTGAACTATATAGACGGAGTGCTTCAAATGTTGGGTGCTGCATCACTATACCCGGTGGGTTGGATGTTTTCATTTTTTTACAAACCGGCTGAGCGATTTCTCCTTCTTCGTCTTCTTCGCTTGGCTGTGTGTTTTTAGGCCTTTCGTCGATTGTGATTGACTTGATGCCGTACGCGGTTCAAAAGTTTAAGCCGTGATTTGTAAGATAGACCTTAACCGGGTGTCCAAATTCGTGATAAAACGAATAAGAATTGTTCAAATAAGCTGTTATAGCGTTAAACTGATCTTTTAAAAGAGTTATGTTTTTGTACATTGGCCCGTTACTTATGAGTTTAATAACTTGATGATAGATGACCCATCACTGTACTCCAGGCCGATGCAGACTCTCTTTGAGTTGGATTTGTTGAGCGCGTAGGTCGTCGACAGTAGTAGATTTGGAAATTCAGCAGTCGGACTACGTTTGCCGAGTGTTTCACAGTTCGCCATGGTGAAGCACAAAAAAAAATGCACGGTACTATCTCACTTGTAAAAAAAAACAGTTATTATAGCGTACAAGCGCACAGTCAGAGAGTCTCGATGCTACTATGATATCTCGCGACCGCCGTCGTCTCTTTAATACAATTTTCCCCAATACCCTTTCGTAGTCCAACAGTTATACGGTTGTTGAAAATACGGCGTAAGGATGTTACAAACTGGACGTTAAAAATAAAAAATAAATCTTTCATCAGAGAAAAGTACGACGGACGACATCCGTCTGTTTAGAAAAGAAAAATTCGTTACTGATTAATAAAGGAATACATGTGCGTAGGTAGAATGAGAACACATTTATATTACGTTTAATATTTTTCTTTATTCAAGATTACAAATAAATCAAACACATCTTAATCTAGAGGTACACGCTTGATTACATGGCCCTGAGCCTAGAGAATGCTCATCGGCAAATGTAGACGCTCGCTTACATTTTTTATATTTAAGTTTATTGCGAATCTTTTTATAAAATTTGACGACAAGGATATCGTTTTGCTCAGTGTCTTGTGAGAATAAGCGGCAAAATGCCTCGAGTCTCGTACCGCAACACATGTGATATAAAAACATAATAGTGTATTGTCCGCAGCAAATCGTGTCGATGCTTTGAAGAGTTTTTGTATTCCAGCGAAAATATTTACAGTTCTTACGTTGGCGTTCTATATGATGTCTTGATACCGGTGGCAGGCCATAACTGTCGAAATACCAGTGTGTTCCTGGTTTAGTGTGATCATCGGTGTTAAACACTATTGCTGCTGGCGTCATCAGCACCCGCGGTATCCGATCTGCAGCGTAAACCCCGATTGTCCGGCCTTTTAAGCCTTCTAGGGCTCTCATAATCTCGGCCGTATTCATTTTTTATTGTAGATGAAACGGTGTTGTTACTCGCGTATTCGTCGCGTGTGAATGGATCCACTTTCGTAGTATGTGTGCTCTCAAGAGTGCACAATGTCATCTTTTATAGGTGTCTACCTGACAGCCATGGTAGCTGCAGACCTGCGGGCATTTAAAGCGTCTCTGCAGTTCACCGAATCCAGCTGTCTTGTAATCATCGAGATTCTCGACGTTGCGTGTCGTTATAGATTGGACATATCGTGCTTTCTCAAGGCCCTTGACGTATATTCTTTTAGCCGTTCTAGCAAGGTTATACAGGTGATAGTATAATTTTCGTAGTGTTATATCGCCCTCGAACCAGTGTATCCCAAAATGTCGCACCGCTGCATAGTCGTTGGCGATCCTCAAGGAGCAGGGTAACTCGGTAAATTCGTGCGGTGGCAAAATCACCCAATGAGAAATGACGTGTCCTTGCAGAGAAACTACTTCTTTGGGCAAAAACTTGTCTTCTTTGTCCCTGAAACCCTGAAGTTCTATCACGTAATCGTAATCCATGGTGAATGTATCGGGTGCTGCTGCTACAGCGTCAGAACTCTTATACTTTTTTTTCTCTCTCCCACCACCCAGCCACTTTAGGAATTAAAGTCCGTTATAATTTGTCTATTCGAGTCGATTTCGAGCACGTTGTCAAACTCTGCGTAAACAATGCAGTTTAGCGTTTCCGTTAGAGCTTCGGCGAAACGCACCTCAACGCGTAGAGACCCCGAGCGAACGAGATTCCAATGGCTGGTAAAATGCGCTGACAAATCCGGTGTCAGATCTAAAGCAAACAGGCAAAATCCGTTGGGATAACCGTAGCGATCGATATCGAGACCCTCATTTAGGTAATGTATACCTGTGCCGGAAAAAAGCGTATGATAAACGTCTACGTATAGCTTATGGTCACCGGTAAAGCGTGGCTGCAACGGCCTACTGGGGACTTGAACGCCGTCCACGTAGAGCGAAATAAAGTTTATGTTAAAGTGTTGAAAATTGAAAGGGTTGAGCTTTCTATTGCCGCTGAAGGCTTTATTTTTAACAAAGCCCAGGATGATCCTTTTGGGTAGCTGTCCTAGTATAACGTTGTCCAGGGTGTCGCCGAGTATACCGCTGTGCAGCGTAAACGACTTGACTTCGGCCCTTGTTAAGGGGTATTTGGCTGTTGTTTTAACAAGAACGTTCGCGTGCGCTAGTAAAATACCCGGGCTTATCTTGGCACGACGCACGATCATTGTGGCCTCCTTGATGTGCACCGAAAATTTTCCGTTATCGGACCAGTCCATGAGACAAAAGGCGTCTTTGCTACGAACCAATCTTACTCTCACGTCTACACCGTTGATTAGGAATTTCGGTTGATTAAAAACGTCACAATGCAAATGTCCGATCATGTCGACGGCCTTGCCACCAGCTGTAAAGAACAGTCTGTTAATGAGACCTTGATTCGCACCATCAGCCTTACGATCTAAATTTGGCGCGGCATCCATGGCATCAGCGGTATCGATGATCCACAAAGCAGACGTGAGATGAGAGCGCATAGCAGGTGCCGCATAATTTAGCAGCGTGTCTATGTAGGCTCTATACGGATACGCATTGTTTGGCGGTGAAACTAACTTTTGATTGAAAAATATGTCAATCTGATCAAACATTGAGTGTATAAAGGGCCAACTTTGAGATTTTCGCTGGGTGTATCACTAGCTGGTAGTATTTGAATGGTCAGGTGCAACATGGTGTGCGCGAGATCGACGTAGTGATCGGTTGAACTTGGAATTAAAAATTCCAAGGGTTAGTCACCATCGTCGCTGAGCGACGAAATGGGTTTGTAGTAGAGATAAGCGCTACTTTCGATGGATGTTTGAGTGAAAGGAAGAGTAAAGAGATCTAGCTCGCTCTTCATTCGCTCGCCGCTGCACGCGTGTAGATACGCCATTGTTATTAATTTTTAGGACCGAAAATATCTGTCACACTTCTGATCCGTCTCTTTCTCTTCTTTTTGCGCTCTAATTTCTTGCTTGGTTTTTTGCTTACTCGCTTTTTTGATTTTGCCTTGCGACGCACGTTGCGTACCGGTGCACGGCTCTTCTTCGACTGCCGTTTGCGCTTGGCAACAGGACCTATATAGCCGTTACCGCTCATCATCATTTGATCAAGCTTGTTTTCTGCTTTTCTTTTCAAATTTTTACCCGACTCTTTCAGTCGACCGCTGAGGGCTTCTTTAAAATTAGCACCGTTATTGGCGACGTCGTCGATTACATTCAGGCCCGCGCGAATAGTTTCTTTGCCGACCGCTTTGGCACCGCGCGCGAGATAAGGTGCTATTCGACGAAAAATCAAGCCCAGAAAGCTTCCAATACCTGAACCTCGTTGGTAAGTCGCTCCGGTGTATACAGATTTTACACCGGCGTCGCCACCGACTTGGTCGTTGTAGTAATGAATATAATGACTCATTTTTATGCCTACAGATTACGCTTAAAGTGAAGCGTAACCGTCAGTGTCCCGTACTCGAATGGTATTTTTTCACCGTGCTGATCTCTTATATCGATAACGATATTTTGGAAAGAGTGCTGCAGCAGTGGAATGTAATGGATCGGTGCAAACTGTTTAACCATGTACGTGCCGAATTTGTACTTTGAGTTTTCAACTTACAAAAGTGCCTGTTTGCCTGTGCACGGCATCTTCGAATCCAAATACGCGTCGAATTTTTTCATTAAAGGTTGTATAATGAGGATATTTACATTTACAGGTACGTCTCAAGGTGTAGAGTAGCCTTTCTGAAATTCAGTCGGTGCGAGTATTTGATGCTCGCGAATATCTCGTACTTTGTTCAATTCTTCGGCCAGCTGGTCCACAGTTTCGTATATTCCATGAGGAAAATTGTAGTACTGATCGCCGTCTTAGCTGGTCTCACTGCCAAGTTTAAAAGTGTAGTACGCCTCGGGTTCTTGAATGTGCATAACGGTGTGCGGCATGTGGAATTCGGCTAGGCCCACGTGCCAATCTCCTGTCAGTCTTATTTCGCGGCACAGATGCGTGCTGAAACAAGTTGTCGCGTTATCGGGAAAATAGACCAAGCTGCTGTTACTCGGTAGCACGAGATAAAAGTCGTCCGCGTTATCCATAGTTTAAACACCTTTGATTCGCTGAGCTCGCTTTTACCCAAGAGTTAAATTTATCGGGATATCCCAGCCACTTGACAAACAATTATTTTTTATTTCCGCGACCCTTGGTTTTAATTACACGCTCTATCTTGAATTCTTGATCAGTTATACGAGCAGCGCCTACGCGCACCAATTCCTCATTGTAAAAAAATCCGTCAATGATTTCACCATTGAGATCCTCCAATTCGTAAGTGTAGATACCTTGCCGCTGAGTTACGCGTTTGATTTTGAAAATTTCTTCGCTAAAGTTTTTTTCGAACCCTTTCGAAAAGGTGCCCTTGGATCGACTGATGCGCACGTAGTCGTTGACACGGTATTTAGGCTGTATCGGGTGCTTCTTTTCTCGAGCGTGGCGCTGCTGCTCTACGTTGTTGCGGGCTTTGTGCGCATTGTAGAGATTAACCGCAGCAGGCCTCATATTTGTAGACGTGTGAATCGTGTTTGAACTCGTCGCGAGTCACAACCTCGTGAGTAAGTGTGCGCCTGATTGTTGAAAAGTGTACCTTAATTGTACGCTTTTCCTTGACGGTGTCGCTTTTGTCGGCATTTTCACAAAATTCATCGTCAATTAGAGATTTTATGCTGTCAAAATATATCTTTAATGAATTATTGTAATTTAGACGTATACCTTTGACTTTACAACATTCTATAGTGGCACCGGTGCCCGGTGTGATTGCCCGAAAAGCGTAAAATTTCGGCGCTGAAGACATCATGGTTTCTATGTACGTACCCTCGCCATAACTTCTTAACTCATCCGTCATGGCACCTAAGAGATTACCTATTGGCGGCTCATATTCGCCCGGGTCGTTTTCATTTTTCACAAAAATGCACGAGTCTGTATCGCAGTATAGTAGGCGCGATCCGAGTTTTTTCAAGTAACCATACAGTTCGAGGCGTGCCTGCGCCGTTGTGTACGCTGCTATGACGACATTCGTATACGGTGTCGATGTTACAGCTTCTTCTCTGAATTGCCAATTTACATACAGAATATCATCATTGATAGGTAAGATGTCGAAAACCTTATCGGTAGTAAATAAAAGCTTCAACAAATTTTCGCGTGATTTGACAACAGTGGTTTGTTTCATATTTATGCGCTGACCGAATTTACCCCATAAGCTATTTAAACAAAGTTTGGCAACAGCCCGTAATCCAGGATTTTTTTTAATTTGTTCACGATCTAGAACGATACCCTCATCACGCTCGTACTCGGCTAAATACCGCGCTTTCGCATTTTCGTTCATACACCAGCTGGGCCAGTCGGAGGCTTCTTGTTTTATCTTCAAAAATATCATCTACGAAAATACGCGGATGACCGATTGGGAATTTTCCACGCTTACAGATGTACGGGTACAGCAAACAAACGTCTGTATATTTGATTTTCTCGCCGTCTTTGACTTTGTAAAAAGGTATGATGTTTTCTGTTCGCCCTCCAAAAAATGCATCTCGCGGATTTAAAGTTATTCGACTCATTAGAGGATGATTTTTCACGTAGGAGGCGATCTCTTGGTTTCTCAATTTCACCTTGTCAAACTCGCATTCCCATATACTACGAACATCGTAGCCGCAATCGCGTATTTTTTGCATTTTAGACATTATGTTTTCGTATGCGGCGTTAAAGGTGCGACCATAAGCCAGCGATTTCTCACGCGCTTTATCAAAACATTTCGGGCAGCCGTGCGTGTAACAATCCTCGTACTTTTGCCTTTTTGCTCTCTATTTAAGGGTGGTAAAAATCCGTCCACTAGAAAACCCTCGGGTAATCGAAACTCTCGAGCGCGCCCCGCGTGAATGATTTCTCGGCCACACTCGCGTTTGCACTGAACCAACCACTCTATAGATTTTTGAGAATGTTTGTCACCTCGGCGATAACCGCTAGCAGGTACCTATAGTCTTATCGCATAAGAAATTTTTTCTGTACACAAGCGAGCAAGCACTTGCTACAGTAGTTGCTTCAACGAATGGACAGATTTTACCCACATTCAGAAATATCTCTCGAAAAGCAACACAGGCGCGTCGCAAAATCTCCACATCCATACGGCAGTATTCTACTATTTCTTTTTGAAAATCGAAAACATAATCACGTCGAGTTTTGTTGTTATACCACGCGTAGAACGCTTGTCGCTCTTTGACAGACATAGAATCTGGCGCGTAAAATCTTTCAGCGGGTAGAGGACCGACGTCATTTTCGTTCTCGGGGATATTAAACAAATGCGGGAAATAGCCCTTTTTCGCGCACGGTGGCAAGCCAAAAGTTTCGGGCAATAAACTTAAGCACATGTGAAGATAATTTAGACTGTCAATAAATTTGGTACGGCCACATTGTAGCAAAACGATATTTTTCCATTGAGCACGACACGAGGATTGGCATTTTCACACTCTTCGACTATATACTTCAAAATAAACTGGGCATCGAAACCACTAGCATTGTGCGCGATGCATATAATACGCTCAAACACCGATTTTTCACGAACATATAATTCAATGAAATGCGTTATGGCGTTTTCTCGAAAGATGTGTTCGCGTATACCGCAGATGTCGCAGCATATTTTCATATCATCGGCGCGTGTCAGACAGTCCATACACAAATGTTGAACAACGCATAGATTTGGAGTATGCAAACGCGTATCCGCTCGCATTTTATACAATGTATCTTGTTGTGTTTGAAAATCGTAAAACACGTAAAGGTACTTTTTAAATTCTTATAGCTGTTTTGGAGCGCGCACAATCTGCATGTAACACGCGGCGTTTGTAGAGTGCCGTGACTGACAAATTTTACAAAATAAAATACTACATTCATGCTTTCCACGATGTATGTGTACGCGTTTCTGACATGTTTGACATATTTTCAACAAATCGCAAATTTTCTTATTTCTAAACAAGTGTTTCCGAAAAAACTTCTAAAGCAGTCGTTGCACTTAATCAGCTGAATGTCGTCTTTGCTACAACTAGGTGTAACAAAACAACGCGGGCATATCGAGTTACAGACGTGTCGATCAACGTACTGATACTTTTTATTACAACGGTCACAAAAAATTTACTTTTAGCAGCACCCGTTAAATTCAAAATTGTATCAAAATGATGTACGGCTGTATCGTGACAAATATTAACGACTTTCACGTACTACAGCCCATGCTTCTTTCGTCGTGTCAGTCGCGTCTTCTTTTAAGTTAACAAAAGCCTCACCAACAACTAATGCTCGCGGCAAGCACAAATTATCAGAGTTTCGAATGATGGAAATTAAAGACCGTTGACCCAGCATATTTATGCCAAAACTTTTCTTTCGTCCAGCTCCAAGCGGCACCTCCACGTACGTAGCTTCAATAGAAAAATTATCGTCTATTTCGAAATTGTCATTGCTCTGCTTGCGTTACTCCGCTGACAAGCATCCATAAATCATCCACGAAAAAAATTGCGACTGGCCGTAGGGAAATACCAGCTGAACCGCGCGCGAAATTTTCACTATTTATCGTAACGCCTATCAAATCACTACTGCCCGCCATTAATACTAAATACGCGTGAATATCGCGCATTACTAACTCAAGCCACAAAATAGGATCAAAATTTTCAGGCATAGTTTCTAACACACGCATGACTATTCGCACACCATTTACACGAAATCTACATACATAGTGATTACACTCTTCTATAATGGCAAATCGAACACCTGGACCTTGAATTCCCATATTATTATCGCTTTCTCTAACGCTACCCTCGACGCTATCATTATCGCTGTGTACACGTTGCTTTCCTCACGATGCACACTACTGTCGCTATGTATACTACGCTCACCACTACTACTCCGGCTGCTGCTGCTGCTACTACGGGTGCCGCTGCTGCTACGGCTGCTGCTGCTGCGGCTGCTGATTCGGGTGGCAGAGCTGTCATTATCGCTACTTTGACGACGAGGCCGACGACGTACCTCTGATCCCCCGCCTATCTCTGTTGGCGTATTTACAGCAGTATTTATGACACTTTCGGATGAATCGAAATCGTCGACACGGTTCTGCATTTGAAACTCCGGCGATATCGAGGCACTACAGGCTGCTGCAATAATAGTTTTACAAAAAAAACAAGTCTATTATTTTATATAGCCATTATTTTTAAAAACACACATGCGCGAAGTAATAAATGTTTTCTTTTGAATTCATTCTTCTGGCGGCCCATTAAAACTTCCATGAACACGGTCCAGTAAATCTACGATGTCCGGCGCTGTATACAGAGTAGAATTTTCGTCTTCGCATCGCAACTCTTGGGCTCTACGCCCGTTGTATATACAATCAATATAAACCTCTAAATTTGGCGCGTTGAACCGCTCTATGGAATCGGTGCCATTTTCGACTCGTCTTATAACTTTACTTTAAAAAAAAAAAAAGAATGAAATAAAAATGTAAATAAAAAATTTACTCAAACTATAAAATATCAGAAATAAAGATTAAACTTACGCTCATTTATCCTATTGTCAAAAGCATATCGTACCGATGATACGTCAATCGAGCGCGATCGACGATCTGATGATAAGAACGCTCGGCCTCTGGGACGGGCCGCGAGTAAAAGTTTTGTATTGCTGCGCGCTGAACATTGTTTGTAGAGACTGCCGTTGCTGCTGCTGTAGCTGTGCTATTGGCAGGTTCATCATCTTCGTCACTGCTTTCAGATACTGATCGTGCATCGATATCACTCTGCACAGCTTCGTTCGGCACAGCATAATTACGATGAATCACACGTACCAAATCACCTCTCGGATATGATCGTCCGATAAAAGCCCGATTAGAAGCTTCGACGTCTGGAGATGAAAAAAAATCTTCTTCCGAACACGACTCCTCATTCTCGTTATCAGCACGTGGGGTCGAACACGCCTGCGGAGGCCCTATAGGCGACAACGGCGTGAAATCAGCGTCACCCTCTCCGCTACTTTCAAGCATCGTAAATCTGCTAAAAATTTCGACTTGATGACTGTCGTTTAAACGCTCTATCGTAGGAACAGAGGTTGCACACGCACTTGTAGCTGTGTCCTCGTCGGTATATGGTACAAGCGCTGATGGGCCCGATACACGTTGGCGTGATCGCGGTACACTCGTACCAGCACCGTCATCGTCACCGTCGTCATCGTCCAAATCGTAAGACAATCTACGTTTTGCAGATCGCAATGGTACCCATCGACGTATAGTGTCGCCGTCGCTGTCATCACTCGAGGACAAAACGGTATAAATTTGCCTATCTTCTTCATCGCCATGATCGTCGTCATCGCGCGTTTCCCTTAGAAGATTTTCGCGCCCTGTAAAACATATTTTATAAGAAATGCGTTGATTTAAAAAACTAATATTACAAAGTTGAGTACTTACCAACATATTCGTCGTATTCAGTCATTAAACACTGCAAAGGAACCATCTGATGTAGATCTCGTAGTAAAATTAATTCGGCCGCTGTGCTTACAGCCAAATGATTTCCACGGAATATCAAGCGATACAGGTGAGCAATTTCACTAATAGTACAGCAGCTAAGAATCCAACGAAACATTCTTTTCAGATGTACGCAACTTATGCGTCTCAAGCGACGACGCTACTCAAAGTCGCACACTCTCCAGATAGCAGTATGATTTGCGCTTAATCGCAACAAATCCACTATACGTATAATAATACCGCGAAACTTATTTTCAGTAGAATTTTCCATTATGAATGGTAAATTAAAGAGGTCTTTTCCGTACACAACACTCATGAAAAGTGATACACACTTCTCGTTGTGCTTCGCCTTTTATGTCTAAAAGGGAAAACGATTAAAATAAAAACGGATTTCTGTAACACCCCCGCCGAAATCGCCACGCGTATACAGAACTCATTCAGCTGCGATGCTAGTGCCATTGCGCCACTACCCCCTTGTATACTCATACACGACGGACGTCGTCCGCCATCGATATGCGGTTGTAACGTACATATGCCGGTCGCTATAGATAATCATTCGTTAAGGCATTTGTATACATTCCGTGAAAGATGTTTCGGAAAACACAAACATCCTAGCGTGGGCTTAAACAGCATATTACCACCTCAACAGCCGCACACCTTGAGTATACAAAAATATACAGATGTCCCTTCGCCAAGATAACGACGATATTATTTAGACCCATCGTGTTTTTTCCAAAGCACACAGGTTCTCGGAGATAACGAGTTATTCTGCTACAGTGTCTTAAAGAACAAAATTCAGTCAAAAACTTTTCTCCGAACCGTATAGTTCGACACGTAGTTCCACGTTCAAAGCTTAGAAAAAAAAAGTATAAATGGCCTCTTTCGACAACAGTTTAATCGATCAGGTGTGCACTATGACGGACGCCCAGTACGACCCGGAAGAGTTGGACACCATTCTGCACGAATTGCAGTCCAGGACTGCAACAGAGCCTGCTGCGACTATTACGACTAGTGATGTGCCACAGCGTGAAATATGTGCTGCGTATTTCGACCCGGATATGATACGGGTGTTGACCGAAGCGATAGGCGATCAGTGCGAAGAAGTGAAAAATTCTCCGAGTAACGACGCGAGTGAAGTGGTCGACAGCGACAGTTCAGCGTTCGGCAATGATCCCACTAGTGCAGTGTCTAATGTATGGTCTGAGCAAATTGGCAATAATTTGTTCCAAGAATTATTCGAATTGCCGAGGGTGAGTCCATGGATATATCGTCACCTGCTAACGAGTGTCGTGAATCCGTGCCCGCGATACCTGCCAGTGCCGTCATCAACGAAGTAAACAGTGATAGTTCCGACGTCGATCTCGCAGCGTATGACGAAGAAATGTTTGGCCTCATGACTGCCGAAATACTCGCCCTGATTCCACCGACTGATTGTGAAGCAGAGCAGCAGCAGCAGCAGGCGCAACAGCAGGAGCAACAGCAGCAGCAGCAGCAGACGCAACAGCAGGAGCAACAACAGCAGCCGAAGCAACAACAGCAGGAGCAGCCCCAAGAATTGCAGATATTTCAAGATATTCTGCGCATAGATGAAAGTTTGATGCATAATCAGCACACTGATAGTCTGCGTGTACACAAGAAAATGCGCCGCCATCACGAGCGACTATCTTCGGGCGCAAATCAAACACACCGCGCCGATCGTGTCCATCGCACCCAAGCGTTTTACACGTCCAGTTTAGAATTCTTGGAGCCCTTCAAGAAACTACAACTTGTGCAAACGCTCCAGCGGACAATCAACAGGAGTGTAGCGTGTATTAACACCGCAGTATCGGACTCGTGCTTAAGAAAAGGTCATATGTTTATGTTCGCCTTAGCGCGAAAAATATTAGATGAAAATGCTGCTATCTGCACTCCACCCTTGATGACGCTTTCGTCATCAAGATTTATCAATAGCATCCGCATCGTAACAGGCGGATGTATTGATAAAAAAAACCTACCACGTGTGACGAGAATAGAGACGTACAGATTGTTGCACGACCTCTGTATGCTACAAGTATGCTGTACCGCGTAGTAAGCATAACTTTTTTAAATATTTTTTTCTTTATACATAATTTAATAAAAAATATTTGTTTTATGTTACAGCTGCGCAAGATATTCTGGCTCGTGGTTTCGGAAAGCGGCGCAGGAAAACGTTATGTATGTGACATGACGGCGCAAACCAGCTCGCTACGAGAGCGATGGCTGGGAGACAACCGTGACCAGTAGGCTATGGACGGTGCCGTTCAGCGACCACGTTTTCGACGGCCTGATCACGCGTGAAGATATGGAGAGAATCTTCACACCCATTGAGGTGAAAAATTTGGCGGATAGACGTTTCGTCTATCCGCCGAAAGAAGACAAAGAATAATTATCAATATTATGATCTACAATGTATCACATACAGCCATTATATGTAAGTTGTTTTTTTTTAAATAAATAAAAAATGGTTTACCGTTTATCGCAAAGAATGGGCGAAATTATTTTAAAGTTGCCTAAAAATTTAACCTCTCGCGTATACTATGTTTTTTTCCTGAATAAACTTTTAATAAATTTAAAAAAAAATACATTTTATTATTATTCACCATAACACCTTTCCTTCATTTATACCGCAACATTTATTAAACCTCCTTCTACGGCCATCAGCCAATAATCAAGATGGATGTATGCTCTGGAAAATTAGCGTTAATAGAAACCATCGGCCCTTTTCAGGGCCACAAAAACATCCATACGTATAGAACAACTAACATTTGAAAAAAAAGAAACGAGACGCTGAGTATGTACAACAGATACATATACACACATGAAAGTGGAAAGCAAATATAGCGCTTCTATGCCATGTCAGTCTCAAATAAGAACATATCTGATGCATTATCCAAAGTCCACTCAGCAACAGGTACTCCTTATTAGCCCCCGAGAAATTAATAATGACCTACGCCATAACAACCCCCCCCCCGGCCGAGGGAGAGAGAGATAACGAGATAGAGGGGGATGTACGCTATGGTCCTTCTTACTACTTACGACTATATGAATCAAGTTTTTTTGGTACTCGAATTACAAGGTTAACCTTTAGATTTAACCAATATCCAAGTCTCATTTTTAAGATTTAAATCTGACAAAGAAAAATTACGAAACGCGGATTTAATTATTTGGGATGAAAGCTTCTATGATTCCAAAAAAGGCTTTAGAAATAGTTACATTACGTGATCTATGTGATATCGAAATTCCTTTCGGAAATAAATTAATAGTATTAGGGGGGGATTTTCGACAAATTCTCCCTGTTTTAAAAAATAGTAATAGAAGCACTATTATAGCATAAACTATAAAACACGTCAAACAAATTACAGAACTCGATGAAATTCCTACAAAAATAACATTAACAATTCAAAATATTCTAAAGTTTCGTAAAAAACAAAATTTATTCCCGAATGCTTTAAAAGACGATACTGAGGCTTATGTTGTGTTCAGTTCGTTTTATTCGTTCAAGTAGTGTAGGTATAAATTTAGGCTTTTTGAATTTCGCGCCGCTGCTCGCTCTCCGTTGCGACGTTGAGAGCGCGCGCGCATGCGTCGAGTTGCGCGCCGCCGGCCCCGCTTGCGACCGCGCGAGTTAAGTGTACGTATTGCAGAGCGTACGTAGATTCGCAGGTAAGTAATTAAATAAATTGAATATGGATTTGTTCAGATTTATTAATCCGTCTTTACAGCTTGGAAACCCGACAGAGACTGACTCGTTACCAGTGCAAGAGCCTTTTTAAAAGGTTTGTAACTTTGTTTGTTTAATCTTTCCTCCATTGTTCTCCATGCGTGCTCGATGCGTGCTCCGCCGTATGTGCCAACATAAACACCTTATTGTTGCAGGTCTCGAGAAGCCAAAGCGATCGATACAGCATGCAGAAGGCGATCGATAACAAGCGATGAATAAGCGACGACTAATACGGCTCATATAACTCCTCCATGCCCAAGTTGAATGACGTCCTCGTTATTTGTTATCTCGGTATGTTGTGGGCTCCTGTTTGGACTCCTGCTTTTACATGAACCCCTGTTTTTACATTTATATTTATAGATAATGAAAATTATTCCAATTATTAGAATCAGCATGACAATTATAAATGACGCTATTGATGTATGGAATTCGATTCCGAATTTTGTGAATTTTGGTGTCTCCATCGTAGGTACTGCTTGCGTTTTTAGCGGTTCGAATCTCCGTTGATGATCCTCGATGATCAATGGTTGAACTTCCGACACCTTAAGTTCTCCGAGATTGTCGTCCACCCTATGTCCCTGTATCAACAGATTGTTTCCTCCAAAGATCTTCGTTCCAAAAAATGTTTCCTTGTTCTTGTTATTTTCGATTTCTGTTTTATAATTACTGGATATCAGCGTCAAGTTGTTTAGGAGTGGATACGCCAATGCTAGAGGCGCATTTATTGAAATTGTTATTGTTTTTGCGTCTTCTGCGAGGATTTGATAGCATACATAGTCGCTCTGATAGATCAATTGACATCTTCTTGAAAATAATTTTATTATCGAGCCATCCAGCTTCCACGGTATCGTTACGATCTCCGTCTGGTTATTTCGGTTAATTATAGCAAGTCTTTGAAAAAGGGAGAATTCAATGGAATTTAGGATAGGAATTTTTATGGTATAAATTATGGAATTATGGATAGTTACGACTGATCCCTGAGCAAATCGAAAGTCTAACAAATTATGATAATGTGATATTAACTCTTTTTGGGAATAAAGTTCTAATAGATGTGTCTTTATACTTAGTATTTGTTCATGGGTTAATATTTCCAAATTAAATTTTTCATCGATGAAAACGAATGATCTTTTTATTTTCCCTAATAGATTTAGAAAATGTTGCTCCTGCACAATAAGAGTTACAACTGTCCCAATTAATTCAAATCGCGTATTTTGATCGTTAAGAGTTTTCATAAGATTCCGTAAGTTTTTGTTAATTATTTCAGTATTGCTATTTATCGTTCTGCTAATTTGATTCATGCAACTTATAGATTTACTCAAAACCGAAATATCTTCATTTTGTTGTTTCTCAAAATTTTCCAAATAATTATTAATCTTTTCTAAGTCATCTGAATCTGGATTTCCAAATATATATTTGATCATCTTTCCTACTCCATTTATTAATCCTCTCTTTCTTCTTCCACCGAATGGTGCTATCTCCTGCAGATCTTGATAGATTTCTTGACATAATAATCTTGCTTCCATTAATAGACTTGAGTTCTTGAGTTCTTTTCTTGAGGATAATATGGTGTAGTCAGTCAAAATTCTGCCATAGGTGCGTTTGAGCGACGATGTGTTTATGAAGAAATGTATGTAATGATAATTTTCTATAATTCTTCCAACTCCTTGCTGATAATCAAAGTGTGTCGCATCAGGATTAATTTCATCACTTTTTACGGTTATCGTCGAAATGGCCATAATCATCGCCATCCCCAGGATCGTCATCATTTTCCTGCAAAGAAGAAGTTTTTCTTAATCTCTTTGCGCTCTTTAGATTGTAACGACGTGGTTGTCCGTGTATATAACATTCCAATGAGGGACCTTGTTGTTTCTTAACTAATAACTTTTGATAACGGGGTGCGATTTTATTTCGTTGCTGTTGGTGGGTTTTAACGTATACCTCTCTACTTTCCAACTCATTATTTGAATCATTAGGTAATTTTTGTTTCTCTTTCTGTCTTTTATACAATTCGTCATAGAACGGTAAAATTTCATTTTTCCGTATTTCATTATATTCTTCGGTTATGTCGACTCCAGGTTCGATGACATGCTTATGCAGTTCCTCATATGGTCCATACAGTAGAGTAAACGGTGCAAAATTTGTTGATGAATGAATGCTCTGATTATATATTAGGATTGCTGTAGTCATATGATTCTTTATTGTTTCTCGAGGATTTTTATCGACTAAAATACTTAATTTTTCTCTTAAAGTTGAATGTAATCTCTCTATTGGTCCATTTGACGTGTGTCTATTGATTGTAGTTTGATTATATTCGATTTTGTGTATCCGACAAAATTCTTTAAATACAGCGGAGTTAAATTCACTCCCATTATCCGTAGTAATTTTATCTGGGAAATTGTGATGTGATGCGAAATGCCTCAGTTTGTTTAATACTGTTATAGCATTCCCATCCAATAGATGATAAGCTTGAGCGTATTTCGAAAATATATCAATAATTGTCAGAAACTTTTCTTTTCCAACGTGAAAAACGTCCATATGTATGTGCTGTAAGGGCCTATTAGCGATAATGGGTCCATACCTTCCTGTTTCGTAAGGCTTTCTCTCATATTTGTGTTCTAAGCATAGTTCGCATTGGTTAATATAAGTGTTAGTTTTAATCAACTTTAGTTTTTCATTGAAATGTTTTAGCAGTACTCTGTAAGCGATCATTTCCAAATCATCATTTGTAAAGTAAATCCCGTATTGTTTGTCTGGTTTTACGTTTTCATTTAGAAATTTTAATAATTGTGTTTCAGCTTCATCCTTGTTTATCTTTACCATATACTGAATCTTGAGCTTATCTTTATTTACTTTCACATTGTAGTCCCTTCCCGATTTTATTATAATGCTATAATTAAATGCATGAATATTTTTGTCTGTTATAGGCAATGAAAACACTGGATCTTCTACAGCAGTGTGAGCTGTTTCTAGATCATCGCCGGGGCTCTCGTCCACTTCCTCGATTCGGCGCGATGTTATATCCGAGACTTGAGGAATCATTGAAAGTGAGTCATCATTCTCTTCCTGATTATTTATTTCTATTCTGCTTAAGGCGTCAGCTACATAATTTTCACTTCCTTTCTTGTATTTAATCTCATAATCATATTCCTCTAATTTTATTTTCCATCTAATCAAACGTGAATTTGGTGTTTTTAAAGACCAGAGCCAAGTTAGTGGTTTATGATCTGTTTCGATTGTAAATTTCCTCCCGTATATGTATGGTCTAAAATGTCGACACGCCTCGACTATAGCTAGTAGTTCTTTTTCGATGGTCGAATAGTTTTGCTCAGCTGAATTCAGGGTTCGTGAAAAACATGATATGAGGTGTTTATCTTGCGATAGAACGCTACCAATAGCGACATTTGACGCATCAGTTGTGACAGTAAACATTTTTGTGAAATCTGGATAAGCTAGTATTGGTGCATTGACGATTAATTCTTTAAGTCTATTGAATGCTTCTATATATTGTCTATCCTCTATGTTTATTTTTTCTTCCTTTTTAAGCGCTTTCGTTAGTGGTTTTGATATTCTAGCGTAGTTTTTTATGAATTTTCTATAAAACCCTGTTAATCCTAGAAACGCTTTAATTTCTTTTTGTGTCCTTGGGATGGGATATTTTACGATGGCCTTGATTTTATCTGGGTTTGGTTTAATTCCTCCTGGTGTAATTATATGTCCCAAAAAAGGTACTTCTTTCCTTAAAAACTCACTCTTATCTAATTGCACTTTCAAACCGTATTCCCGAAGTTCTTCAAATACTAATTTTAGATGTTGTAGATGTTCTTGGAGAGATTTTGAAAATATGACTATATCATCCATGTATACAAAGCAAAATTTGTGTAAATATTTTCTGAGAATTTTGTCCATTAATCGCTGGAATGTAGCTGGTGCATTTTTTAAACCAAAGGGCATACGACGGTATTCGTAGTGTCCATTTTCTACTGTGAATGCTGTCTTCTCTACTGAATCTCGATCAACTGGTATCTGATGGAATCCTTGTGCTAGATCTAATGTTGTAAAATATGCGCATTTTCCTAAATTCTCTAAAATATCGTCCATTCTCGGCAATGGGTATTTATCCTCAATGGTTTTATCATTCAACTTACGATAATCAATAACCATTCTCCATTTCTTCTTTCCACTTGCATCTTGCTTTTTGGGTACTATCCAGACAGGTGATGAATAAGGTGAATTACTTGATTGAATAATTTCGTCATTTAATAATTTTCCCACTTGATCTTGAATAACCTCCTTCAGGTGATATGGATATTTATAACTTTTGACATAAATCGGATTTGCGTCCTTTGTCCTTATTTTATGTGTGATTGCATTTGTGGCTGTTAATTTTTCACACTCATTATAGAAACAGTCTCTAAATTTCTGACACAAAGCTATAATTTTCTCCTTTTCCTCTTCATTCATGTGTTCCGTTCGGATTTGCACTTTTGTCTCCTGATGATTGCTCAATATAACCATTTTACATTTATCCGGCATATTGTTTAAATAATTAATTTCAAATCTCGGTGTGCTAAATATTTGAGTTCTATAGTTAATATTTGCTTTTAAATTTTGTAGGTCCTTGTGACCTATTAGACAATCATATGTAGAATGCCAAGGAGCAATTAAAAATGTAATTGGTGTATTGTCACCTAACTCTTGCAAAATCGGAAAGGTGAGTGCATGTGTCCCTTGCGTTATTTTATGCAAAGATTTAATTTCGAATTTATATGGAAAAACGTAATTTGAAAATAAATCGTAGGCTACTTTAGGGTTAATAATCGATGATGATGCTCCCGAATCTATTAGTATTTTAAGCGATGGATTTGTAGTTATTATGTGTGGTAGTTCGAAATTATTTGCAAATGTCGGTACAAAATTATTTTGTGCAGTTGCGGGTCTAGGTGCAAATGAAAACGGACTTTTATTTGCTCCAGAGTTATTGAACGGACTATTATTTCTCTGATTCATAAACGGGCTTGTACCCTTTGAATTATTGTTTACATTATTGGTTTTTGGTTTACTTTCGCGTTGTCTCGCGAAATTTAAACATGCAGCTTGTTGCTCGTGATTGTCAAGCTTTCTGCATTTTATCAGACAAGCCTCTATATCCGCCAACTCGAAATGTGTAAGATGTGTGTGATACGGCTCTTTTATTCCGTTTATAAACGTATTTTTCGCAACATTTTCGTAAAACCCAATCTTCATACTTATCAAGTTACGGTCTTGATTGTTTAAGTTTATATGTTCTTTTAGCTTATTTAAACGTTGTTTAATTTCATCAGCATACTTTTCATAATTTTGATTCGATAGTTGAAAACAAGAGCTAAGTTTATTGTATAGCAGGTCCTCCGAGCTGGGATCGCTATATCTATTTATTAAGAGATTTTACAATCATTCCATGTTGCTGGATCATTCGCGACTGTTAAATTTAAAGCTTCTCCGCGAATTCTTGATTTAATTAACGCAAATAGCGCTGTATTTAATGCTTCCTCTGCAGTGACTAAATTTTCAACAAATTTATCGCATGTTTGGAGAAAGTGAGAAAGGAGCTTTGTTCCTCCTTCATAAATTGGTATCGCGTCACGCCATATGGCTAACCTCAATTTAAATTGTTCCACTGTGATTTGCTGCGCCATTTTGCTCTCAAATCAGTCGTATTTAGGGATAAGGTAAAGATAGGTGAATAGGGAATTTCAAAGACTTACTCTCTTCTTTGATGATTCCAGGTGAATCTCTGTTCGAAGGTGGGCCTCAAACTTGACGTCCCAAAAGTACTGCGACGAAGGGGTTGAAACACCAGCCGCTTCCTCTCTGATGATTTCCGTCACGGTATTGGAGGAGAATCTCGATTCAGCAGCCTCGCAGTATCCTGTCCGCAGCGCCAGTTAAGTGTACGTATTGCAGAGCGTACGTAGATTCGCAGGTAAGTAATTAAATAAATTGAATATGGATTTGTTCAGATTTATTAATCCGTCTTTACAGCTTGGAAACCCGACAGAGACTGCCTCGTTACCAGTGCAAGAGCCTTTTTAAAAGGTTTGTAACTTTGTTTGTTTAATCTTTCCTCCATTGTTCTCCATGCGTGCTCGATGCGTGCTCCGCCGTATGTGCCAACATAAACACCTTATTGTTGCAGGTCTCGAGAAGCCAAAGCGATCGATACAGCATGCAGAAGGCGATCGATAACAAGCGATGAATAAGCGACGACTAATACGGCTCATATAACTCGCGCGCGTATTCCTGTTCAGACTGCCTAGCGCTTCGCACGTTTGGCTTCCTTACGCTTTTCGATTTTTTTGTCTTCTGACGGTGAGACAGTGACTTGTTCTTCTCAGAGCTATCACTGTTCACCTCGTTCTGCGCCGTGTTGGTAGTGTTTAGCGGAAAATTCGCGATCGCGTCGTTCGCGTGTGTGTATTTGTGCGAGTGTGTGAGTGTGCCTCGAGGCGATAGTCTTAAGGTTTGTTGGCGAAGGTGTCCACGTGTTGTACGTGACTCCTTCGGGGCGAGCGAACAGCGGCAACACCCCTTGTTGCTCTCGTGCCAAGCGTCTGGCTCCCCGAGACGTCGGGGCGCGCTTGGTGCACGGTTGCGGACCATCCTTTCGCTCCCCAGGCCCGGCTTCCAGACCTCCAGGACCAGGACGGAAGCAGCGGCTGACTACGACGAGGCCTGCTCAACGCCCTCTTCAGCGGCGGTTTTTGCGTTCGTCTTTGCGGTAAGAGAGCTCTCGCTGCGTGCGGAAAAGGTACCTCGCGTCTTTGCATTTGCGTGCGTTCTTTCACTTGAGTTTTTTCTCTTTTAGAGTAACAGTTCTCTTTCTTTTATTTGTATAGTTTCCCTTGCCTTATTTTCAATAAAGCTTACACTTGCTGAGGCTTTTCCCTCTAAACCGTGAGGGCTTTTACGCCAAAGCAAGTGCTTTTTGTATACCGCGAAATCGTGTGTGTTAATTAAAAAGAACCCTTCACTCACTCAACCCTTTCCTTTTGTTGGAACTCACTCTGATTTCTTTCACTCGTTCTAAGATTAATATTCATGTTGAATACATCATCAATATAGCCAATATATTAGATCACATTGATAAAAATTAGTGAAACCATAAAATTATTTTCTTTTTAAAATTACCATAACTTCATTATTTTTTTCAGAAAAAATTCCCGTGGTTATAAGGCTCTCGGCGATGATTCCACGATTTTTTTTAGATTATTGTATAAAAATGAATCAGTATTAATTATTTTATTTTCAAATGCATTATCTTAAGAACAAAATTCATTCATTTTTTACAATAACCATAATTTAGTATAATTTGATCATGTCAGAAAATTATTGGTAATTTTTATACAATAAAATAAAAAAAAAACGCGCCTAAAGTACATTATAACTGAAATAATGTGCTTCTGACAGTACTCCTTGGGTGGTGTCGAAAACTGTCTACTGATGGTTATCTTTTTACCGTTCATAAGTATAGCCAAAATAACTGTATAATATAGTATATAATTTTAAACCATAAACATTGACAGTTAACTAACAGTACATTTTAAGTAAGTTAATTCTACAAAATTCGTGTTATTGCTGTGTAAAGGGCTGTGGGGGGCATACACATTTTTAAAAATAACATAAAAATAAACGATTATTACGTTATTTTGTGGGGGGCTGTAGGGGGGGGGGAGGGAGTATAGCCAAAATAACTATATAATATAGGGATATATATATATATATACACCCAACGCAGGTTTCTGGTCCGGTTTCTAGTATGCAATGCAGGATTCTGGGATTTTTCCAGGTTTCTGGTCCGGACCAGAAAATTTTTATATCCAACGCAGGTTTCTGGGAGACCAGAAAGTCAATTTAAGTTTTTCTGGAGGACCAGAAAAAATATTAATTTTTATTTTTTCTAATGACTAGAAAATTATATCACAATATTTCTGGTAGACCAGAAAACACATGATTATTATGTTTAGGTGACCAGAAAGTATACATTTGTAAATTTCTGCACAAAGGACGAAACAAATCAATGTACATATTCACCATTGCTCATCTCAACTAAATAACTGCTTATTTGTAATGTTAATGATAATAATACATGTAATTCATTATAGCTTGCTCATGATATGTTTTCATACATTAAAATGTCGAAGTTTTTTAATACGTCAAACTCAAAGGAACAAGCACTCATAGATGAGAATGCAAAATGTTTAGTGCTTGAATCATATTTAGATTTTAAAATTCCAAAAATTGATTGAAATTTGGTGTAAACTGTGTAAATGTTGAAAAATTGCTTAGGTACGTGCCTAATTTGGATTATTTAGAAAAATAAGCACTATCTTACTTAAAAATAATTCAACCAGATTCTCCAGTATTGATCAGAGAAAGTTTTAGATATCAGTGTTTGCCAAGGCAACTGAAACTCGTGGCAAATAGGAATATAAAGAAAAATGTAAAAATATATGATGTATAAAGTTTTAACGCTAAATTAAATTCTTCAGAAAAATTGGATCTAAAAAAAAAGAGTTGAATTTTCTATCATGTACTTAGATGAACGTCAAAAACATCCATCATTGTTATTAGGTACAGTTGCACTCCTTTTTAATGATATATTAAAACATTTAATGACTGGATAATAACGATATTTTATATATTATAAAATAAAAAAATCAATCCTAGATAAGAACGACAATTTCGTATCAGGATGCAAACTGCATAAGTATAGCATTAATTTGTGACATAAGTTGTCAGCATATAATGAATCATTACCTGACCGGATTATGACGATAAAATCCTTTTAAAAAAGTGACGTAGTTTAGAAGAACCAGATAAGAGCGACAATTTTGTATCCGGAAGCAAACTGCATCCCTATTGCAAAATCTCACGAGAGATCTTACATAAGATCTCACCTGAGATCTCACCTGAGATCTCATGCCAAAATCTCATCTGTAATTTTTGATTCCACCCAAACCACCATCATCAACTACATCGATCGCGAAATCTTCACACTCCAAGGTAACTCTGTCAGAAGGACTACGGGTCTGTCATTTCAATGCGAACTCTCTCACGGGGCACATTGAAATGATAAGACTCTTTTTGTCTACTCGTCCCACTTTTCACGTAATAGCTGTAACAGAAACCTGGCTCAATGATAAAATAACCTCGATTCCCACACTGACTAACTATACGCTACACAGACGAGACAGAAACAGAAACGGTGAAGGAGTGGCCCTCTACATCCACAACACGCTAACTGCTACAATAATATCTTCATCCGACGGGATCTGGACGGGAAAGCCAGGCTACCCGGAGTATCTCTTCTGTGAGAGCACTGCGAAGGGAATCCCACCTATTTTCGTGGCGGTTGTGTATCGGCCACCACACGCGCCCTTCTTACAAGGAAACAATTTCATTGAACAGCTCAATAGTCACATGCACAACTACTCCACGAAAGTTATAATGGGAGATTTTAATGCAGATCAACTCTCCTCCTCAGAAGATGCCAAGTTCATCAAGGCCCTCATAGAAGAGAACTCCCTCAAATCGGTGCCCTATGGTGCTACGCACCACAAGCAAAACTCTGACACATGGCTCGACCTCTGCCTGGTCGACGAACAGGATTGCCTAATTTCACACTAGAAGACTGACTCACCATTCATAAACGGACATGACCTCATTACGGCTACACTCGACGTGCAAATTTCACGACAAGCACCTAGAACATACTCCTATAGAAATTACAAAGGCATCAGTGCTGAAAAACTAATCAACTACCTCAACACATGTGACTGGTCTACAATCGACACATCATCCCTTGACGCATGCATCAACACTCTAAACACCAACCTAACAAACGCCATCAATCAGCTCGCCCCATTACGGACTGTAACGCCAGGATCCACACGACACCCGTGGTTCACCTCGGCTCTTCGAGACCTTATGACTGAGCGGGACAGACGATACATGATATTTCGCAGGACACGTCATCCTCGAGATCAACTTCTTTATACAAAAGCAGTAAATAACGCACATAAGTAGGTCGAGGAAGCCAAACTGAACTACTATCACTCACGACTATCAAATATAACAGATGTAGGGGAAATCTGGAGAGAACTCGAGAAACTTGGAATCACCACCTCCAAGGAAACCACTCCATCTCGCTTCTCAACAGATGATCTTAACAGATATTTCAACGGGATATCCAATGATCCACTCGCCCCTTCTGTCGACGAACAACTACAATCACTTGATAATCTGGAATATCCTAATCTGCAGGTCATCCACATAGATCAGATGTGCAATATCCACGTCCAGACAGAGGCTTATGTCATTGACGTACAGTGCAAAAAGTAGAGGGCCCAGTACGGATCCTTGTGGGACTCCGGTATTGAGCGGAAGGTATGAGGATAGTTGATTGTCGTCACCAATGACGGCCTGCCGTCTGCTCGTGAGATAAGATGCAATCCATCGGATGACCTGCTTAGAAAAGCCGAAAGAGGTTAGCTTTCTAAGGAGCTTGGCATGACACACAGTGTCAAACTCCTTGCTAAAATTAAAAAGAAGAAGAAGTGTGACCTTCTTTTTGTCTATTCCAAGCCTGACATCATCAGTCAGCTTTATTAAGCTGTGTGCTGTGACCTGTACGAAAACCTGTCTCTAGGTCATCAAGGAAGAGCCTAGTTTCCAGGTAATGAGAAAGCTGCCTATTTACCAGCCACTCCAGCGCCTTGGATAGAAAACATAAGAGTGAGATCGGACGATAGTCAGTAGTGGATTTTGGAGAACTGACTTTGTTGAGTGCACGCACCAGTGACCTTTTCCAGTCCGAGGGGAAGCATGATTCGCTCAAGGACAGGTTAAAGATACGACATAATATGGGCGCGAGTACTGGCATGGCCTTGGAGACAACAACCTGTGGGATGCCATCAGTTCCCCTGGCCTGAAAGTTGAAATGCTGAACTGCGGACAACACGACCGATTCCGTAATCTCACTGAAGCTGAAGTGGACAGGATATTCCAGATTATCAAGTGATTGTAGTTGTTCGTCGACAGAAGGGGCGAGTGGATCATTGGATATCCCGTTGAAATATCTGTTAAGATCATCTGTTGAGAAGCGAGATGGAGTGGTTTCCTTGGAGGTGGTGATTCCAAGTTTCTCGAGTTCTCTCCAGATTTCCCCTACATCTGTTATATTTGATAGTCGTGAGTGATAGTAGTTCAGTTTGGCTTCCTCGACCTACTTACGTGCGTTATTTACTGCTTTTGTATAAAGAAGTTGATCTCGAGGATGACGTGTCCTGCGAAATATCATGTATCGTCTGTCCCGCTCAGTCACAAGGTCTCGAAGAGCCGAGGTGAACCACGGGTGTCGTGTGGATCCTGGCGTTACAGTCCGTAATGGGGCGAGCTGATTGATGGCATTTGTTAGGTTGGTGTTTAGAGTGTTGATGCATGCGTCAAGGGATGATGTGTCGATTGTAGACCAGTCACATGTATTGAGGTAGTTGATTAGTTTTTCAGCACTGATGCCTTTGTAATTTCTATAGGAGTATGTTCTAGGTGCTTGTCGTGAAATTTGCACGTCGAGTGTAGCCGTAATGAGGTCATGTCCGTTTATGAATGGTGAGTCAGTCTTCTAGTGTGAAATTAGGCAATCCTGTTCGTCGACCAGGCAGAGGTCGAGCCATGTGTCAGAGTTTTGCTTGTGGTGCGTAGCACCATAGGGCACCGATTTGAGGGAGTTCTCTTCTATGAGGGCCTTGATGAACTTGGCATCTTCTGAGGAGGAGAGTTGATCTGCATTAAAATCTCCCATTATAACTTTCGTGGAGTAGTTGTGCATGTGACTATTGAGCTGTTCAATGAAATTGTTTCCTTGTAAGAAGGGCGCGTGTGGTGGCCGATACACAACCGCCACGAAAATAGGTGGGATTCCCTTCGCAGTGCTCTCACAGAAGAGATACTCCGGGTAGCCTGGCTTTCCCGTCCAGATCCCGTCGGATGAAGATATTATTGTAGCAGTTAGCGTGTTGTGGATGTAGAGGGCCACTCCTTCACCGTTTCTGTTTCTGTCTCGTCTGTGTAGCGTATAGTTAGTCAGTGTGGGAATCGAGGTTATTTTATCATTGAGCCAGGTTTCTGTTACAGCTATTATGTGAAAAGTGGGACGAGTAGACAAAAAGAGTCTTATCATTTCAATGTGCCCCGTAAGAGAGTTCGCATTGAACTGACAGACCCGTAGTCCTTCTGACAGAGTTACCTTGGAGTGTGAAGATTTCGCGATCGATGAAGTTGATGATGGTGGTTTGGGTGGAATCAGGTATATGTATTTTAGTTGTTGTTGTTGTTGTTGCTGTTGTTTGGTGGTGTCCGGGATAAACAATTATCTAGGTGTTCCTCGGTTTCGATGACGACGGCGCGGTTGTCGTTGAGGCGGATGTAGAGCTTGCCATTTCTCACGTAGGTACGACATCCTTCCCTCCTCTTGACCTCCATCCGCGCTCTGACCCTCAGCTTGTGCACCTCTGGGGGAAGGAGCGGATTGATGTTGATTAGCCACTGGTGGTCTGGAGCTGGGGCTCGCGCTTCCTCCAGTTGGTCTGCATCCAGCTCCGCTGTGTGGAGCTTGCGCTTTCTGACCTTCGCAGCTATTATTGAGCAGGCGAGGGCATGTGACACCAGAGTGACAGCAAGAGGTGGCATTCTGGCTGAGTTGTCAGCGGCTGTGTCCAGTCTTCCCATAACCCTCGCTCTTACTATGTCCCGTTGGAGAACTGTGGGGTCCAGCGCAGTGAGCCCCGCATAAGTCAGCAGCCGCAATGAGGATTCCTCAGTGTATCGGAGTCCCGTAATCACAACGACATTGTCGTTGTTGGTATGCTCCTGCTGCCTTTTGATGACGGATATTTCCCTGCGGAGGTGGGCCAGTTCGTCGTAGTTGCCGTCGTGAGGTGTGCCGTTACTGCTGTTGGTTGGCTGCGGGATAGCAAGATTCCTCGATGCCAGGTCTTCTAGCTTTGCCTGCAGCTCACTGATGTTTTTCTCAGCATCATTAATGCGAGAAGTAAGCTGCGGCAGGTCATCAAGGGCCTTGAGCCTCTGCTCTAGGGGAGCCAGCCTTTGCTCAATCTCGGTCATCCTCTTCGCCATCTCGTTTTGAGTCTTCAGGGATGCCTCCTGTTTCTTGCGGATGTCAGCTAGAGCCTCTAGGATGTTTTTAAGAGAGCTCTCGATCATCGAGGGTGTTGTTTGACGAGCAGGAGATCCATTTCGAGATGGGGCGCGAGGTTGTGGTGCAGAACTGTAGGGCTTGGTCGTTGCCTGCTTAGATGTAGAGTTAGGCCCTGCCAGCGATAGAATGAGCTGCGAGGAGTTGAGCCTTTTCTTGGCCTGCTCCCTCTCCACTTCCTCCATACAAATCGCGCCGTCGCAGGTCAGGACCGCCTTACCTCTGACCTTTGAAGATGAGAATGTAACACACCTGGAGTGGTAATGTGTGTTACATATATCACATTTCTTAGGGGCCTTGCTCTTAATGCTGTTATTGCATTTTCCGCAGGTCTCGTATCCCGCATTCATTGTGCTCATCTCGATGTTTCTCACCGTAGTTGGTGATCTGACCTCTAGGTGGAGCAATGAACCTGAAAGCGGTCGGCTAGATAGTTAAAAAAAAAGCGAAGCAAGCGCTCTTGGACTGCCATTGCTTTTAGTTTGGCCAACAGTTTTGCATGCGGGCTCGAGTCAAAGGCCTTTGAAAACTAAAATAAGATGAGGATGGTGAGCTTTCGATCGTCGATGCCCCTGCGGATGTCATCAAGAACACCCAACAAAGCCGTTTGAGTGCTGTGGCCTGCCCTAAAGCCGGCTTGCCTAGGGTCTAGGAGTCTGTGTGCTTCGAGGTAGCTAGTAAGCTGGGAGTGGACTAAGCGCTCAAGGACCTTGGACAGCTCAGGGAGCTGCGCAATAGGGCGCGTGTCCGAAGGCGAAGTGAGAGTTTTACTCTTTGCCAGGGGGACGATAAGGGCTTTCTTCCAGTCGGTCGGAAATGTTCCATTTAATATACAGGCATTTACAAGATCAGTTAGGTGATCGAGTACTCCGGGAAGCGCCGCCTTAATCATGGGAACTGAAATCCCGTCGACTCCTGAGGCTTTGGAAGAGGCATTGAGGACAGAATCACGCACCTCGGCCAAAGTAACGGGCCGAAGGTCAAAGACTCTGTCAGCAGCTGGTTCGGCAAGGGGGGAATCAAATAATACCTGAAAAACTTCCTCTGAGAGTGGCGGGTGTCTGTTTAGCATAGTGCCTGTTCAGCACATCCGCATCAAAATAAAGTAGAGATGATGGTAGGCGAGGTGAGGTTATGTACATCGAACGAAGTTCTCGCCATTTCGAGTTCGAGTCAGGGGCTGAGACTAGCCTGCCTGCTAGGTACTCGTTTTTAGCTGTGTCCAGAAGGTTCGATACCTCAGATCGGAGCGCTCGGAAGCGTTCAAAGTCGCTATGGATGCCCGAGGAGCGCGCCAGGCCGTGTGCCGCGTCACGTCGTTTCATGAGCGCCTTGATCGCGTGGGAGACCCAGGGCTTTCTCCGGGACGACAGCGTGATCCTACGAAGAGGGGCGACTGCATCGTAGGTAGAAATAAGCGCTGACGTAATGTGCCGCTGGAATACATCCGTTTCCGCAGGACAGGGCCCGAGCGTCACTGGCAAAGTTGGAGATGCTCAGAAAACGATTTTGACCGTGCTGAAATGGATTAGCGAGAGGGGCAAGAATGTCGCACAGAGCGGCTGAGATAACAACAGGGTCCACTTTCTTCAGGTTGCGGCACATGATTACCTTCTCAAAGGCCGGGGGCTTGGCTGCTCGTATGGTAAACTCAATGAAGTCGTGACCAGCGATGAACGGCGAGTCGGATTTACGTAGGGCTACAACCGAGTCCCTGCAATTGACTATGAAACGGTCCGCGAAGGGTTATTACGCGAACGCGAAGGATTCGAGACCCGAGGTTAGTAAAGCGGGAGAGAAGCACATTCGAAGAGTGATAGCAGTCTTTGATCCACCCGGTAATATCTATTGAGTGGACAAAAGACCTCCCTATCCTCTGTAACGGCCGAACCACCAGAGGAGAGCTGCTCGTGCGTAGAGGGAGATGAATAGGGTATTCCCGCTACGCATATCCCGCACACTTAGGTAAACCACGCAGCTATTAGACTGATGTGTGAGGTACTACCATCTCACCATGAGTCTAGAACCAGATGCGCCACCTAAATGCAGGGTACTACCATCCTACACCGGTGACACAACTGATGGGGGGATGGGCCTCGTACTCGGCGACTGTGGCTTCGCCGATCTCCGCCGCTGCGTGCACCTTGCGGAGTATCTCTGCGGTTGTTAGATCGGTGGTGCACGTAGCGGTCGGAGTGGATGGAGCTGTCATGGCGGGGGCTGCCCTTGGTGCCCTCTTCTCCTTGAGTAGGCGCTTGCCTTCCTCGCGCTAGCCTTCGTTACGAGCCTGGGGCTCGTATGGCTCATGGTGGTTGACCAGGAGGCGTTTTAGCGCGACCGGCCTGGTTTGCTGGCGGGGTGGGGGGCAGGGCGCCTCTTCCAACGGCTGCTTTGGCTGTGCCGGCTGATTCGGCTGCTGCAGTGTTGAGAACCCTGGTAGCCCCAGGTTGGCTCTGCTGGCGTTGTTCAGCAGGGGTAGGTGCACCACGGTGACGATGCGTGGCGCGGCAGCGGGTTTATTTGGTTTTGGCCTGGCTGGGATGTACTGACGTGGGATCAGTACCTTGCTTGCTGTGGCCGGGTCTGGTGGGGTTGCCTCGGTCCCGGTCTTCTGATCCCGCTTCCCCCAGCCAGGCGGGCTTTGGTAAAACCAACCCTTCGCGAAGCGTTTGCTGCCGGGCACAAAGTTGCTGCCTCGGGCCATGCACGTGCAGAGGCACGGGATGTTGTATTTCACTGTCCTTCAAAGAAAATGGTTCGCGGTTAAATTTTATTTTTCGCGCGCGTAGAGAGATAGAGATAGAGAGGATTAGAACTGTCGTTTACCAGCACTCTGCGTAGCCTTCAGCTAGCATCGCCTCGTCCACTTGCGTTATCTGGTCGCAGATCGCCATCGGCTCTGTCTGCGACCACGACTCCCGCTTCCTCGGCTTCGGCACCTGGGGCTCGCTGGCTGTTGGAGTAGCTTCCATTTTGACTGATTAGTGTCAACTGAACTCATTACAGTTCTTTTTTCGGCGCTTAGGCTTTTTGGAATTCGGCGGCTGGCTACGGCCGCTGTTTTTGTTTTTCGCCAGGTCGCGTCGGTCGCAAGATGTGTATGTTTTTTGTGTATGCGAGTTTTTTATATTTTCAAATTGTTTTATTAGTAAATTTGTTTGAATTCACGATTCACTGTTCTATGTATTTTAAAAATTAAATTTTCTTTTTGTGAATTGTGTATTCAATCTTCGAAGTACGGCTTAAGATTATTTATGTGAAACTTTCCTCGCTCTTTTTTCGTGTTAATATCTATAAGTAGGTATGTGTCTATTCCGACTTTTTTCTGGACCTCGTATGGTCCCTGGTAAATATCAAAATATTTAGCTATTTTCCCGTTTTCCGCGTCGGATACGTTTAACGCTTTTATCATTACCTTATTTCCTATATTTAATTCAAAGTGCTCCGCATGAGCGTTCTTTTTCGCCGCGCGTTTGAGAGCTATTCTATGTGCTTGCTCGCATGCCAGCGATATTCGTTTTTCGTTAGTTATTTCATCTTTTTCGGGCGGTATATACAAGTATTTTTCCCATACTCGCATGGGTTTTCGGCCGAAATGTAATTCCGTCGGTGTATAGTTCGTTGTTTCGTGGTGCGTTTCATTTATAATATTTTGTATTATTTTCACGTATCGCGACCAACCTTTATGTTTGTCGCTTACAAACGTACGAAAAAATCGTCCTATCTCTCTATGTACCCTTTCTACAATATTGCTTTGAGGGTGTCGGATAGATGAGTATACAAGTTTAATATTTTCGTTTTTTAACGCGTTTACAAATTTGTCGCTCGTAAATTGCGTCCCGTGGTCGCATATTACCGCTTCTGGTTTACCGTACGTCGGTATATAATCCTCTGTCAGTTTTTTACTTACCGCGTGAGCTGTTGCTCGACGGAGAGGGTAAAACACAACGTATTTACTGAAAACATCTATACTTATTAATAAGTATTTTACTCCCCCCGCCGAGGTAGGAAGTGGACCGTAAAAGTCCATTGACAGTAATTCACCGGGCTTTTGCGTCAAGATAGGTTGTGACATTTCCCTGTATTTTTTAGTTAAATGTTTAGTGCGTTGGCAACTGTCACATGTTTTTAAAATTTTCGCTATCTTTCTGCGTAAGCCTGATGCGTGAAAATGCTCGCATAGCATTTTATTTAATTTTCGCCCCCCTATGTGGCCGTAAATTGCGTGTACCTCGTTTATAAAATCTCTTAACACGCTATATGGTATTACAATTTTTGATCGTTCTTTCGCTTTTTTATACAATACATGATCTTTTAGCTCGTACCGTTTACAAGTTTTTTCGTCGTTGTTTACAAGCTTGTTGATTAGTGTACGCGTTTGATGATCCCGCCTCTGGCTCTTTTCTATATTTTTACATATATTAATGAGTTCGTGGCTTGGTTTTTGCTGGACGATGGCGGAAATTATGATTTCCGATTGGCTTTCTGCCTTACTTTTTTCGCTTTCGTCCATGCGGCTAAGGTAGTCTGCTACTGCATTTTGTTTCCCTGGTATGTGCGTTGGATTTAAATTAAAGTCCTGGATCGCGAGGTTCCACCTCTGTAATCTCTGGTTGTTGAACTTGGAAGTTCTTAGGAATGTTAGAGCCTCGTGATCCGTACGGACTCTAATTTCGATGGCCCCCCTTAAATATGTATCGAGCTTGTGAAGTGGCCATACGAGGGCTAGCATTTCTTTTTCTGTGGTGAAATATGAGGATTCGCTACCCTTGAGTGTTCTGCTTACAAAGCATACTACTTCTTCCTCTCCCTCATCGTTTATTTGAGAGAGGACCGCGGCGAGCGCGAAGTCTAACGCGCCTGTCGTCAGTATGTACGGCTTTTTTGGATCGGCGTATTTTAAAATTATGTTATCATCAAAAAGCGTTTTTATTTTTTCGAACGCTTCTTGATGTTCGGTTGTCCAGTGGAACAGTACGTTTTTTCTCATTAAATTTAATAACGGTATTAGACTTTCAGCAAAGTGTTTTGTAAATTTTGAAGAGAAATTTATGAATCCGATAAAGCTTTGTAGCTGTTTTAGATTTTTCGGTCTTTTGAAATTACGAATTGTACGTATTTTCTCCGGATCTGGTCGTATTCCTTTTGCGGAAATATAATGCCCAAGAAATTCTATCTCTTCACAGAAAAATTTATATTTTTTGAAATTCAATCGTAAATTATGTTCGATTAGCCATTTGTATAATTTGTCGAGGTGTTCGATATGTTCTTCGAACGTACGCGATTTGATCATTAGATCATCTACAAACAGTACCAGAAATTCATTGAAATCCCACGTGGCTTCCGCCAGTCCTCGAATTAACGCGGATCCGCTTGTTTTAATACCGAACGGTACAACGTTGAATTCGTAGACGTGACTGTCGACTTTGAACGCGGTGTATTTTTGAGAACTTTCTGCTAGTCTGATTTGCCAGTAACTAGCCGTGAAATCTGTTACGCTTGTTATTGGCCTATCAGCGCATCGTTGTAGTACCTCGTCAATACCGGGAGGTCCCTCGTAATTGTTTTGGAGAAACATGTTTAATTTTTGTGCGTTTAGGCGCGGCCTTACCGATCCGTCGCGTTTTCTTACGATCTGTATCGGGTTAATATATACGCTATTCGAGCGTCTTATTATGTTTAATTTTAACATCCTGTCAAACTCATCTAGTGCGTCTTGTCTGTCAGCGATGGGTATTGGGTGTGGCCGGCAAAACCAAGGTGTGTTGTCTGTTATAATCAATTCATGTTCATAGGTTGTTAAGAGACCGGGTTTCTTTTCAAATACTTCTTTTCTTTTAATAATCAGATTTTTTAATATATATTGCGACGCTGTGCCTCGCAACACAGGTGCGCAACATCTAGAGCCTCGCATGCACTAGGATTTTTCTAAACGCAGGATTTGACCGCGATCATCACGTTTGGGAGAACGCTAGGGAGAGGGGAAAATGATCACACACAATGGTTAAGTTTTATTGCACATGTATTTCGCCCAGCCCTTCCCTACAACACGGTGGCTGTAGTGCCTCCCGCGCACAGTTTAGCCTCCCTGGTGGACGTCCGTCGGTGCTCCCGCCGGCGCCTCCCTGACTCTCGTGGACCTGGTGACTGCTAGCTTCCTCGGCTCTCTCACGCCAAGGCTGCTGATTGCTCTGGTCCTCCAGACAATGATGGCGGACTGGCTAGCTTCCTTCCTCTCGTGCGGATGGTTGCTGGCTCGTCCGGGCGTCGGCACTTGCTCGTGCCAACGCGCAGCACCTGTGACTCTCTCACACTCTCGCCCACTCGCACAACCTCAGGAGACTCTCCCAATTCTCCTCGTAACAGAGGAGGCCACGTATCTCTCTCGCACGTCGACGTGCTCCGTCGACAGTCGTGAGAGAACTCTCCGATTTCCCGCTCGTTCTCGCGCTCACTCTCCACTCGCGCTCGTCGGGCCCGCGCATCTTCCTCGCGCCTGATTGGCTGGCAGTCCGCGCGTATAGCGAGACGCACATCGACGCCCGCTGATTGGCTCGCGACATGCGGAGGACCAATCAGCGCGCGCGCCGTCGAGGCTCACTCTCGCGCCAACGATGCTCACTCTCGCGCTAACGTGGACGGTTAGCCGGCCCGTTCCTGGAACTCGAGGTCAGGCTGGCACCGACAACAACAATCCAAATCGCTTGTTTCTTCCGCGCACTCAGAACTTGGTCGGATCGAACGAGATTCCTCGTATCGACGCGGCTGCGACGTTTGCAACGTCGCAATCCCCTCCCCTTAACAATGCTTCCTCTCTCGGAGAAGTTGGCCTTAAACCTTTTACTGGGTCCTGGGTCCAAACTTTCCTCTTTTCGCAGCATCTCTCCAGCTCCACTCTCTCACTTCCTCTCTTCTCCATTCTCGCTGACTCCTCTCTCGAAGAAGTTGGCCTTAACCCTTTCATTAGGTCCCAGGCCAACACTCTTCTCTCCCCTGCACATCTCTCTAGCACTACTCTCTCACATCCTTTTCTCTCCACCTCCGCTGACTTCTCTCTCTTCTCACTTCCTTCCTGAGCTCTCCGTCTTTCTAGCATTGCCATTTTTCTCCGGCAATCTAGAAACAGACCTGAGTGGCTCACTCGTCTGCAAAGTTGGCATGATTTCTGTGGCAATTGCCTACGCGTAGGACATTCCCTTCGTGAATGTCCTTTTTGTTGGCATGCCCAGCAGATCATCTCCGGACAATTCAATGCCCGGTGCCCCACTTTACAGCAGGTGAAGCACGCACCATCTCCTCGCCTCTCCCCTCGAGCCACGGCATTAACAGTCGGACGGACCAGGCCGCGCCATACGGTAGCTCTCTTTCTCCTCGTTGAAGCTCTCTTTCTCTCACTCGTCCTCTCCTCAACCTCGATAGAAGGCAACTCGTCACCAGGGCCTGCATGCTCTGTCCTCTCGACTGCAGCGGCTCTCTGGGTCTCTCCTTCCTCCTTGTACGCCGCACTGGGAACGCGCATCTTCTCCGCTGGCAGCGGAGGTGCGTAACGGCTATCTAACTCTTTTAGCCGCTCCCAGAGTCGGCCGTACCTCTCCAACTCCTCCCAGCTGTTGACGCACTTTTCGCCAATAGCTCTCCGGTATTCCGAAAGGAGGTTCTGGTATGCGATACGAAGCAAATCACGTTCAGATGGAGGTCGGCGAAAGCGCGAAGCCAGATACTGAAGACTCGCGATATACGCCGCGATCTTCTCTTCTCTGTGCTGCGTTCGCTTGCGCAGATCTTCCTCCAAATCCTCCCGACAATACGGAACCATGTATCGATCACCTCTTCCTCCATTTTACGCGTCTGTTCTATCGCCTCGACCCGTACCTGCTCTCGCGCCGCCTCTCTCGCCTCCTCACGGACTCGTTGCAGCCGCCGCTCATGCTCTAGCGTGGCTAACTCGTCCCGCAGCATCGCTCGAGCTTCCAGGAGGGCTTCCTCGTAAGCTTCTCGCCAAGCTACAGAAAGCTCCTCCTCAAAGACTCGAGCTCTCGCATCCTCAAGAGTGAGTCCGCATTCTTCCAACTCTCTCACGCGAGCGTCTCTCTCGCTGCGATCGACACTCACTCGGCTCGCATAGCCGCTGTCTACGCTGACGTCTATGCTTGAGCCCGAGCCTCCTCGCAACACATCTCCCTCGGCCACGTCACTGACTGTGCTGGAGGTTGCGCAGGCCGCGGTCCTTGCTATCATCCTTTCGGACAACCGCAAGTAACCTGGCCATTCACACCTCGCGATCACAGTACACACACTGTCTCTCTCACTCGAGCACAAACTCGAAGATCTCTCTTGGCTCTCATTGTCACTCGACAACGAGACCGAGGAGTCTCCTCGCTTCCGACTTTCGTCGAAAAGCTTTACTCGCGAGCCCCTCCGACGACGCTTATGACGTACTGTGTGCCAGTCGTCGCCGTTGGCTGACTCGCTGTCGCTAGAGCGCACGCGTCGCAGCACATCTCGTGGGAACACGGTAGAGCCTCCCACGCTATCACGTTTAGCGTTGGGCTCTACTCCGAGTCCCACTACGAACGGCCGTTTCGTCAGCTGATTCATCGCACAATATGGTGCGACTTCAACAGCTGACGACTGATCGCTGAGCTCTCTTCGCCGTCTCTCTCCACACGAAAAGACGTCAGCAGCTTGCCTCGTGGCCCGCTGCGCATCTTTCCGTCGCTCACACTCCGCGCACTTTACACTAACACTCGCGAAAAAACTTTACCTCTCCCTTTTGATGATCGCGAATCCCCACCAGGGATGCCAATTGCGACGCTGTGCCTCCCAACACAGGTGCGCAACACCTAGAGCCTCGCATGCACTAGGATTTTTCTAAATGTAGGATTTGACCGCGATCATCACGTTTGGGAGAACGCTAGGGAGAGGGGAAAATGATCACACACAATGGTTAAGTTTTATTGCACATGTATTTCGCCCAGCCCTTCCCTACAACACGGTGGCTGTAGTGCCTCCCGCGCACAGTTTCTCTCCCTCACTCTCTCTCTCTCTCTCTCTCTCTCTCTCTCTCTCTCTCTCTCTCTCTCTCTCTCTCTCTCTCTCTCTCTCTCTCTCTCTCTCTCTCTCTCTCTCTCTCTCTCTCTCTCTCTCGCGTCTGCACGTTAGCCCCCAAGCCGTAGCCTGTAGCATCACGTGGTACGCGCTCGCACACGTACGCGCTCGACTCGGCTCTCGCCGGTCGCCGCGCGGCCAGTGTGATCTCTCTCTCTCTCTCTCTCTCTCTCTCTCTCTCTCTCTGTCTATCTTTTTCTCTCTCTCTCTCTAATACTTTCTTACACGCTCTCTCCCTGGTGGACGTCCGTCGGTGCTCCCGCCGGCGCCTCCCTGACTCTCGTGGACCTGGTGACTGCTAGCTTCCTCGGCTCTCCCACGCCAAGGCTGCTGGTTGCTCTGGTCCTCCGGACAATGATGGCGGACTGGCTAGCTTCCTTCCTCTCGTGCGGATGGTTGCTAGCTCGTCCGGGCGTCGGCACTTGCTCGTGCCAACGCGCTGCACCTGTGACTCTCTCACACTCTCACACACTCGTACAACCTCGGGAGACTCTCCCAATTCTCCTCGTAACAGAGGAGGCCACGTATCTCTCTCGCACGTCGACGTACTCCGTCGACAGTCGTGAGAGAACTCTCCGATTTCCCGCTCGTTCTCACGCTCGTCGGGCCCGCGCATCTTCCTCGCGCCTGATTGGCTGGCAGTCCGCGCGGATAGTGAGTCGCACATCGGCGCCCGCTGATTGGCTCGCGACATGCGGAGGATCAATCAGCGCGCGCGCTGTCGAGGCTCACTCTCGCGCCAACGATTCTCACTCTCGCGTTAACGTGGACGGTTAGCCGGCCCGTTCCTCGAACTCGAGGTCAGGCTGGCACCGACAACAACAATCCAACTCGCTTGTTTCTTCCGCGCACTCAGAGCTTGGCCGCATCGAACGAGATTCCTCGTATCGACGCGGCTGCGACGTTCGCAACGTCGCAATTTCTTTGTGCTTCATTGAGGTTTTCACAAGAGTTAATTTTTCCATCGATCTCCTCGATTGTAAGTTCGTATGGATTTTCATAATTGTTTTCATAATTTTCGTAAAGATTATTGAGATCCGTGTGGTGCCCTTTTTCACTGTATCCACCGGCATCTTGGATTGTTAGCGACGTGAACTCGTTACGCGGCATTTTTTGTCTACGTACGTTATTACTCCGTCGATATCTTTCACCAAAAAGAGAATTTGTTCATGTACCGTGTCTATTAACATTTTTAATAATTTGATTGTGTCGAACCCGATTATGCACGGCTTGACTAGTTTTGGTATAACCAAGAATATGATTTTTTCAGACAGTTTTTCGAATTTCGTGTTTAACCGTAATTGTATTTTAAGCCGCGCCGATTTACTACCCGTAGCGCCCTTTATGACTTTACCGCAAATAGGTAATGTCGAACAAAGCTTAAGAGTTTCATAGTTCTGATGGTACAATTCTTCAGAAATAGCCGTTACCTCGCTTCCCGTATCTACGAGTGCGTCTACCTCTATATTTTCTATAAATATTTTTATTTCGGGGCAGTGAGATATTTCCACTTCGCGACCGTCCGGGTTAACATCGTGCAGGAATTCGTTGCGCGGGTTTTCCATTATGGACGCGATTTGAGCAGCTGCGTCGTTCTTCCGTAGAGAAGGAAGTGCATCCGCCTTGGACGCAGCTACTGCACGTTTCCCGAGTTTTGTTTAGTTATGTCTTGAAAGTAATCCAAGTCGTCGATGTCGTAAGTATCTTTCTGGGGGGGTTTTTTATTCCCCTGTCTTTTGTTCCCACCTTTGTTTTGTGACCCTGATCCCTTGTTCGTTGTGTCGTCTGCTGTTTGCGTAACGTTTATATTGTGTGGCGTCCACGTCTTTTTCAGACCGGGATTGTTGCTTGATGGCTTGTTAGGCTGACTGTTCTTCGACTCATCGTTTCCCGCGGGTGGATAGGTTGGTTTTTGATTTTGGTTATTTTGTTTGTTTTGCGCGTTCTGGTTAGTTTGTGTGTTGGCTCGATTTCGATTTGTGTCATCGTTATCGTAGTCTGCGAGTATCTCGAGAAATTTGTTTACTGACTTTATCTCGTGCCCGGTTACTGTACGTCGTATGTCTCGGTCGAAGTGCTCCGCGATCTTTTTGAACAAGCTCAACGAGATGTTCTATTATACGCCAGCCGTAGGTTCGCCCATGGGGCAACGGGGAGTAAACCGCGTTTACGTTAGTCAGAGCTCGCGGCGCAGCAGCAGATCATATGGGTCACGTGACGGGAGAGAGTCGTACGAGAGTGAGGTTAGGATTATCGATAAGCAGGGAAGGCGTGTATAACTTTGTGAACGAGTGTGAGACGTGCCGGATGTACAAAGTGTCGCAGAAGGGTAAACAGGGCCTGCTCGGCAAGAAAGTAGTCGAGAGGCCTTGGGTAGTGGTAGCCGCAGACTTGATGGAATTTCCACCGAGCAAATTGCGAAATAAATACTTGGTTGTATTCCAAGATTTATTCACAAGGTTAGTGGAAGTTAAGCCGATCCGTAAAGCGGACGGAAAGTCAGTGGCTCGTGCGTTCGAAAAGCTTGTGTTGTTTAGATGGGAGACGCCGGAGTATTTTCTGTCGGATAATGGAGAACAGTTCGACAACCAGTATTTAGCCGAAGTGTTGAAGGAGTATGGTGTGAAGCACGTCACGACGCCGCCGTATCATCCTCAAGCGAACCCCGTAGAACGGAGCAATCGCACTTTGAAGACGATTGTAGCGAGTTTCGTGAAAGAAGACCACCGAAATTGGGATGTGCACGTGCACGAGTTTTGTCATACGGTGAACACAGCCGTGCAGTCGTCTCTCAAAGTCTCGCCGGCGTTTTTGAACTATGGGAGACACCCGCGACCGGTGGCAAGCTTGCGCAGAGAACGGGTATCGAGAGAATAAATCCGGAGGATTGGGCGGATCGAATAAAGTGTCTTGATGCGCTGCGCGACTTGGTTTCAAAGCATATCGATCAAGCGCAAGTAAAATAAGCGAGTGAGTACAACAAAGGCCGGAAGGACTTTTCAGGTGGGAAGTTGGGTGGATCGGCGCACTCATCCACTTTCGGACGCAGCGAAAAAGTTCTCCGCAAAGCTACCTACCTAGTAGTAGCGCCGAAGTGGGCCGTTCGTGATCGAGGAAGTGCTTGGCCCGACGGTGTATAAGCTGGGCCCTGCACCGGGGCAGGATGCGAGTCGGAGGGTAGCGAAGACCGATATTACGGGATTGCGGCGATATATACCGAGCAGAAAGGCTCGGAAGGCAGCGAACCTCGCCTGATTTTCTTTATATTTTTCAGGTGAACGAGATGCCGTGGAAGATGCCGCGACTCTGTGGCCACAGCAGCCCCGACGAGGAGGAGGAGAGAGTTCTGCTGGAGGAGCCACGAGAGAACAGCAGCAGCCAGTACGAGCCGGAGCAGAGGTTTCAGCAGTTCCGCAGAGATCAGACAAGGAGAGCGTTAATAAGATGCAACCCGAAGTTGCTTTTCTTGCACCGGAAGCTCGAGAAACGGGCCAGGAGGCCAGTGTAACCGAGCTGGAGCCACCGCTGGCAGTCGTCCTGGTAGCTCCAAACCCTGAGAACGAGATGGAATATGAAGAGTTTGGTAAGGGGGAGGCCTCTGTATCGGCTAAGCCGACGGCCGTAGTGTAATAGCCGAGTTCAATAATAAAAAGAGTCGTAACGAGAATTCCACGTGTTCTGATTTTCCGACCCTTACACACCGCTGTAACATGAACAGCGGAATCCTCGCGGAACTTCCTCCGAGATCTACTCAAGAAATAATAGTATCGAGGCTTCGGGACAGGGCTGAGACGCGAATTCTCACCCCAGATTGGCCACGTCACATGACAATGTACCAATTTCGTGGATTTAAACTGCATAAGTCTAGCATAGAATTTCTGATATTATTTGTCAGCATATAATAAATTATTAATAGACCGGATAATGACGACAACGATCCTTTGAAAAAGAGTCGTACTTTATCAGGACCGGATAATAACATTAATATATCAACTTCAAACAATCTGCGCTAAGAGTGACTGAATATCCTGACAAATTTTTTTGATAATATATCAAAACATTAGATAAAAACGACAATATCGTATCCAGAATCAAACTGCATAACTATAGTATGGAATTTGTAAAATTATTTGCCAGGATATAATAAATCAATATCAGACTAAATAATGACGACGACATTCTTTTAAAAAAGTGTCGTAGTTTATAAGGACCGGATAAGAATGACAATATTGTATCCAGAATCAAACTGCGTAACTATAGCATGGAATATTATCATTAATATGGAATGTATCATTAATTTTCAGCATTTATTTAATCAATATCAGACCGAATAATGGCGACAACGTTCTTCTGTAAAAGTTTCGTACTTTGTAAGGACCGGATAAGATCGACAATGTATCAGCTTTAACCAATTTGCGCTTAGACTGACTGAATATTCTGACAAATTTTTTTAATAATATATTAAAACATTGAATTGCCGGATATAACAACGACATTCGTAATTTTATAAAATGGAAAAATTAATCTCGGATAAGAAGGACAATATTGTATGCAGATTCAAACTGCATTAGTATAGCATGGGATTTGTGACATTATTTGTCAGTATAGAGAGTCTTCCAAGAGCCGTGTGGTTCTTGCTGCTTTAGTGTCGTCGGTGAGCAGTCTCCTGGGCGCGTCGTCGCGCATAAATGTTGTGCTGGCAGCGTCGGCAAGCGCGCACTTGCAAGCGATGAAGGCCTTCTCTGCGGCAGGCATCCAGGTGAGCGGAAGGGCCTTCTTTTTGGAGGGAGCGAGGAGACGTGCTGCGCCTGGGATGCAGCGCCGGTAGTAGTTGATCAATCCTAGAAGTCGGCGAAGCTTTGCAGAGTTGCTGGGTTCGGAAAAAGCTTGGATGGCGTCGATGCAGTCTTGCGAAGGTCTCGAGCCCTTGTCAGATACTGAGTATCTCAAGTACGTCACCTGCCTCTTGCCTAGGACGCACTTCTCCGGGTTGACCTTGATGTTTGCAGCTTGCAGGACGTCAAATTAGGCCTTGAGATGGCTCTGGTGCTCCTCTTCATAACTGGAGGCGACAATTATATCGTCGAGGTAGGCGCGAGCAAAGGGCAGATCACGCAGCAGTTGGTTCATTGCTCTCTGCAGCGACTCGGCGGCGTTGCGCAGGCCCAGTGACGATCGCGTAAATTCGAACAATCCAAACGGGGTGATGATGGCTGTCTTGTGAGCGTCCTCGGGGGCATAGTCAGCTGGTAAAAAGCTTTCTTGAGGTCGACAACCGAGAAAACGCTACCTCCAAACGTAAGCAGCAAATCCTCAGTTATCGGTAGTAGGTAGAAGTCAGGCACAGTGCGGCTGTTCAGCTGTCTGTAGTCGCCAGTGATGCGGTACGTGCCGTTAGGTTTCAGGACGAGGCGAAGCGGGCTAGCCCAGGAGCTGTCTGAGATACGGACAATCCCCATTTTCAACAAGACCCGGAACTCCGCTCTGGCAGCTTCGAGGCGAGGTCCAAGGAGGCTTGGCTCCTGCTAGGGGGCGATGGTCGTGCTGCCTGGGATAGCGAGATCGCTATATTGCCGCATTAGGTCGGCAAAGATGCCTTCCGCTACGTCTGCGGATATTACGACTTCCACGGAGTGAACTTGTGTCGGATATAGATATAGATATTTATTTCAGCCCTGGGTCCATAGGGTAAAAGAAAAATTACAAGTAAAAGACTACTACTTTAGTTTTGAATTTTACGGGCATAATTACTATAACCAATGTTCAATGCATAAACAATTCTTTTAGAAAATTCACTATTCCGAGGTGGGCAATTTACAAATATAGAAAATTAAAAAAAAAGTGTTAACCGTAAACCTTTAACCTTAAACCCAAATACCTTAAGCTGAGAAATTTTAAAATTGTATCACTTCATTTCAAGTTAAAATGAATAAGTTCTTAACAGGATCATCAACATCAAGCTTTATATTTTTTGCCTTGTGCCTTAAACTAGATATATAAGGATCAGAAGATATTAATAATTTGTGCAATAGATATATATTCGTGTAGATTCTACCACATTTTCGAGTATTAAATTGACGATAGTATTTCAATTCTTTATTCCGTGATTCTTGAACTTCTTCAGATAAAATGCCGATTGGAATAAGAAAGTGATTTATAATGTTCGCACCATGGAGGAGAATTTTATGCAAAGATGGAGGCATGTAGAACCAATCGTACAAAGATACATATAACTTAGCACAAGATACAGTGTAATACTGCAAGCTCTTGCTTCTGGATCTAAAACTTTCATTGACACCTGTAATTTCAGCTGACAGTGCAGGGTCACGGAAGAATCTCCTAGCAGTATTATCATCGTTAGAATTACCCGATCCTTGTTGTGGATAATCTACGATAAGGCCAGTTTCTTGTCTGAATCGGTGTTGAATTCTAAGCTTTCATTCTTGGCATTGTGTTTTTTTTTGTTGATCTGATGTTGCCTGCCACTTACAAAAATCCAAACGGTATGCTATGTGGAGTATGTTTTCCATAAATATTATTTTTGCATGTAAAGATGAAAGGCCATACTCAAAATTTTCTTCATTTTCGGTTTTTTTAGCCAATTTATACAAATCGTTTATTTGTAAAGGTTTTGCTCCGCAAATGCAACACGTTTCACAAAAAGGAGAACCTGTTATTGCTTGGCATACTTTTCCATCTATCATTGTTAGTTTTAATGAGTGGTCTATTTTGAATTGATTTATATCTCTATTTACAATTGAAGGCAATAGTGACTCGATCTTAGTTTTCATGGCATTAACATCAGCCACTGTTTTCTCACTGATTTTCTTGGCATACACAAAACTGATTGCCGGCAATGCTTAGTCGAACCAGCTTGAGGTTTACGCCAAATTACTGTTGCACCGTCTGAAGTATTGACTTCTAAGATAAGTGGTACCATACACATCATGAAAATACTTTCATCTGAGCTAGTTTCATCGGAGAATATTTGTTTAATCTGGCTATGATCGGATGATCGGTTACATCTCCATTTACTAGTCAAAACTAGCCTTACTAGTTTTGAAATTAGATAAAATATCCTGTATCTGCAGGAGACGTTTAGATGTATGATTCAAGAGTTGTTGTAAATCAACGCTACCACCTTTTTCAGATATGGAGAGACTAGAAGATATATATAACAATTTTCTTTTGCTGAAAAAAGTTCTTTATGAGGTATGAAAATATCAACATTTTTTTCTTTTACCTGTTTGCGAATAGTATCATACTGCCACTTCGACAATTTTGCATCTTTAATCAGAGCTATTGCTTCATCTTCGGTAAAAGGAATTATTTCCCCTGAAGCGGAATTATTCATAGAACAATTAGGATCGCTTAAAAGATCTTCAATTTGTTTAATTAAATGCTTTTTCCCAGAAACTCGTAAATTTTTATAAAAAGCTTTTTTTATTTCTTCCTGAGAAAAGCTACTAGTAATAGACTGTATTATTCTGTATTTCGTAGATCCCGAACTGCCTTCAAAACTATCAGTGACAGGTCTTCCACGCTTTAGGTTGTTATCAAAATTCACAACAAAGTTATCTGCTATCCAAGATATATATTTTTTCCTAAATATGTGTTCTTTATAAAGTACAGCAGACAGTTTTGACTTGAAAGTGACCATAAAAGAACTCTCAAGATTTTTTTAACGCTGCTTGATTCCTCATCGCTGAGCTCATATTGCGCTTTCATATAATCAATCAAGCAATTTACACTTCTACTTTTATTGTCTAATTTAAAAAGTATATCACACAATATACCGTTTTGAATGGAAAAAGTATTCATTGTTAGGTTTTACTTAGAGGGGATGAATGAAAGGTAACTTTGATGCAGTCGTGATGATGCCTGCTCGAAAATTAACTTGAAAACTATATATGCAAACAGTAGCCGTGTAAACGACTCATGAAAAACTATTTGCAAGGATAATCGCTGGAGAAGTAGTCGAGAGAACGACTGGTAATGACCGCGAAAATTATCTATGCAAATAGTAGCCGTGAAAACGGCCGAAGAACAATTGTTTGCAACGATAATGGCTAAAAACTCCTGATATTTATTCTAGTTTTGAAGTCTAATTTCAATGCTTATTTATAATAAAATATTTAACCGTTAGCCTGCCACTCGAACGTGATTAACACGAAAAAGTACGGTAAAAATTCATGGATAAGTGCATCATTATATGCCTTTCAGGACGCTACTTCGCTGACGGATACGAAAACTAGTATCGTCACCGCCTAGCGGTCAAGCGCAGTACTACTGGTGTGGTGATGAACGCTGCTGCACATATACAGGAATTAAGTACTCAGTGCAAAACTAGACTAAACTAAAGAAGTTTAGAATAAAAAGATAATTTTGCAATCAATTGTTTAAACAAATCAATTTTGCAAAACTAATGCCAGATTTATAATCAGCGACCCCAATAACTACTTACAAAAATATAGCTTCCTTCAGTAGTTACCCATTTGCTTATGGCCATTAATGCCTTAAGGTTTATGGGTTTATTGTTTAACTTAGATTTTTGATTAATTATTATAACATTTCTTCAAAAATCTGGCCTCAAGGGTCTTTTAGAATTTTAATAAACTTCAATTTAAAAAAAATTATTGTGATTGGTCGAAAACCATGGTCTGCAGGGAATTTTGAAACAACAAATGTCTATAGGGCCCAGTGTGCGCCGCCTTCAGGGTGTCGTACCGGTGTTCCGCTAGTGGTGCCATAATGACGTCGGACACTTCCTGTGCCACGTCCGGGGGCATGTGTGCGATGAGGAGATTGTAACATGACGTGTCGCTGGTTATCTTGCTGGAGAGGAACGCCGACTCCGCCTGTGCAAACCAAAGCTTAGGATTGAAACTCCAATATGATGGTAGCGTGCATTTGGAGATCGCCTCGACGTCGGGCACGCGTTTATTGTTGTCGTAGCGCGGCGCGAGAGGCTGCGGTGTGACAGGCAGCAACGGCGGCTCGTTGTTGACTGCGCCGGGCGGCGCGATGTTCTGATCCGCGTTGTGCTGCGTCTATAACACGTTTTGGCCACCGACGAGGCCTCGGCGCTCTGGCAGCGGGCTGTGTTGCATGATGTCGTCAGAGAAGTCGAGCGCGAAACAGTTTAACGCGCGGCGCGCGGCTGTTGTCGCGCGACGGATGGTAGCGGAGCCAGCGGTGCGCGCGCGACCCACTGCTTAACGCTCAAAATGGCCGCTTGCAAAGGCGGGGTAACGATGCGGCGTGCGCTGGCTCAAGCGACCTTGATCACGACGCGCGTCGCAAGGCGGAGAGCGCGCACGAAAAAGTAACCGGGAAAAGAAGGATGGCCGCGTCGAACGCGACGAGTCGACGCGGCGTGCACTTGCTCAAGCTGTCTCAATCGCGGCGCGCATCGCGAGGCAGCGAGCGCACACGAGAGCGAGAAAAGAAAGATGGCCGCGTCGGAAGCGACGAAATGCTCGTGGTGCGCGGCTCTAGCGACTTTGACCTTGAGTGCGTGGAGCAAAGTAGCGCGCGCGGAGAGAGAGAGAGAGAGAGAGAGAGAGAGAGAGAGAGAGAGAGAGAGAGTGAGAGAGAGAGAGATAGATAGGTCTTTATTTGCCAAAAACAAAAAATTATATATATTAGATCACAAAGACTGTGTCGCATAAGGTCTAACAAAAAGAGATAATAAAATATGTAAAAATACCGTCACATAAAATCACATAAAATGACATTTCGTCATATTTAATTATCACATTAAACTTTTCTAATATTACGCTGTGCATTTAAGGTTTGGTCATAGACCTATCTGTATTGCACGTTTGAAATCTAAAATACGTAATACTGAAAGAATTTTTACGGTCTAAGGGCCGAGTCTGGCTAGATTAAAAACTAGATTTAGATTAAGAATGCAGCGCCAGAGGGCTCAGAGTCGTCACGATTCATTGGCCAGCAGGTGCCACCGTAGTGCCCCCTTGAAGGAGGCGAGAGATGGCAGGTTTCGCAGAGTAGAAGGGAGAGAGTTCCAGAACCGAGCACCCTGGACCTGGAAGGCCCTAGCCCCGGTTTCAGTACTCACGGTAGGGATGCTCAGTTCCGGGGGAACTCCCCTACTGAAGGGTCTTTGCTTGTGTTTATTGAACAATGAGGCCAGATATGAAGGTTCACCGATCCGGATTATTCTGTATAATAGAATGGCCTCAAAGGAGAGTCTCCTGGAATCGGTGCGAAGCCATTCTAGACTCCTCCGGCAAGGACTGATGTATTCATCCCTCCTAACCCCGAAGATGAATCTCACACACGAATTGCTCAGTCTCTGTATCTGTATTCGTTGTTCGTTAGACGCGTCCAGGATAGTCACAGCACAGTAGTCGATGTGCGGTTGTATAAGTGTCTCAACTAGCTTTCTGCGGAGAGTCTCAGTGGTGCAGCCCCTAATAAACCGCAGGCTATACAGAGCTTTATTTACTTTTTTCGTGATAGCATCCACCTGCGGTTTCCAAGTAAGTTTGCTATCCAATACAACACCGAGACTCACGACCGTCTCACTGAATGGGATGATCACTCCGTCCGGCAACGGAACCCCTGGCAAGTTCCATGATTTGATATCATTAACATTCTTCATGGACCCGAAAAATATAGACTCGGTTTTGCCGGAGTTAAGTCCCAGACCGGAGCTCTCCGCCCAGCCAGAAACCAGCCGTGCCGCTTCTGCCAGTCGAGCCACCCCGTCCAGGAAATGATCTTTGTTGGTGTGTAGATAGATCTGGAGGTCATCCGCATAAAAAAAGATGTTTAATTGTGTTGCCGTCAAGCATATTTTGCAGGTCGTTCACATAGAGGCTAAACAGCAAGGGTCCCAGGACAGAACCCTATGGAACTCCCAGATTGGTTTCAAGCCACTCTGAAGTTCCGTTTTTATTCGAAATTACCATCTGAGATCGCCCCTATAAATATGATTTAATCCACAGGAGAGCCGCCCTAGAGAACCCCAGCTGTCTCAGCTTATATAGTAATTTGGAAGGTGAGATGGTGTCAAAGGCTTTGCTGAATTCAAACAGCAACATAAGCGTCACCTTCTTTTTGTCAATTGCCATGCGTACGTCGTCGGTCAATTTTAATAACGCTGTTTGTGTACTATGTGTTTTCGGAAATCGGTCTGGAAGGGGTCGATTATATTATTGGTATTGAGATACTCCGTGTTCTGGGTGTGCGGGATCTTCTCGAGTACCTTTGAGAGGAAGCAGAGCAATGCAATTGGACGAAAGTCCTTAACATTGGAAGGAGCGCTGGTCTTTCTTAGCGCGATTAACTGTGCCTGCTTCAAGATACTCGGAATGATCCCCTGAGCGAAGGAGCAGTTAAATAGATTAAGAATAAATTCGCCAATAATTGGGAGGGCCTTGACGACCACCCCGCATGGAATACCATCGGCACCCCTCGCTTGCGAGGAAAAATGTGATATAGCAAGGACAACGTCGCTCATACTAACAGGGCTAAAAGTAAAGCCCTCCTCGCTTGCAAGTAAAATAGTGCCCGTTGCATTGTCTATATTTTCGAGGGGTGACACCGATACTCCCGCGAAATGCTCGTTCAGCTCCCCCGGCATAAAACCAAAAAACTCCTCCTCCTTACGCCCAGGCAGGAGGCCGAGATGACGCATTACCTTCCAGATATTTCTATTTTCATCAAGGGCGTCTGATAGTTGTTGGCGAAGGAAGGACTCACGCTCTTGAGCAGAACGTATGTCGACCTCGTTGGTGAGTCGAAGGACCTCATCGAAAAGCTCCGCTCTCCCGGTGCGCTCATCAGAGTTCAGATCACCCATTATGATCTTATGACTAAATTCGCCGCATAAGTCCCGCAATACATCAAAAAGGTCTGAGTCCGTTTGCATATGAATTTTCGGGGGCCTGTAAATAACTCCGAGTAGTGCCGGAGGTGAGTGCCCCTTTGTACGCTACAAAAAAGGTACTCTGGGATTCCAGGTTTTCCTAGACCCATAGTATCAGATGAAACAAGCTTTTTAATTTTCAATCCATTTCGCACAAACAAGGCGACGCCACCTCCGTTTACATTTCGATCCTGCCTAATGATGGAAAATACCCCGATGCTAACTAGGCTATCATCCACAATCGGACCCAGCCATGTCTCCGCAAAACCAAAGATGTCAAACGAGGGGCGCTCCGCCAAAAAATTACGGACGATCTCAATGCGAGCCCTGAGCGAGTTCACATTGAGAATGCCCGCCCTCAAGCCACTCCCAGTAACCGGCGCATTGTCAGGGGGCCCCGCGAGTCGCATAGATGGCGCGGATGATGATGACGATGATGATGACTGTATGTAAGTTGATGCAGATGATACAGTCGGCAATGGTGGCATCGATGCTGGCAAAGTTGCAGCCGATTTGCTTGTCAGGTCCGACTCAGGTCTGTTACTTGAAGTAGCGTCAGAGTTTTTGTCCTTTTCAGTGACAGTCATGCGTGTGTTTTGTCGTCGAGGTTGTTTCGAGCCGACCTGACACGCCGTGAGAATAGCTTGCAAATCGGCAGCAGATGCAAACACGTGCGCGCGCTCGTCCCCCCCCCCCCTCTACGTCTAGCCCGGAATCTGTCACCCGCATGCCAGACATATTTGAAGCCCAGTCCCTGTGCAATGGGCCTCAAACTTTTAAACAACGAGAACTTTTCCTGGGACAGCATTTCATTTAAGTAGACTTTATGTCCGGTCAAGCAGGCAACAGTCTCCAGGTCTAGAGCCCCGGGCTTGATGTCGTTTGTGGTCAGGTAGTTGTTAGCTAGCGTGCTTTTCGCTCGCATGATTTCCCTGACCAGGCCCGGGCTCGCAAGCTTGACGACGATTGATGGCAGCACACTTCGACGCGTCGCTGAATTTGCCGCGATCGTGTTATTGCTCTGAGCCCTGTCTAGTCTACGCTGGCGCAGTACACGAGTACTGGCGACGTCGCTCTACTGTAGGGCGGGAAGAACGGTGCTGAGCAGTGCGAAGGCAGCTGCGCCCGAGATTTTCTCGTTGATATTATCAATCTTCTGAATTAGTCCGTGTATGATGACCTCGCACCCCTCAGCAACGCCCCCCCCCCCCCGACCCCGCGACCTCGCCAGTAGGTGCCATCCGAGGAGAGGAGCATTTATGTTTTCAATAATACTAGGACTCGAAGCAAGCAACGGACCGCAGTCCGAAACCGGCAACGAGCCCGTGTCGAGGTCCTGGCTAGCACGATGGAACATTTTAATTATTCTTTTCGTTTGTTGCAACTCGTCCATAAGAATAATATTTTCGTCCAGGAGCAGCTTGTTGGCGTCACGCAGTCTATTAGATGCGCTGATGTTATCGGCTAGTTGGGTCTCAAGAGCAGAGATACGGGTATTCAATTTCTCCGTACCGACTATGGCGCCCCCTTCTGCTAGTGCAGAGGAGACACCATGTGGTACCGAACCCCTGCTCACAAGAGCCCTCAGGCCATCAAGCTGATCCTGGAGCATGTCAAACTACTGAAAGAAAAGTTCCATCGTACTCACAGGAATTAAAATATTTGAGACATGGTGGAGGCTGGTGTCTCCCAATGGCGCATCCTTTGCTCTATTCTTCTGCAAAATTGCAGGGTCCAGTGCAGATGAGTCATTAATCGACGCTGATGTGGGCGAAGAGGGCGCCTCTGAGTCGGTGACCCGCCCGACAGAGGTATTGCGGCTCGGCAGGCTGCTCCCGCCCTGTTGCTGCTTCGTGTTGGAGCGGAGAGGGGAGACGATCGCTGCGGTACTGTTGCCGCGATCGCCTGACCGTGTTTTTGCACACGGCGTCGCCGCCGTGCGCTGCGTCTGCTGGTGGGGCGAGACGCGAAGCGTCGCCGACTTTGCTCGAAGCACTGGCCCGGCGCGAACGCTAACCTGATGTTTTGCAGGAGGCGGGGAGGGCTTCCTCTGTGTTGTTTTACCACTTTGCTTGGCCGACTTGGTTGCAGGCGTCGCCACGGCAGGAGAGGATGTCTCTGGCGGGAGCGTCTCTGGCGGTGGTGTCACTGGCGTCTCTGCTTTCCGACACTTTTTGCACACTGCGTTCATCTTTCTGCTTGAACAGCGAGTGTGGCACGAAAGACGGCAGGTCGGGCACGTACTTGTTGGTGGTGTAGAGTCGTCATTGCAGACGGAGCAAACCGCTGGTGCCATTGCGGTATCCACTTGAGTGATGCTCAAATTTGATGCGCCAGTCTTGACGTCACCACGAAGGAGCAGGGATGCCAACGGCCAAGATGAAAAGTCCGCCAGAATCCCGCCGAATTGCTCCGCTGCGCTCCTAACCTCTCCGGGACACTACAGGTTTTGAACGGTCTCCCTGGCTTTTTTTAAGGAGCCATGCAGTAATGCTCCGGCGCGTGGTTTTCTGAAAATATCCAGGAGTCAGAAAACAGCCGAAAATCGGGCTGGAAGACGGAGCGATCCGACACGCGTGTAAAACTCACCTGAAGCAGACAAAGAGAGAGAGAGAGAGAGAGAGAGAGAGAGAGAGAGAGAGAGAGAGAGAGCGAGAGAGAGAGAGAGAGAGAGAGAGAGAGAGAGAGAGAGAGAGAAGTGCTCGGCGTCATCACCGAGACGGCACGCGCGTCGCGGTGATGCTGCCAAGCCGTGTGCACCAGGTCTCGAAACGCGGAGCGAAAAGAGAGCGACTCGCTCTGGCGTTCTCTTGCTTTTCTTTTGGCGCGTGACTGGCAAAAGAAAGCGACTCGCAAAAGAAACCATACGCTGATGCTGTTGACGGTGTTCGACGAAGGCTGCGGACGCGCTGCTGCTAGGCGAGAGGAATGGCCGCGGCATGTTCGCTGTAAATGGCTGGTGTGGAGCGTCCTCGGGGTGCTGGCTGTAGAGGGGCCGTGTAGTTGAGTGGATCGCGGTGCGGGCGAGGAAGAAGCCAAAAGCCGCTAGGAGTCTCCGGAGCCGTACTGCAGGTGGGCTCCGAGTCTCGGTTGCGTCGGTGGTACGAAGGGACGCCAAAGTCCCAAGATGGCTTCTCCGCTTGAGCGTCGGTCGAAAGTTTAAATAATTCTGCCACGAGCAATCGTGTAAGATGAGTTCAACCAATCAGTATATGCCTTATTAAGAATGAGTTTTCTAACATCCGGCGTGCGCTAGGACTGATATAAATGGTAAGTCCATACAATATAACTATAATAAGCTGGAACCATCGAATAATTCAAATAATACTTGCAACTATTAAGTTATTCAAGGCTAATTAAACGTAACTGTAGATCCATCAGTTCTAAAGTGCTATTGTGTAAAGTAATAAACAACAATAACAAGTGATAAAATAAACCCATATTGTATACATTATTGCCACAGTAAAATTCTAGAAATCCCAAAAACATATAGTATACACATTTAAATAACTGAAATAGAAATCAGGTAAGATCAATCCAGTAAAATAAGTCGCAACCTGAGCTATACCATCAACAGAGGTAGTGGACAGACCAACGTCCACAAAAGTATAAAGATGCGGACAGGCTACCATCCACCAAATCAGAAACGCGGACACACTACCGTCTGCTGAGTAGTAAGTGCGGACATTTCATCGTCCACTAAATGGTACGCGTCACATCCCATCTCTACGTATTAGCTAACTTCATTCGTAGTATCACACGATTCTAAAAACATTCAGTGACAATAAGTCTCTCGAGTCTATGCTAGTTTCCGCAAAATAAATAGTTGTTTGTAGAACTAGCGCAGCCTGTATTCATACTAAATACGGTCTTTACAGCATAATATTTGACAATGCTCTCTATTTTTAATGTTTATTCGTAGGGAACAAATAGAGACCGTTTCATCTCAGAGCTGATTATATTATGGGGCTAAAAGACTGACAAGTACTCATTTTATTAATAAGTCTGAATTTTGAAAAAAAATATTTACCGTTCTTTAAGGAAAATCTTTGTAACGATACAAAATCCTAGCAATGCTAAATGCGGACAAGGCAGCACAACAAAATCTTAACGTCAGAAATATCTTTGCGTGTTTTTGGAGAGCATCTGGAGACAATAGCATTATAAGATTCTGTTTATAAAATAACCTGATTCTTGAAAAATACGGAACTGGGAAAGTAATAATACATATTTTATTTTTTTACCAGTATATATTTATTTATAATCTGTGACTAATGTTTTTTTTTTTTTTTTTCATTGCGTTTGTTTTTTATTTTTGAATGTTGTATTGTTATGTTTGAATAAGATTTTCATATCTAGAAAATTTGCAGTAGAACAGTCTTAAATTGGTTTTACATGTTCACATAATTGAAAAATACGTTATCACTTGATTTTTAAGAATCTTGTAGTTTTATACATCACCTCATAAATAAATGCTTATTTTTAAAATCTTTTTAGAATCACCGCAAATTGTGTTTGATTTTACTTTACTGATTCCATTTGAAATTCATAAATTGGGCATAAATAACGAGTAAGACAGATACTACCAACAACTGCCGAGGTATATACTTTATACACTAACACCAATTATGTCAACTAATATAAAACTACATTTTTATTCATATTATTGTAACTGCGTATTTATTTGTGTCAACCTAATATAAAACTGCAACCAGCTTAATAATTAGCTTCAATTATTTAAAATTGAGAAGATATTGAATATAATTATGCACTAAAACATATTTTTTCCTAATTTTACGTTTTTTTTTTTTTTAACTAGTTAATTAGTCAATCTATTACGCAGCTCCACGAGAACATTGATAAAGCACACGTGCGACTATTGCTGCAACTTGCTGATCAAGAATTTGACTCATTACGAGCGCTAGAAGACGAGATTCGTGTTGCAATAATAGAGTTCTATTATCTGGATGTCTAGAAAGGTTGAGAAGTGTACCGGCTGCTCGACGCAGCATATCTAAACTGGTGCCCATTGATTCAGGATTATCTCGTAAAGCTGCTATTCCATGTTGGTTCGCTACACCCAAAGCACTGTTTTCAGCTTGTTCAATAAAAGCAACTAACAATGCTACGCAAGGTGTTTGCAATGCTATTGTGCGAGCTACACCACTATCTGCTGCTGAAAGAAAATGTAATAGATTGACACCGAATTCTCTCAAAACCTGTTCTTCACTTCTGCAAAGTAGTCGGGATAGTACAGAACATAATTTTTGAAGTCGCGAATATGGTGGAGTTGCAACTACCAGATCTACATTACTCTCTGTAACGCAAAGTTTACAAAGTGCTTCGAGAGCCAATCTCTGAGGTGATAAAGATGAATTCAAGCTAACTGTAGGAAAGGGATCTTGTCCATGAGCTGCAGGACAAATTGCCCAATGGAGTAGACCATCTAAAACTGGTCTTGAAATTTCTTCTGGATATTGACTCAAATCCACGTATCCAGCGATATTAGCTGACATTACTAAAACGTTCTCTCGGATATGATATAAAAAATCCCACCACCATTCACTTTCACTTTGCAAACTGCTACAGCAATCAGTAAAATCAGCATCTTCTTCACGGTCGTAATTACGAGTTTTCTGAGCCCGTGTGGGATGGTCGTGATGCAGTAGCAACAATTTTCCTAGTAAACTTAAGAAAGTTACATTTTTGGCGAATTCTAATTCATTTCCAGGAATGAATGTTAAATTTCTTAAAATAGTTGAGAGACATACACATCGGCGTGCTAAATTATCCTGTGTTTCAGTCACAAGATATAAACTGGCTTCATCTCTTGAATAACTTTCATCTTCATAGTCGCTTATCCTTCGTCGTTTAAGTGTTCCAGCTGGATCACGAATTTTCAGTTTTGAACTGTGATGTTCTTGAATTGAACATAATTTTATACTCTCTGCTTCATTATTATCGAAGAAAATTTCTTTGTTTTTTTCGGATTCATAGTGCGTTTTAAGTATTTCTTTAGTCCGCGTATTATCGCTAATAAATTTTGATATCGTTATATTTGAATTATTTTCTTTGAATGGTGTAGCATCATCGTTACTTATTAATTCTGGCTTAGTGTCATCAATAAAATTATGGTTATTTTTTCCATCGCTATCAGTATCTTTTTTAGGACCATCAGCTTTTTTCTCTGATAATTCTCTGGTTAGATCATTCATTTCAAGAGGTTCTTTTTTTATCCTAGAAAGTACGTCGCTTAAAGTTTTGGACTTTTTCTTTTTCTCTTGCTGCTTGAATTCATTATTTAAGTCTATTTTTTCGGTTATAGCTTCGGGGTCAGTAATAATATTTTCTATTGTATTTTTTGTTTCTTTATAATTAAAGCAAATTTCACTACTATTAGAACTTATTTTATCTGATTCTTTTTGGACTGCTTTTGAAGTTTTTAATTGGCTTGTAAATGAAACACTGCTAACTTCAGATTTAAAGCATGTAACAATGTAATTAATTGAACTGCTATCGACTTGCCATGGTTCGACTTCTGACTCACTTTCTTGGAAATCCCAAGTTCGACGGCTATCTAAAACGAATATGTCGTCATCTCTGGGTACGATTTTAACAGGTTTACCACGTCTTGATAAAAATGTGTAATTCGAAGAGGACAAAATTTTTATGCGATCTTCTGGATCGACTGGTTTTGTTACTGCACCTAAATCGATTTCGGCATCGTGAATTGGATGCTCATACAAACAACGACCTTCATCAATTAAAGAAAAATCGAACATATCTGAAAGTGCACGAGAGAAATGCTCTAGTAAAACGTCTAATAAACCTGGTAAATGAGTCAATCCAAAATAATGGACAGATGAATCATCAAATAGAAGAATATTTAAAACATCTAAAGCCCAGCAACTTTCAGCTAATAAACCAGATCTTAGAGCCATCATTATTCTCCAAGCTTCAACTGGAGCGACCTCCGAACGAGTTAGTTTCCTTCTTTTGTATAACAATGGCGTGATTGCTTCAATACTATCCGTTGGAAATGCCATTTCTCGTTTCGCCATTGATTGTTGACTTATTACAGGACTAATTCCAAGTTGTGTCTGAAATAAACAGAATACAATAAATTTGTGCATAGGAATGAATATAAGTATTATTGTATGTTACAAAAGGCATTATTTTAAAACATAATAGTTTTCTGTATTTGATAATTTAAACCTAATTAAAATTTAGCTAAAAATTGACTTGCTAGCGCTAGCTCGTTTATTTTAGACAGAGATTGCGATGGGTAACCGTCGATCTCAGCAGAAAATGCCCTCGCACTTGTCTACACCTGAGTCGTCATGAGTAACCCGTTAGTTACTTATGTTGATGGTTTCATTGTAGAAAAAGAATGTGAAAAAATACCAGCATTCATCCTAACTGTTATTTTTTTTATTTGAACAGTTTTTTGCATCGTTTTTTAAAGAACGAAATAGCATCAGTACAGGGAAACGAGAATTTTCTTCAGCTTCATTATTGTATATTCGGGTATAAGAAATTGCAGTCAGGATATAAGTCTCTTGTGGTCGTAAATTTTAAGTTGTTAGTCGGAGTGAACGCGAGTATTCGCCGGAGCCGTGTTAAATAAAATGTCAGCGTAAATATAATTTATTGTGCTCTGATTTTGACCACCTTTTACATATCGTATCTCCTCGGGTAGAAAGATTCAACTTGCTGGATGGACAAAAAGCATATGACTTGGCGTTGTTAATACAAAATTCGACTATTCGCAAATCAGTGATAATAAAGGACGGGTGATTAACAGAGAGAAATCACGCTGTTTTACAAAATGAATGTTTAAATTTTAAGTCGAATCATCATAGACGTACGGACTTCTCCAAATCAACCTGTAGATCAGGACTCGGGTAAAATTTTTTTTAGTCTTAGATACCTCCGACAAAACAGAAAAAGTTTCACACCTAAAAGTCCCTAACTGACGACTTAATTAGAGGACCACCGGCGCTACGTAATTACGTAATATGTTTAAATATTCCTGGTACAAAAGTGGTTATATTAATGAAAAACCAGATGAACTTAAAAATCCTGTTGAATTCTTATTAAAAGATTCTTGTATAAATGTACAGTGCGAAATCGAAGGATATACCCTGGTAAAAATAAATAGCGGTACAGAATTATGCCAAACTATGCTGTACCACAAATTGTAAACTATACCAAACTGTACCACATTGTACTAAACTCATGCTATTTTGGACATATAGCAAGATGTTGCACAACTTGGTACAGTGTGGCACAATATGGCACAGTTAGGCATAATATTATATATTCAGAATTGAAAACATTTCTCGGGTTTTTTATTTATTTTTTTTATTTTCGAACACAGTTAGTTGTAGTATGGCACAACCTGATATAATATGACAGAACCTCCATTATCTAAATTAAAAAAAAAGTAACCCGAGATGGAATTGGACCCAAGTCGCCGGCGTAAAAGCCCTAATGCCCCTTGTTGCACACTGTACTTTTTAGACAAGTGCTTGTAAAGACCCGTTTTCATGCATATAGAGTGAATGGTAAGTTGCGCATTTTAAGTCGTAATCCACTCTCTTTCAAAAATTTGAAAAATTTTTAAAAATTAGATTCATTTTAGATTTCATTTGCAGATCCAGAATGATGTATTTCTTCTAGAGCCAGCACGAATGTCTCCTTATCATAATCCTTTGTTTTCCAGCCGACTCTTTTTGTCGTTGCCCTCCCGTTGGATCTCTGTTTTGATATTCTCATCTTCATTATTATCGCTTGGTGGTCACTGTTTGTGTAATGATCGCTCACCATCCACGATCTAACTGAGCCAATCAGGCAGCTGCTGACAAACGTGAGATCTACGATGAACTCTGCGTCTCCTCTTTGAAATGTGTAAGAACATCCCTGGTTAACTGAGACCAAGTCAAGAAGGGCGAATGCTTCCAATAGCGCTTGTCCTCTTTCGTTCGTCTTTTGGCTGCCCCACTCTACTGCCCAGGCGTTGAAATCGCCTGCTATCAGTACCGGTTTCCTTCCTACAGTATCCTGTACTATTTGGTCCAACAGTTGTCTGAATTGTTCTAATGACGTGTTGGGTGAAGCATAGCAGGTGTAAATGTGTACGCCTGCGACCTTAGCGCGTACGAATCCTTTATTACGTCTTGTTATTTTTTCCCTGAAAGTGGCGTATCCGGATGTCCATATTGCCGCTTTACCAGTACTGTCCATATCCCACGATGGTCTGTCCAGGTCTTTGTATCGTTTACAGATGATGGCTATGTCGATTCCTGTCCCGCGGACATACTGGCTCACTAGGTCCTGTGCAGTCGCGCAGTGATTCATATTCAACTGCACTATTTTCATTTTCTTCGTCTGTTAGTGGCTTCTACTGCAGCTCGGTAAACTGGGCATGCATAGCTACCAGCTGCGTGGTCACTCTTCCCCTGTGCCACCTTTGCAGAGTACACAGTTGGGTTGGTTCTTACACTTCTTTGCTTTGTGCCCATCTTTTTCACATTTAAAGCTTACTTCTGCCTTCAGTTACTGTGCACATTCTACCGATATGGTATGAGAGTAATACATTCACTCTTTATTGAAATTGAAACTAAACCAAAATAAGAAAGTGACAACAAAAAAGGAGGAATTTTCAAACTGTATAATTTTTAAATCAAATTTGTAACTTCTTATTTTCTTACGTTATGACATTGTGATTTAAATTTAAGACAGCGTGAGAACAATCGTTATAATTCATATTAGATTAAAGAAATTCAACTTAAAAAAAAAACCATCTAAACTGGAAGTGATGCACTTTTGCAAATAAAATTATTAAAATTTTTTTTAATATTACAAAAGCAAAATGCTGTTTAATATTTTATCTTAAATAATGTATTTTTTAACATCCTACCTTTATTGTTTAACCATTTTTTACGCTTTTGAAACGTTAAACTTTTACTTGACTCTGCTTCGACCGTGAATGAATTGACAACATTGATTTTTAACGTTCCATTTCCCACTCCCATTAAGAACTCAGATATTTAAAATTATCATGTTTACTTCAAAATTTACTTTCGACCACTAAAAATTTGTTAACGAATGTTAAACAAGCATCCTAGTGAGAGGCAAGGGGACTCACAGTAAAAAAGCACCCCAGTGAGAGGCAAGGGGACTCACGTTAAAAAAGCACCCCAAAGAGAACATAATCCTAATACGTCCACGTCGTTGTTCCTGGGTAGCGCTGAAATTAGGGAATTATTTTGTTTTCAAGGTAAATATTTTCATGGTCATTGTCACATTGGGTTTGAATATTCATCATAAAAGTACATTAACTACGATTATTCTATCAGAAAATGTGATTAAATAGCAATTACAGTATTTCTTAACATTTGACCTTGAAATGACCTTGTGAAGGTCATGAAAAAAATTTTGAAAAACCGTTTCGGACGTAAAATTTCCTGTTCTTTCCAAATCTGCTATCAAAAATAGGGTTCCTATTAAAAAAAAAATTGACCTTCAAATGACCTTGAAATGTGAGTTCAAGGTCAAAACTAGTTGCACAAAAAGATGTCCCCCTTGATCCTGGACAACTTTCATCTGAACAATTTTTCAGTTCATGGCTTAATTTAGGAGTTATTAGACTGGTTTAATTAAAATGGCCCACCCTGTATAAAGGGAAATAGAGCGAATTCAGGATAGGGGAGGAAAAGTAAGGTGGGTTCGAGTTACACAAAGGTGTCAGGCAAGGGTGCCCGCTAAGCCCGACATTGTTCAATGTAGCAATAGCAGATACAGAAAAAAAATTAAGTAAGGTACAAAAAGGAGGAATCGGAAGGAAGAAATTTTGGTCAATATCATACGCGGACTATGTAGTGATGGTGGCAAACAATGCAACAGGGCTAAAGCAAATTCTAAAGAAATTTAAGAAAATAATAGAAAAGAAAGGGCTAGAATTGAACACGGAAAAATCCAAAATAATGATATTTAAAAATGGGGGAAGGAGAAAAAAGGAGGATAGTTTTTTCTAGAAAAAGGAGGAGCAAGAGGTAGTAAAAAATGTATAATACTTAGGATACATGCTGAAAGAAAATGGAAAGGAAGAGGCACAAATTAAGAAGTTAAAGTCAAAAGCAAGCACGGTAATGAGCTCAATGTGGGGTTTAGGAGAAGAGCCCTTCAGAGATAATTGGAAACTTAGGATGAGATTATTCGACACCATGGTGAAAAGTTTAATGGAATATGTTGCAGAGGTGTGAGGATGGGAAGGTAAGAAAGAACTGGATAAGATACAGAGAAAATATATGAAATGGATAATAAAACTAGACAAAACCACGCCAGAGCATGTACTGCATTTGGAGACAAAGAGGTACAAGCTCGAAACAAGGACGAGGAGAAGAGCAATAAAATATGAGGTAAAATTTAGCAAGGCAAAGGAAGGTACCCCGTGGTACACACACACACGCACATCCTGAGTGGCGAATAGGGAAATGCTCATCGGCGCGTCAAGGTGTCTTCAACCGGCCAAAGGGTCGAGCAGTAATAAAATATGCTCCGCAGACCAAACAGGCTAGGAAAAAAAAACCCAAAGATAAATCAAACATGGATAGTGAGTTAATAACATGACTACCCTAAGCGGGTCAAGCCACAGTGCTCAGTCCCGCCGTCGGTGCATTAAAGAGTTACAGGACGAGGTTGCGCTGGATCCCTGGGGGTGACAGTACCAAGTAGTAATAAAAAAGATAAAGGGAGGTTATATCCCCCCTCCTAAGAGCCCGGTATTTCTGGACCGTATTTTGACCACACTGTTTCCCCTTCAACTGGAAGTAACAGGACGTAGAATGACGAATTCATTCCAATAACCACCACATAGAAATTACTGGCTGCATACAAAAGAATTGGAAATAACAAGGCTCCAGGCATTGATGGCATACCCAATATTGCATTGAAACAAGCTATACAGGCACGCCCCGATGTCTTTGTGGACTTGTACAATTCATGTCCCGAAAAGAGGACGTTTCCTAAAAACTAGAAGAAGCAGTGCCTGGTGCTACTATCAAAAGGAGATAAGCCACCTGTAGAAGCTGCCTTATACAGACCACTCTGCATGCTGGACACCCCGGGCAAGATTTTAGAGCACATAATCGGCGTTAGAATGGACCAAGTCATTGGAAAACCAGACGGACTAGCGAAATATTAATACAGTTTCAGGAAAAAACGCTCCACTATTGACGTTGTAAGCATAGTAGTCGACACCGTCAGAACTGGAATACAAGGGAAAAGATGGAATGGAAGAGCCAAGAAGTACTGTGCTATTGTCACACGAGATGTTAAAAATGCGTTTAACTAAGCTAGCTAGGGCAAGACACACGAAGCACTACGGAAAAAACAGGTACCCGCATACATAAGAAGGATTATGTCTGACTACCTGAAAGACAGAACCCTTTTGCATAACACAGAAAACAGCACGAAAACCTATCAAGTGACCGGAGAGGTCCCACAAGGGTCAGTACTAGATGCGGAGCATGTCTTCTGTAACTGTTCGCGGTACGAAATAGAACAAGAAGAACTCGAGCGTTACCTTCAGACTAGGCTGACTCTTGAGTCGATGATGACAGCTATTCTAGCGTCGAAGGTTGGCTGGTACGCAGTAAACAACTACGTAAGGACCATTCTTAAAAAGGTTAGAAATGACAAACAGAAAAGAAGGAATGGACAAGGCGAAAGAGCCGAGTAAAACTTTTGCTAGACTAAGGCCACTAAGTAGTAGATACGAAACGCTTCTTAGACCGATGCAGAGGAACGCAGGTCACAGAGTTGAGCTCTCACTCCCCTGCCCGATACAGAGTAACGTACGAGCTAGGGTTGAGTACCTTTAAATGCTATGTAGGTAACTGAGTTGAGCCCAGACTCCATCACATGATGCAGAGGATGAAGGTGTCGGAGTTAAGTCTGTCCAGAGGATGGCCGGCCAATGCTGCTCAAAGTAGACGACCGGACGATGCTGCAGAAAGCAGACGGCTAGACGATGCAGAATGAAGAAGACGGCAGGACGATGCAGAATGAAGAAGACGAGTTTGATACTGAATCCCTAATCACCTCGGTGAGAGGGAGATATGCTCGTCCCTCCTCACACCGCAGATATAACGGATCCCCGTATTGACAAGCCTCTGCAGTTTTAAGTCAAGTTCCTGAGTCAGGTCGCAGTAAGCAAGTGAGCAATAGTCAATGAGGGGAAACAGGAGTGCTTGCACTAAATGTTGGCGCAATCTAAGGCTAGTGCTTTTACGAAAAAAATAGAGACGGTACATTAAAGAGTGAGTACGTTTACAAATTTGTGTAAAGTGCTCTTTCCACGTAAGTTTGGAGTCAAGCACCAGCCCCAGGTTGAGCACCGATGATTCAAAGTTAACCTGGGCTCCCCCTATATTTATCTATATACTATGTGTTAGCAGTAAAAGGTAGAGCGTTTATATAGTAGGGGGAACCCAGGACGATAGCCTTAGTTTTAGTTACATTTAGTTTAAGTCTATTCAGCGCAGCCCAGCCCATTATCCTCTCGGCGTTAGCGCTCATCCTGACAGAACAGGAGTCAGGCTCCTCGAGGTAGCATTGGCTGTAGATCTGCAGGTCATCCGCGTAGATTAGATGGGGCACATCTGAATCTAGGCAAAAACCAATATCATTGATGTACAACGAGAACAACAAGGGGCCTAAAACTGACCCTGTGGGACAACGGTTTTTAGTTGTAGAAAGGTAGAGATCTCATTGCTGTCACCAATGACGGCCTGTTCTCTTCCCGAGAGGTAAGATGCAAGCCAGCGGATAACCTGCTTGGAGAAGCCGAAGGAGGATAGCTTTCCGAGTAGCCTGACGTGACACACCGTATCAAACGCCTTGCTAAAATCAAATAGAAGTAGAAGAGTGACCTTCTTCCTGTCTACCCCAAGCCTGACATCAACAGTCAGCTTAATTAAGCCGGACTGCGTGCTTAGTCTTGTTTCAAGGTATTCAGAGATTTGATTGTGCACCAGCCACTCCAGCGCCTTGGATAGAAAACAAAGTAGAGAGATCGGACAGTAGTCTGTTACAGCTGTTGGAGAGTTGATCTTGTTTAATGCTCTTACGAGCGATGACTTCCAGGCGGAAGGAAAGCGTGCCTCGCTCAAAGACAGGTTGAAAATTTGACAAAGTAAAGGAGCGAGTATTGGCAATGCTTTGGAGATTACAACCTGTGGGATGTCATCGCTTCCACTGGCCTGGGTATTGAAGTGTGATACTGCAGCCAACACGTCCGACTCTGTGATAGACCTGAAGATGAAATGTTCAGGGAGGTCTAGACTCTCAAGGGTTCGCAGATACTCCTCAACAGATGGAGCTTGAGGATCATTTGAGATGGAACTAAAGTGTTTGTTGAGAGCATCTGGAGAGAACCGAGCAGGTGGAGAAGATTTAGAGGTAGTAATACCAAGATTTTCAAGCTCTCTCCATATCTCTACAACGACGGTCAGAGTAGACAAGCGTGAATAATAGTAATTCAGCCTGGCCTCCTCGACCTTTCTATGAGCGTCGTCCCTTGCGATTCTATAAAAGTATAGATCCCAAGGTAGTCGACTTCTGCGAAAGCGCCTGTAGAGTCTATTCCTTTCAGTTAAAAGGGCACGAAGAGCCGCAGTGAACCACGGGTGACGCTTACGTCCAGGTGTCACAGTCTTTAATGGGGCGAGATGATGTATGGCTTTCGTGATGTTGTCGTTAAGGATGGTAATGCATTCGTCAAGTGATGGCGTGGTGAAAGATGATCAGTCACATGCGCTAAGGAAGTCCCTTAGCTTCTCAGCACAAATTCCTTTGTAGTTTCTGCAGGTGTATGTAGCAGGTACGTGGCGTGGAATCTGTACGTCAAGTGTGGCTGTGATAAGGTCATGTCCGTTGATGAAAGGAGCGTCTGTCTTCCAATATGAGAGCAGGCGATCCTGCTCATCGATTAAGCATAGGTCGAGCCAGGTGTCAGAGTCCTGTCTGTGATGGGTTGCACCATATGGCACAGAAGTAAGGGAGTTTCCGTCGATGAAAGCCTTGATGAAGTTGGCGTCTTGAGACGAGGAAAGCTGGTCTGCATTAAAGTCTCCCATGATGACCTTCGTGGAGTAGTTGTGCATGTGTGTTGTTAGTTGCTCAATAAAGTTAGATCCCTGGATAAAGGGAGAATGAGGAGGGCGATACACAACCCCCACGAAGATGGGCGATATTCCCTTAGCTGTAATTTCACAGAAAAGATACTCCGGCTTACCTGGTTTGCCCGACCATTCACCGTCAGATGACGAAATAATACTAGCTGTCAATGAGAGATGAATATAGAGGGTCACACCTCCACCGTTCCTGTTTCTGTCCCGTCTGTACAGAGTATAGTCGTCCAGTGAAGGGATGGACGATATCTTATCGCTTAGCCAGGTCTCAGTTACAGCTATTACGTGGAAGGGGGAACGAGTGTCAAAAAGAACTTGATCATCTCAATGTGACCCGTAAGGGAATTCGCATTAAAATGACAGACCCTTAGGCCCCCAGACAGAGGCGCTTTAGAAGTAGATGTGGATGAGTTTGATGTTTTAGATGGTGGTTTTGGTGGGATGATGTGTACGTGTTTTAGTGTGTGGTGTCCGTGTTGGCTGTCGGCGGCGTGCGGGCTAAAAAAGCTTCAAGATCAGCATCTGTAGTGATGATGGTGGCCTGTTCGTTGTCCTCGCCAGAACGGATGAAGATCCTGCCGTCCCTCACGAAAGAGCGGCATCCCCTTCTCTTCTTTGCCTCCAGCCTGGCCTTGACTCGCAGCTTGTGGATGTCTGGAGGAAGCAGCTCATTGATGTTGATGAGTCCCTGGTGGTCTGGGCAGAGAGCTCTCACTTCCTCCAGTAGTGCATTATCCAATTCACTAGTGTGAAGCTTGCGTTTCCTGGCTTTGGCCACTATGATGGAGCGGGCCAGCGCACTGGAAGAGAGAGTGACAGCTAGAGGTGGGAGTCTGCTGTCACCTTGCGCATTGATGTTGGTTGTGTCAAGTCTCCCCATGATCCTGACGGCTGCCACGTCCCGCTTCAGGATCGTGGGATCCAGTGCAGCCAGGACGGAGAAAGCCAGGAGTTGCAGTGACGTCTCCTGGGTATAGACCAGGCCGGTTATCACCACCACATTACCCGCAGAGCGCTCCTGCCTCCTCTTGATCTCAGCCAGCTCGCTGTGGAGGTTGTTGATCTCCTCCGAGGCCGGAGCAATGCTGTTGTTCTGCTGCTCTGCGGAGCTCCTTGACGACAGCTCTTGGTATTGTGCCTGCAGCTCAGAGATGGAGGACTCGACATTGCTTAGCCGAGTCTTGAGCGCAGGCAAGTCATCAAGGGCTTTGAGGCGTTTTTCTAGGGGGCCAAGTAGCCTCTTCTCGATTCGTGAGACCCTTTCAGACACGGTGTTTTGTGTCTGAAGGGCCTCATTTTGGACCCTCCTGATGTCGTCCAGTGCCGCGAAGATGTCCTTGAGGGACCCCTCGATGGACGTCGCCTGTGTTCTCGCAGGCGACTGGGTTCTGGAGCCGGCAAGAGATAAAGGCGCAGACTTATTCTCAAACTTCTTCTCACCTTTTATAGGCGTGCCCTTGGCGGATGTGTTTGCCGTTGCTGCTGTCGCTACCGCCGATTTCGCCCTCGTCTGCGTGATCTTGGGCATGACGACGGCGTATTCCCCTGCACAGGCAGCACAGGCGAGTGTGGGGGCATCTCCCACCATTATGGACGGTAGAGCGACGCAAATGATGTGGAAATGCTCGTTGCACAACTCACAGGTCCTCATTTTTCCCCTGGCTGCTTTGTTGCAGTGAGCACACGTAACTGGCGTTTCGGCATTTTTCCCACCAATTCCGCTCATTTTAGACGATGTTATGTCTGTCGATAACTTACTGTGTTTGATGGTAGAGACGTTGATGGTGGTGATCCATCTGTCCAACAGGTGGCTCCACGTGGATCACTTAGAGGGAAAAAGAGACTCCGTGCAGCGAAGAGAGAAGCCGTGCGTGTTTGCAGGTTATGTGTCAGCGACAGATGTTGAAGCAGGAAAAAAGCGTTGTAGGAAGTTGCAGCCTCCAGTGAATATTATATCACGTTGAAGGTTACAGAATAGCGCATGCAACAAACTACAAAAGAATAGGCCCGAAGGCAGCGTGCGGCAGTAAGAGTGCAGAGAAAAATAAGCAAAGCAGAGCAGGACTTTGTGTACTCACGTGAAGTTGGCAGAGCAGCGGAGAGAGAGCGCTTCGCGCGCGAGACTTAGTATACGCGCGAAAGATCCGTTCGGGCTAGCCCACTGACAGGCTATTTTTTCGCTAGATCGAGTTATCTTATATATTACTTCGATCCTCGACGAACGCTAGATCAAATCGTGTGTGTGTGTTATCTTCTCCAAGACTACGGCCACTCCGAGGTCCTTTGTGCGACATCGCCTTGAACCCGTTCATCTTACGACTACGCCACCTCGCCTGCGGAGGAGAGGTCCTGGGGCTTGAGCTCACTCCCGAGAGCGAGTGGAATCGATAAACCGTAAGTGTCAGCACTCTGCTTCTCTCTCTCTCTCTCTCTCTCTCTCTCTCTCTCTCTCTCTCTCTCTCTCTCTCTCTCTCTCTCTCTGCAACAACAGCATTGCGCCGGCCTCGGAGGAACTCAATACCATCCGCAGTGAGCTGGCCGATTTAAAGAGGAAGCAGGAGCGTACTTCCAACAACGTGGTGGTGATCAACGGCCTGGGCTACACCCAGGAGACATCACTGCAGCTCCTGGCCTACTCGGTCCTGGCTGCACTGGATCCCACGGTCCTGAAGCGGGATGTGGCGTCCGTCAGGATCATGGGGAGACTGGACACAACGAACATCAGTGCGCCGGGTGACAGCAGACTTCCACCACTTGCTGTCACCCTCTCATCCAGTGCACTGGCCCGCTCCATCATAGTGGCCAAAGCCAGGAAGCGCAAACTTCACACTAGTGAACTGGATGCTGCGCTACTGGAGGAAGCGAGAGCTCTCTGCCCAGACCATCAGGGACTCATCAATATAAATGAGCTGCTTCCTCCAGATATTCACAAGCTGCGAATCAGGGCAAGGCTGGAGGCAAAGAGGAGGAAAGGATGCCGCTCTTTTGTGAGGGATGGTAGGATCCTCATCCGTTCTGGCGAAGACAATGAACGGGCCACCATCATCACTACAGAGGCTGATCTGGAAGATTTTTTAGCCCGAACACCGCCAATAGCCAACACGGACACCACACATTAAAACACTTACACATCATTCCACCAAAACCACCGTCTAAAACATCAAACACATCCACATCTACATCTAAAGCGTCTCTGTCTGGGGGTCTCAGGGTCTGTCATCTCAATGCGAACTCCCTTACGGGTCACATTGAGATGATCAGGTTCTTCTTGTCCACTCGTTCCCCCTTCCACGTAGTGGCTGTGACCGAGACCTGGCTAAGCGACAAGATATCGTCCATCCCTTCACTGGACGATTACACTCTTTACAGACGGGACAGAAACAGGAACGGTGGAGGTGTGGCTCTCTACATCCATCACTCACTGACAGCTTGTATCATCTCGTCATCTGATGGTGAATGGTCGGGCAAACCAGGTAAGCCGGAGTATCTTTTCTGTGAAATCACAGCTAAGGGAATATCGCCCATCTTCGTGGGGGTTGTGTATCGCCCTCCTCATTCTCCCTTTATCCAGGGATCTAACTTTATTGAGCAACTAACAACACACATGCACAACTACTCCACGAAGGTCATCATGGGTGATTTCAATGCTGACCAACTTTCCTCGTCTGAAGACGCCAATTTCATCAAGGCTTTCATCGACGAGAACTCCCTTATTTCTGTGCCATATGGTGCAACTCATCATAGACAAGACTCTGACACCTGGCTTGACCTTTGCTTAATCGATGAGCAGGATCGCCTGCTCTCATATTGGAAGACTGACACACCTTTCATTAATGGACATGACCTTATTACAGCCACACTCGACGTACAGATTCCACGCTACGTACCTAATACCTACACTTACAGAAACTACAAAGGAATCTGTGCTGAGAAGCTAAGGGACTTCCTTAGCGCATGCGACTGGTCATCCTTCACCACACCATCACTTGACGAATGCATCACAATCCTCAACGAAAACATCACAAAAGCCATAAATCATCTCGCCCCATTAAAGACTGTGAGATCTGGACGTAAACGTCACCCGTGGTTCACCGCGGCTCTTCGTGACCTTTTAACTGAAAGGAATAGGCTCTACAGGCGTTTTCGCAGAAGTCGTCTACCTTGGGATCTATACTTTTATAGAATCGCAAGGGATGACGCTCATCAACGGGTCGAGGAAGCCAGGCTGAAATACTATTATTCACGCTTGTCTACTCTAACCGACGTTGCAGAGATATGGAGAGAACTTGAAAATCTTGGCATTACCACCTCTAAATCTTCTCCACCTGCTCGGTTCTCTCCAGATGCTCTCAACGAACACTTCAGTTCCATCTCAAATGACCCTCAAGCTCCATCTGTCGAGGAGTATCTGCGGACCCTCGAGAGTCTAGACCTCCCTGAACACTTTATCTTCAGGGCCATCACAGAATCTGACGTGTTAGCTGCAGTTTCACATTTCAATACCCAGGTCAGGGGAAGCGATGGCATCCCACAGGTTGTAATCTCTAAAGCACTACCAATACTCACTCCTTTAATCTGTCAAATTTTCAACCTGTCTTTGAGTGAGGCATGCTTTCCCTCTGCCTGGAAATCATCGCTCGTAAGAGCATTAAACAAGATCAACTCTCCTACAGCTGTAACTGACTACCGACCGATTTCCCTACTTTGCTTTCTATCCAAGGCGCTGGAGTGGCTGGTGCACAATCAAATCTCTGAATACCTTGAAACTAGACTCTATCTTGATAGTTTCCAAACTGGTTTTCGCACTGGCCACAGCACGCAGTCCGGCTTGATTAAGCTGACTGATGATGTCAGGCTTGGAATGGACAGGAAGAAGGTCACCCTTCTGCTTCTTTTTGATTTTAGCAAGGCGTTTGATACAGTGTGTCACGTCAGGCTACTCAGAAAGCTACCCTCCTTCGGCTTCTCCAAGCAGGTTATCCGCTGGCTTGCATCTTACCTTTCTGGTAGAGAACAGGCCGTCATTGGTGACAACAACGAACTCTCTACATTCCTACCACTAAACACCGGTGTCCCACAGGGGTCAGTCTTGGGCCCCTTATTGTTCGCGTTATACATCAATGACATTGGCCTCTGCCTTGACTCAGATGTATCCCATCTAGTCTACGCGGATGATCTGCAAATCTACTGTCAATGCCCCCTTGAGGAGCTCGATTCCTGTTCTGACAAGATGAGTGCTAACGCCGAGAGGATAATGGGCTGGGCAGCACTAAACAGACTTAAGCTGAATGTTAGTAAGACTAAGGCGATCGTCCTGGGCTCACCCTACTATATCAATGCTCTACCTTCTACTGCTAACACCTATATAAATATAGGGGGGGCCCAGGTCAACTTTGAATCATCTGTGCGCAACCTGGGGCTGGTGCTTGACTCAAAACTTACGTGGAAAGAGCACGTTACACAAACTTGTAAACGTGCTCACTCTTTAATGTATCGGCTATATTTCTTTCGGAAGAGCACTAGCCTCAGGTTGCGCCAACATTTGGTGCAAGCACTCCTATTTCCCCTCATCGACAACTGCTCACTTGTTTACTGCGACCTGACTCAAGAGCTTGACTTAAAACTGCAGAGGCTTGTCAATACGGGAATCCGATACATCTATGGTGTAAGGAGGGACGAGCACATCTCCCCTTACAGGCGTGAGTTGCAATGGCTCACCACCGCCGGACGTAGGAAGTACTTCATGGCCTGTTTTCTTAGAAAAATTTTCAACACCTCAATACCAGCTTATCTACTAGCCTATTTTGACTTCCACGTCGCACTCAGGCCTGTCAGGGGCGAGGTGACTCCACTGGACATCCCGTCCTTCAAGACGGAGACGCTGAGGAATTCATTTTTCATCAGCGCCTCCTACCTCTGGAACAGCCTTCCATCTCAACTTCGCGACACACTATCCATATCACACTTCAAACAAGCAGCTAAAAATTATTTCTTTAATTTGGAAAACACATAAACATCGCACAAACATACATACATTCTCTTTCATCTCATGTCATCTCTCAACATCACACACACCTTATACTATATACCCATACACAAATTTTATTTATTCCTTTATCATAATACACTATATTTGTTATATGTACAACAAAATGTACAAAAATAAAGAGCAATTAATCTAATCTAATCTAATCTCTCTCTCTCTCTCTCTCTCTCACTAGCTCTTTCCCGATCTCTAGCTACGCTGTTCATCTGCGTCTCGCACACCCGCGTGTGTGCTCATGTCCCATAACTTGAAGACAACAATATACTTATTCTGTAATTTACTTAAAATCTGTGTTTGGCGTCGGTTATTTCCGCGATCCCGCTACCCGTCTCCTCATAGACTAAGTTCCCTGCCGCTTCCACGGGCACGCGTATCGTTTCTCTATACACGTGCATGAAAGCTGCAGCTAGCCGTACTCGACCTTGGCCGGTTCACTACGAGCTTCGACACATCCCGAGGAAACAAGACCTTGTCTCGATTATCACGAGGTGATTCTCCCGACGGCAGTTGCACTGCACGCAGCTAACGTCTGCGCGACTGCTGTCGAAAACTCCACCCCGTTATAAGATATACATTTCAGATATTAACAGTTGAATTTTATCCATTCTTCAATTATAGTCTATTGACTTGATTTGCTTATTTTTAACACTTTTAATATAACAGTTCTTATTACTAATTCTCTTTTTATTTGTCGGTACTATAATACTTTTATTTCTAGTAATATTAGATGAGTTGAGATATTGCGCTTTGAGATCATTATAGTATATTTTTAAGGCTTCCAGGGTAAACAATCGTTCGAGATTGAGTGAATTATTTTGCGTGACAAAATTATTCTTATTTATAATTTTTAGATTTTTAGATTTTTTGTATTAACTCTATATTATTTTTATAAGCTTCACCCCAAGCAATGATACCATAACTCATTATTATGAGTATGAGAGAGAGAGAGAGAGAGAGAGAGAGAGAGAAATATTATGCGAGATAAATATTATATTATGCGTTCTTCTATGGAAGAACGCATAATATATCAACATCAAAGTCTCAGTTGACATTGATTTCGCAATTTTGTAAAAAATGTACACTAGATATTTAGTTTTCTTAACAATATATAACATATGCATATCCTATTTTCGATTGTCATCTATAACTATGCTCAGATATTTGTCGTTCTCAACTCTAGTTAATTTTTTATCTTGTATTTTTACATCTATTTGGTTAGAAACACTGCCGACATAGCTACCAAAAGTTATACAAACCGACTTATCAACATTTAATGATAGCTTATTTACCGCAAGACATTTGTGTATGTGTAACAAATAATTATTCATGTTATCTTGGGCTTTCTCCCAGCAATCCCATAATGCAATTATAGCAGTATTGTCAGCATACGATAGAATAGGTTCCATTGGTTTCCTTGGACTATATCATCTATGTACAAGATAAACAACAATGGAACAAGTATCGTACCTTGTGGTACCCCCGTATTTATTATTAGGTTATTACTCACACAACCATCAATTTTTACACTTTGATATCTGTTACTAAGGAAACTAGCCTCCTAATTCCCATGCAGTATAATTTATCTAGCAAGAAACTATGATCCATTGTGTCGAATTCCTTAGCTAGGTCAAGAAATGTGACTAAGGTAGGAAGTATACTCTTATCGATATTGTTATACAACGAGTTTATTCAATAATTTAGTGCATTTTTGGTACCCTTTTTGTTAACAAAGCCAAATTGGTACTCAGAGATTATGTTAGTTTCAGTCACAAAGTCATAAAGTCTACTGTGTATTATTTTTTCAAAAATGTTCACTACATTTGATATCAATGAAATAGGCCAATACCAATTTTACTTTTTTCACCTAATTTGTAGACTGGGACAATTTCAGCCTTTTTGAGTGCATTAGGTTATATACCTGTTTCAATGCTTAAGTTTATAATATAAGTGATTGCTTTAGCTATATAGTTACTAATTAATTTCAAGGTCTTGGAGTTAATCCTGTCAACTCCACCACTTTTAATTTTTAATGTATTGATTGCAGATATTATATAACTCACTCGTGTTCGTCGGATTAATGAAAATTGTATTAGAATTCATAGACAGTAGATTGAGTTCCACATTATGCGGTTTCTCAATCCGTCCACTTAACTCTCGACCTATTTCACAGAAAAAACTGTTCATATTATTTGCAATTTCTGTTTTATCCGTTACTTTCCTATCACTAATATTTCGTGATTTATTGTTTCTTTGGATTTCTTGTTGCCAATTTTACTATTAATGACTTCCCATAGCTTTTTTGGGTTATTGATATTGCTTTGAACTTGTTTTTGATCGTATTTAATTTTTGCATCTTTAATAACTTTGTCTAGTATTTTAGCATATATTTGTATTGTAATTAAAGTTGGTCGTTATTTATATCCAGTTGCCATAAATCATACAAAAACTCTTTAGTTTCACATGAGTTTATTATTGCACTTGTTAGTGGTAACTAGGTCTATGCAATCTTTGATCTCATTTACGAGCACATCCGTCGAAGTTTTTATTCCTAGCGATGCTTATTAATTTTTTATAATTTACAAAGGTTTCTGGTTGTTTTGGTTTTTTCTTAATCTTGTTTAATGCAATAAATATTGGGTAATGATCTGTTATTGAAAGTTTTATTTTGTATGTAGTTGTTGTTAAATTGTTTGTTTTGATAAAAATATTGTCGACACAGTAACCCTTAGCGACTCCGACTGGCGGCTTGGTAATACCAACAAAACCAGGGATTTACCCTTCCTGAAAGAAATTACATAGGAATTCCTGACTAAGATTATCATATTCTATTAAGTCAATGTTAAAATCACCTATTACTAGGTGATTTTTAACACTTTAATTCGCAATTAAAAATTTATTTATCTCTAGAATAAATTCAGATTTTAGGATCCCGTGTGACCTATAAACCGCTGATACCTCAAGATTACTTTGGTTACTTAGTTTAATACTAGTATTTACAATCTTAATCCTACCAGTTTCAATTACATCTGTGCTTCGTTCTAAATTAACATTTACAAAGACTATTACGCCATCATTTTTGTTTATCGAACTATAGTTATAATAACACTTGTATTCATAGTCAGATCCTTTTAATTCATATATGTTATAATTAATCTGTTGAAAAGTTTTAGTGCTGACAACAATAGATGGCTTTGTAACCAAACTATCAATTAGTAATTTTACCTTATCAGAATTAGCATTCATGCTCCTGACATTGATATGCATAATTGTATCATTTTTACTGCTACTGATATTGTTGAAACTATCAACACTACTACATACTTTTTCATTTTGAAAAGAATCTTTTTGGATTATATCTATGAAATCAAATGTAGCCATTTTTACCTATGTATTATTTTCTTTATTTTTCTTTTCTCTGTGTGACGCCGGTGAAGTAGTGTACTGATCCAGTTGTTGCTTCGGTCTTTGAAGTTGATTTTTTGTGAGAGTCCTCACGCTCTTAGGTTTGTCTGGTTTTGGTTGTTGTGGAGTATTTTGTTTTCCATGTGGTTGCATCGTACTCGGTTCTTCTGGACTTTTGTTATCAACAGTCGGTACTTGCTGTTTTGTAGATTTTCTACTATTGTAGATTGAGTCTAGTGATCGTAATAAAGGGCTCAACGGATAGTCCGTTGAATCAATGAACTTTCCAATTTTCTTTTTCAGGATAGAGTTAGAGGTTAGAGTCATATGCAGTGTGTTTTATTTCAAGTTTCGTGGAATTCTTGGTATTACTAAATGCACAGTTTATGCACTTAACGGTTTCACTGGTATAATCACTTGTTTTATGACTTTCAACACATTTTAAGCACACGGTTTCATTTTGGCACTTCTTTTCACTGTGTTCAAACCTGCCACACTTATTGCACGGGTTATGAAGTTCATTCTTTTTTACATTACAAAGACCTTTTAGTTTTTGTTTTAGTACACTTTCTGTTAGTGCTACACTATGGTCACTTGTACAACTAATGATCACTTTATCTTTCCTATTTATAAATATATTCTTGGTTTGTAGGCACTTTTGTGCCGTTTAACGATCTATTACAAACTGTTTAATATCAACTTCACTGTTTACACTTTTTTGAACTGTGATCTTAGGTACTTTTTTTCAGAGGTTTTTGTTGTTGTTGTTTAACAGCATCTCTGACGAAGAATGTCTTAAACGTAGCTTGATTCAAGTTTCTTTGTAGTTTTTTTTTTTTAATTAGTTTCTTCTCCGTTAATTCAGTGACCAGCGTTCTCAGTAGTTTAATCTCTGTTTTCACAAACTCCATCTCACTGTCACTTATATTTGATTCTGAACTGAGTAGATCAGAAGTCTTAGACTCAGTCTCAGCTAGTATTTCCCTTCTCATTTCTTCAGTTATCTTAGATTTAATCTCAGGAATTAATATCTTTGCTGGTTCAGTCAGGCCTTTCTCCTTAATTTTTTGAGGTTATTTTCTTCTCAGTGTGCCATTTAATTGTCCGATATCTTGTTGAGATAGTTGATGTGAATAGCCTTATCACAGATGATGCACACTACTGTTTCTACTTTTTCTTCAGTGTGACATGAGAAAATGTGGGACGCTATCAGGAGGCTTGCGTCCTGGCGCCATGTTGGACGATGCTTATTATTATTATTACTTTTTATCTTTTCCTTCATCAATTCTACGTCCTCTCTTACTTCCTGCATTTTCTTCTCCAGTGCCTCTCTTCTTTCTCTCTCAAATCTCGCCTTGATCTTCCAGCCTTCTACCTCGTCCTCCGAACGACATATTTCCCTTTTCAAATTATTTTTCTCCTTTTTGTGTTTTGATTTAGCTAACCTCTTTTCTACCGTGTTGCACTACGTGTTTTACTATTCTGCCCGATCCCGATTCCTTTTTTCCTGCCCCTGTTCCTCTTTCCACTTGTGTCGTTTTCCAGCTCTTCCCTAGTGACATTTGATTCTACGTCCATTCCTCTCGTCTCCCCTGCTCGTAAAAAGTCTCTGCACTATTCTCGTTCCCTCGTACCATTTCTTTCATTTCCTTCCGATTACTTTTTCCTGATTTTTCGTCTTCTTCTCTTGGGATGTCAATTACACGTTTTTTTTTGTTTGCTCCTTCTCTCTTTTGCCTATTTTCTTTTTAAACTTCTTCTCCATTCTCTTTCTCCTCCCTCATCCGCCTGACTCTGTATAATTTCGCCAAGTTCTTCCTTTTCCCATTCAATTTTTTTTTCCAATTATTCTCTTTGTTGCCTATTCTATTGCACCTCACGAATATGTGTTCGAGGGTCTCTTCTTCTTCTCCGCATAACCTGCATATTTTCTCTTCATATTTCATCCAATACCTATATCCTATTGCTTGCTTGTCCAATCTAAATCTTGTTGTCATAGCCAGCCCTTTTTTCCTGTGTTCCCTTTTCTTCTTAAATATTCCGGAATCTCTCCCTGAGATTTATTAGTTCTCTTACATCTTTCGCCTGTCTTGATTTCCTCATTTCGCTTTCTCATTTCTACCACTGTATGTTCTTCTCTACTCTTTCCATCTCAACCCAAACCTGCTCTCCTTCTTTCAGCTTTTTGTGATATTCTTACAGTACCCAGAATCTTTTATTTAGTTTCTCTTTTCTAGTTTTGTTTCTACTTCATCTTCCTTTTTCTTCTTTTTCCAGAGTTCTCCAGCATTTTCTCCACAAGGTACCTTCCTTTGCCTTACTCAGTTTGACCTTGGATTTCATGGCTCTTCTCCTCGTCCTTTTTCTCGAGTTTGAATCTATTTGTCTCCAAATGTAGTACGTGTTCCGGAGTAGTTCTGTCTAGCTTCATCATCCATTTTATATACTTTCTCTGTATTGTCTCCAGTTCTTTCATACTTTTCCATCCTAAAACCTCTGCACCATATTCCATTACACTTTTCACCATCGTTCGAATAACCTTATCCTTAGTTCCTAATTATCCCAAAAGAGTTCTTTTTCAAGCCCCCACATTGATACCCTAGGTATTCCAAACTTTTTACTACCTTTATCTCCTTATCTTTCCAGAAAAAATTTATCCTCCTTCTTCTTTCTCCTTCCCCCATTATTAAACAACATTATCTTCGATTTTTCTGTGTTCAATTCTAAATCTTTCCCATCTATTATTTTCTCAAATTTCCTTAGCATTTGCTTTAATCCAGTCGCATTGTTCGCTAGCAACACTGCGTCATCCGCGTACAAAAGCGACCAGAATTTCTTTCTTCCAAGTACTATCCCTCCTTCCTGTACCTTGCTAAATTCATTTTTCGTGTCTGCCATCGCTACATTGAATAGTGTCGGGCTTAGCGGACACCCTTGCCTAACCCCTTTGTGCAGCTTAAACACACTTTGTCCTCCCCTATCTTAATTTCACTCCTTGTCCCTCTATATAACTCTTTGACCCTATTCCTTACTCTGACTCCTAACGCTAGTTTCCCCATTATCTACGAAGCCCATTTGGGTATCGTCTAGCATCTCTTTTTCCTGTAGCTCTCCTTCCATCTATACCCTTATTATTTCCGCGTATAATTTATAACCTGTGTCCATAAGAGTTATCTCTCTGTAATTCTCTGAGTCCTCCGTCTTACACTTCTTAAATAACAGGGCTATTAGTCCCGTTTTCCACTCCTATGGTACGTTTTTTATTGTCTAGAATAAATTTGTTATCTAGAATCTTAGTTATTCCTCCTATTACCTGTTTCTCCCTATGTATCCGTACCTCGTTTTGTAGCCCGTCTACACCTGGCACTTTTCCCTTCTTCATTTTTCTAATTTCCTTTCTCACCTCGTTTTCGGTAATGTTTTCTTCTTCTCCCGATCTCTCTCCGTCATCCTCTGTCCCTTGTTCGATTTTTTCCCCCTCACTCTCTTCTTTCTCCCCAGCTGTGCTTTGAAATGTTTTATCCATTCGTTATTTTTTATCGTACTGCTACATCTTATTCCCCTCTTTCTTCTACATTTTACCACTTTCCAGAATTTTCTTCCAGTTTTGTATTCTCCTGCTTCTTTTATTCTCTTTTTCATTTTCGCCTCCTTTTTCTTTTCCACTAAAACTCCCCATTCTTCTTTCGCTTCGACATACTCTTTTCTTTCCATTCCTTTCATTATAGCCTTACCTAGCCTCCTTACCTCTGCTTTTTTATTTCTGCATTCCTTGCCCCACCACGTATTTTTCTTTACTTTCTTGCCGTTTCCCTTTTTCTTTCTGATTGCTTTCTCTAGTTTTCGTACCAGTTCTGACCGTTCCGTTGCTTCTTCTCCCTTTACAGTTCTTCTCGGAATTATTCTATTGACTTTTCTGCCCATTCTGCCCTTTCTGTACTTTTTTCTTCCTCTTTCTCGTGTCCCCAGTTCGTTATGCCTGTCTCTATCTTCACTGCGTTATGATCCGATTTCAACCCGTAATTAATATTCATTTTACTCACCCCTCTTTTTCCTTGCTCATTGGCTATTACGCAGTCTATCACTGAACAGCCTGCCCCTTCCTACTATGTACGTGTATTCTTTGTCTCCTTCTGTGTTTCCGCTCATTATGCTTAAACACATCTCTCTTACCATTTCTAGTAATTCTTCCCCTTCTCTATTTTTCTTTTTGTCTCTCGATTTCCTCGTCTCGCTAACTTCTTTTTGATCTATTCCTCCTCCTTCACATCCCGTTCTCGCATTCATATCTCTGCACCATATCATCTTCTCTCCTCTGGCATTCTCCACTATCTCTTCTATTTCCTGAAAGTTGTGTTGTTTTTCCTATCTCATGTATACCGTTCCTATTCACCATGTATCCCCCCCCCCCTCTCCTTATCCTTGCTCCTCTGAATTCATTCGTCTTTTCTTTTATCCAATCTATTTTCTCTGTTTTCTTTCTCCTAATTTTACAGCCATCACCATCCTCCCTTTTACTGTCCCTCTTTCTGCCCCTTTTTTCGCGTTTCTTGCTCTGACTTCAAAGCCTTTTAGTTTCTTTTTTTCGAATTCTCCCTCTTTGTCATCTAGCCACGTTTCTTGTAGACAGATTACATCAAACCCTCTTAAGTAAACCCATGCCTTCTCATCTAATCATTTTATTCCTGCAACATTCCAATTAATTATTCTTATGCCTTTCTGATATCCTTTTGTCTCCCTCTTCCGTCCTCTTTTTTTCTCCGAAAAAGTTACTGTTCCCTTTCTCTCCATATATATTTTACCTCTTCTATCTATAACTTGTTGTAACCTATCTTAACTTTTTTTCCCTCTTTCCTTTCCTTTGCCGCGTATTCCTTTAGTTTCTCCTTATTTCTTCTTTCCTTCCATGGTAGGTCATGGTCTATGAATATGTTCCATCCTTGCAACCTTGCTTTTTCTCTCATAATTAACCGTTTTTCCTCCCAGTTTCTGCATTCTGCATCTATCCTGCGAATTCTCCTTTTCTGTATCCACGTATTCCTTATGGTATCGCTATCCCTAATTTAATTTTTATCCAATTTTCCACCGTCTCTCATCTCACTGCTCTTCCTGCCAACCCGATATCATTATGTTATTCTTCTACATGTCTCTTTCTCCCGGGATCCGTAATTCTCCATTCTAATTCTTCCATCTGTTTTATATCCTATTCCGCCTCGGCCCCTGTTACATTTTCCTCAGTCTCCCCTACTTGTGTTTTCCTGCTTTTACATTTCTCTTCCCTTTTTTCGAGTTTATCGTTCTTCTCTAGAATCCCTTTTAGTTCCTCTTTTCTTTCTTTTCTAATTTTCCATCCCAATTCCTTTTACCCGCTTCCCTGTTTTCTTCGTCCCTCTTTTCTTCTTCCCTCTTCCACACCTTCCTCCATTCTTTTCTATTACTTTTTATTTCTTCTCCTTTTTTTCACTTTACTCTGTATCATTTTTAGCCCTTCCTCCATTTTTTAAATTCATTTTTTTCTTCAGGCCTATATACCTCTGTTTCAAGCTCTCTCTCTCTCTCTCTCTCTCTCTCTCTCTCTCTCTCTCTCTCTCTCTCTCTCTCTCTCTCTCTCTCTCTCTCTCTCTCTCTCTCTCTCTCTCTCTCTCTCTCTCTCTCTAAAAAACTAAAACTAAACAATTTCTAAAACGAGAATGTTGAATTAAAATATCAGGAAATATAAAATAATAAGAGTTTGGAGTATTTTTGTTTTAAATTTAGAATTTAAAATTTATTTTTTTGACTGTCATAGTTTTTTAATATTTTCAGTTTGAAAATTTTACTTTTCATTATAAGTCAATGCGCAAATTTCGTGTTTTAAATCTTTATTACTTAATATTTTCATTTAAATTTTATAACTATTGCAATATATTTTTTAACCAAGCGACGTTAAAAGTAAGGTGAATCGCGCTAGCATTAATTGAAATACTATAAATTTTCGTTCAGACGTATTTGCTAAATTTAAGAATTCGGTATACCACGCGTTTTTTGCCAGCTTCTTCTTAGTGCTTTGATTGCCATTGCAGCCATTTTATTAATCACCATCATCACTGTGCATCTGATTATAGCGGCATTCTATGAAGAAATTCGACTAGTGCGGAAAGTTATTTGTTAAGATCTGTGCGTACTTTGTTAATAAGGAGTCTTTGTAGGTAAGAACCTTTCGAGGTTATGATTGCGCAAGTTCTTAAGCATATCACCAGAGCTGCTATCTTTTGTACATTGCAGCAACTCGTCCTCGCGAACAGGCCAGCCCTGCTGATCATTTTATTTGCACCTCTATAATGCCGTCTCTTGGTAAAAACAACGTATTTTACGTCAGCACTGAAGTATACTGAGTGCTTAACTTCGTTACGTCCCAGAAATTCCTAAATTCATTTATAGCTAAGAGTTGTTGTGTCAAGTCGTTTCCTCTTTTTCCTTCTAATGAAGTGCCTCCTTCATTACCAACCAAATTACTTATTCAAACTTCACTCATGAGAGCGCGTACCAGAGCATTTGATACGTCGTAAAGCATGACGAAAACATTTCGAATATTTCCTCCGATTCCACAACCTCGTCTCCTGGAAAAGATATTTACACTACTTCCTCTACCATGGCAGGGGCCTCGAATGCTGCTAGTCTCCTCCAGAAATGGAATACTCTTATATCGTGCTAACGAGATGGGCTTATATATAAGATGCTTGATGAAAATAGATTTATCATGACCAACATCAACACGCAAATTTTGGAACTTTCTGCTACGCGTAAAGGCCTAAGGCTCATCTAAATGCGATTAAAATTTTGAATCTACAACGCGACCGCGCGATTGAGGAACTCAAGGAAAAGTCCCATCAAGCCATTCTTACCGCTGAACTTGAAATCAGTGGTGTCCATGTATCTTGTATGCTATCTCTTTTCGATCAGGCTCATTAAATTATTTGATGTCCTTGAGTTACCCTCGCTTTATGCCGATGTACTTAATGCGCGTCTAATCAAACATAAATTTAATATATAAAGTCCAACTATATACAATTCATTCGCGCTAAAATTTAAATGCATTCTCCACGCGAAACGTCAGCCATCCCCTCTAACGAGATGCACACAGTGAATAGTCTATTTCATTATTACGTTTCTTACTTTTTACGTTGCTATTGTCCCACCTATTCTACTACGCTACGATTTCCTTTGCTTTTCTCGAAAAAAAAATTTGCAACATTTACTACTTATCAAGGGGCGCGGTAGCACCCCGATGGCAAGTTTTATACACTGTTTTGAAATGACGATACGAAGTTTTGAATTTTGAAAATTTTGCCGACGTACTTGCTCTAAAAATAATTTCTTTTAAGGGGCCTTGCAGTGTGGGGTAGTTAGTTTAAAGGTTTTTCGTTTTGGAGCTTAAATTCTCGCTCCCGCTCGCCTTCCTCCGGTTTGCCGACGTACTTTTTTTTTTAATACTCCTATAAGGAATCTCAGAGCGTGGGGTAGCTGGATTTAAGGGTTTCCGTTTTGGAGGCTCGCTTTCGCTCACCTTCCTTCGATTTGCCGACGTTCTTGCTTTTGAAAATAGTTTCTTTTAAAGAGCCTAACAGTGTGGATTAGTTAGTTTAAAGTTTTTCCGTCTTGGAGCTTGAATTCTCGCTCTCGCTTGCCTTCCTTTAATTCGCCAAGGTAAAACTCGTTATTAAAAATTTTCTCGTCTTTATAGTCTCGGAGCGTGGGGTAGCTAGATTTGAGGGTTTCCGTTTTAGGGGCTCGCTGTCGCTCGCCTTCTTTCGATTTGCCAAGGTAAACTCGTTACTAAAAATATTCTCGTATTTATAGTCTCGGAGCGTGGGAGATTTAAGGTTTTTCGTTTTGGAGCTCTGATTCTCACTTCTTCCTTTGGATTGCCGACGTACTTGCTTTTTAAAAAATACTTTTTTGTTAGAAATCTTATAGCCTGGGGTAGCTAGTTTTGAGGTTTTATATTTTGTAGTCTTTTGCTTGTTCACGCTCTCCTCCCTTCGTTTTGAGGACGTACCAGTATATTAAAAAAAAACACTGATATTATGGATTTCGGAGCGTGGAGTAGCTAGTTTCAAGGATTACCGTTTTGGAGTTCTGCGTTTCAATAAAAAAATAAGTACGGTCTTCAAATTTTTTTATCACTGAATATAAAAAATGTCAATAATGGTGCATGTTTTACAATTGAAATTTCAGAAAAATGCTTTTGTTATGTGTTTAGAAGATCCAGTTGGTCTGAGAAAACCTCCGTCAAAAGCGTCGACTTGGTACGAACTGGATCTTCTGGTTCAACTTAAGTGTTCAAACTTTATAAATATGTTTAATTACATGCAAATGGCTTAAATGACAAGTTTTAAGTCTATACGATGCATCCCTTTTGAAAAAATTAAGTTTTTTTCAAAATCCTTTGAATAAAAAAAGCAAATCTCAATTGTGGTGCATGGTTTATACTTGAAATTCAATACACAAGCCCATCTAAATTGTCAAACGTTTTAAAAAAAATATATGACAATGAAAAACGATAATATCTATTTGCTATAAAAATTTTAAGCGATTTTGGTGACTTGTTTTTGAGCTAAAAATCGAAAAAAATAGTTTTCTGTGTCGCACGATAACGGAAGTAAAAAGAATTTAATTAAGTTGAAATTATGGGAAAATATAGATCTTTTGTTTACCTCGGCTAGATTTTTTTGGCGGTTCATAAAACTGATCAGTTCAAAAGATATTAGGATTCAATTTTATTGTCTCTCACCCTGTATACCCTGCACAACTGAAAATTACTATTTTTGTTAAAGCTTATAACTTGCTAACTAAAGTTCAGAATGTTTTAAGGAAATTCAAGATTTTATGAGATTATGAGGACCCTATGGCATTTAAAATATTGAATTTTAAATATTATCATGAAAATTATATGATTTGATATTGTGACTGGTAGTGGACAGGAACAGCGCCCGTCTAACAGCTGTCATACCCACCCATCACAGATATAACGCGAAAAATATTTATGGTAAAGTATTAGCCTATAGAACAAAATAATTACATTTGAACATATTGATAAATATATGTCTGCTAAAATAATTTCAAAGCTGTAAAGAAAATGTAAAAAGTGTGAGAATCAACCCAAATTTATAAATAATAAACCCGAAATCCATGCTATGCTGACAGCGTTTTATCGGTCTGATTTCCGACCTTGCCAGATCTTTATTAAACAACAAAAATATGTCTAGCTATAAAAATAGATAAACCATATCAACCAATATTTAAAAAAGGTTTAGATATTAAAAAATAAATAATGAGTAGTAACAGATATAGTTAACAAAGAGCACTGTTATTATCGATTACGTTAGAAAATTCAAATTATGTAGCAACGAGTACTGAGAAGTTTGTTATAATAATAATAATAATTAATACTTAATTTAATATATAAATACGATCCTCGTGTAATTATAAAGTAAACATAAAATTCAACTTTTATATTGAATGAAAAACATTTTGTTTAATTCTATAAAAATATAAAATTAGGATGAAATTGAACAAATTAAGTGAAAATTAATTATTAGTAAAAAATGTTTTAATTCTACTCTGTACTATCAACTCACAAATTGCAAGTCTTCCTGTTTATTGATAGTTTTGTTTTTTATATTTATGACAAAAGTGAAATTAGTCTTAACATTTTAACATTAGTAAAATCAAAGCAATGGGTCGGATTAATCTTAAAATGTGTTGGAATTGGGAGTAACTTATCATTCGAAGTTTTTTTGTGTTTATCAATTCTTTTTTCTAAATTTCAAATAATTTCAAATAACGAAATACTTTAAAAATTAACTATCAAACATATGCTATAAAATGTTTATATAATATAGGTAGACATTAGATAAAAATAAGTTAATTAAATGGTACCTGGTGAGATCCTGGCGTTGTGTATAAAGATGCATTTTGATTGTACCGATGTTCCCAAGAAGATTGAGCGTGCAGTAAAGAGTTCATATTGCTTTGCGTATTGGATCTGTTACTCTGCTGATTATTCCATTGTTGACTATTGTTGCCACTGATTGTTGAAGATACCGAAGTAACAACACTTGGAGTAGATTGCAATGGTTGTTGATGTTGCGGTTGAGATGCTGACTGTGACTGAGTGGTATATTGGATTCTGGCTGTATTTCCACTATATTGATTATTTCCACTTTGCCAACCTAAAAAAATGAATACCTTACTAGCTAAATCTTGCTCTCTAACACTTATTCAATGTATAAACAGAATACAAAAATTTTAAGTTTAATTCAAAATTATTATATAAAGTATAATAATGTTTATAACTTTATTATTTATTACTTCCTTCTAAAAGAAGCCTTGTAATAGTAAAATTTTTAGTTTCGCTAAAACTTCGTAGGAACGCATTTAAAGAAAATGTCCGTGCAGATGGCTGTGTGTTTGTGTGCGCGCATGCGTGTGTGCGTGTATGCGTGCGTGTGTGTGTTTGTTTTATGTGGCGTAGGCAGAGCAAGCTCTGCACAAGTGGCCCAACAACACCGGATCCCTACCAGTACTATCGATAAACAATACTTCCGTGAGGCCCTTTAACTAACCTTTTTGGTTTCTCCTTTATAGTTTGACATTTCCATACATCCCCCATCCACCAAGGTGATTAGGGGTTTAGGATCGAACTCATCTTTTTCATTCTGCATCGTCCTGCCATCTTCGTTATTCTGCATCGTGCAGCCGTCTGCTTCCTGCAGCATCGTCCGGTCGTCTACTTCGAGCAGCATCGACCAGTCATTCTCTGGATAGATTCAACCCAAACACTTACGTTCCTCTGCATTGGGTGAGGGAGTCTGGGCTCAACTCAGTTACTTACGTTCCTTAGGGTCGGTCTGAGGAGCACTTAAAGGTACTTAACCCTAACTCCTACGTTCCTCTGCATAAGTCCGAGGAGCATTTCGTATCTACTACCTAGTGGCCTTCGTCTAGCAACAGTTTTACTCAGCTGTTTTGCCTTGTCCCTGTAGTGCCTCGTGTATCTTGCCCCAGCTGGCTAAGTTAAACGTATATTTAACATCTAGTGTAACAATAGCACAGTACTTCTTGGTTTCTCCTTTCCATCTTTTTCCTCGGTGTCGACTACTAAGTTTACGGTATCAAGAGTGGAGCGTTTTTTTCTAAAGCCGTATTGATATTCCGCTAGTCCACCTGGTTTATCATTGACTTCGTCAATTCTAACGCCGATTATGCGCTCTTAAATCTTGCCCAGGGTGTCGAGCATGCAGAGTGGTCTATACGAGGCAGCTTCTCTAGGTGGCATATCTACTTTTAGTAGTAGTACCAGGCGTTGCTTCTTCTAGTTCTTAGGAAACGTCCCTTCTTCAAAACGTGAATTGTACAGGTCCACAAAGACATCGGGTCGTGCCTGTATAGCTTGTTTCAATGCAATATTGGATATGCTATATAGGTCTGGAGCCTTGTTCCCAATTTTTTTGCATACAACCAGTAATTATTCTGTGGTTTGTTGGAATGATTTCGTCATTTGCCTTCGCCTCAGAGATATTTGTCACTTCCAGTTGAAGGAAAAATAGCGTGGTCACAATACGGTCCAGCAATTCCAGGCTCTTAGGAGGGGGAATATAACCTACCTTTATCTTCATCATTACTACTTGGTACGGTCACCCCCAGGGATCCAGCGCAACCTCGTCCTGTAACTCTTTAATGCACCGACGGCGGGACTGAGCACTGTGGCTTGACCCGCTTAGGGTAGTCATGTTATTAACTCACTATCCATGTTTGATTTATCTTTGGGTTTTTTTTTCCTAGCCTGTTTGGTCTGCGGAGCATATTTTATTACTGCTCGACCCTTTGGCCGGTTGAAGACACCTTGACGCGCCGATGAGCATTTCCCTATTCGCCACTCAGGATCCAGCTCAACCTCGTCCTGTAACTCTTTAAGGCACCGTCGTTTATTTTCTCGGATATTTTTCTTGAGTATCCGTTTAGCATCCTTCATTTCTTTGTTTAGGACGTCTACTATTTCTCTACGTCGACCAGTCTTGTAGTATTTCTTCCGAGCCCGCTGTTCCCGTCTTCTAGTTCGATGACACTCGCTGCGGGTAGCGTCAATTTCTTTATATTACCAGTATACTGGCGGTCGTCTATTCTTGGAAGCCCTCCTTGGAATCGTTGCGTAGCAGGCTCGGGTAATATTTCCTATTACCTGCTCGACCTTATCATTCGCAGATCCAAACAGCTGTATTTCTGCTAAAGCAAGCATAAATGTCTCCTTATTATAATCCTTCGTTTTCTAACCGACTCTTTTTGTCGTTGCCCTCCTGTTGGATCTCTGTTTTAATATTTCTATCTCCATTATTATTGCTTGGTGGTCACTATTTGTGTAATGATCGCTTACCATCCACGATCTAACTAAGCCAATTAGGCAGCTGCTAACAAACGTAAGATCTATGATGGACCCTGCATCTCCTCTTTGTAATGTGTAAGAGCATCCCTGGTTATCTAAGACTAAGTCAAGGAGGGCAAATGCTTCCAATAGCGCTTGTCCTCTTTCGTTCGTCCTTTGGTGTCCTACTCTACTGCCCAGGCGTTGAAATCGCTTGCTATCAGTACCAGTTTTCTTCCTAGGACATCCTTTACTAGCCGGCCCAACAGTTGTCTGAATTGTTCTATCGACGCGTTAGGAGAAACATAGCAGCTGTAAATGGGTACGCCTTCGATCTTAGCGCGTACAAATTCTTTATTACGTCCTGTCATTTTTGCGTGAAAAGCGGCGTCTCCGCATGCCCATATCGCCGCTTTACCAGTACTGTCTATATCCCACAATGGTTTGTCCGGGTCTCTGTATTGTTCACAGACGATGGCTATGTCGATCTTTGTCTCAGAGACATACTAGCTTAGTAGGTCCTGTGCAGTCGCGCAGTGATTTATATTTAACTGCACTTTTTCATTTTCTTCATCTGTCAGTGGCTTCAACTGCAGCTTGGTAAACTGGGCATGCATAGCTATCAACTGCGTGATCACTCTTCCCACCTGTGCCTTCTTTGCAGAGTACACAGTTAGGTTGGTTCTTACACTCCTTCGCTTTGTGCTCATCTTTTCCACATTTAAAGCAAAGCTTACCTCTATCACCTGAATCCTATAGTTGACTCATCCTATTCTGATATTCTGTAGCTTAGTGATCTTAGCCGCTATCTGATCTGGTACCCGTATCACTGTAATCTGCGTGACACCGTACGTCTTTCGCAGAGATCTTATCGTAGTCTTCTATAATGTTCTTTCCGCCAATTTCCTTCTGTAGTGCTTCTAGTACCTCCTCTTTTGAGGTAAGCATGTCCAGATCTCTTACTTCAATGGTTTCTTCTTGCTGTAGTGCTTTAATTGTGGCGCCTTCCACTAGTACAGCTTTAACTGCTTATTGGAAGTCTAAGGTATCGACTTCTCTTGTGCGTTTAAGCTCTATAAGAAGATTTTCTGCCACTCTTTTGCGTATTTTATTTACGCTATCGCCCATCTTGTTAAGTGACGGAGCCGCTTTCATTTTTGATAAAATGTCTGTATAGTCCTTCCTTCTGCAGCCTTGATAATTAAAGCATCTGGTCCGGGGGGCCCTGCCGGCTGTGGTCTATCCTTGATGGTCCTATTCTGGTTTGTAAAGCAAGGGACACTTTTATTCTCTTTGCTTGCCTTTTTCTCCTTTTTCTTTGCCTTTCTTGTGACGACTTCCTGTCACGCTGCCTTCTTAGGTCGATCATCCTCTCCTTTATTTCCTCTATTTCTATTCTGTGTAGTTGGATCTTCCTTTGTTGTACCCGCCTTCCGAGATCTAAGACTTGGGGTTGTCTGGGTTTCCCTTCCCTGAATTCCCGGGCGTTGGCATCACTGTAAGCTATCATCTGCCATGCAGAGATTCTTATAGCTTGCTCTTATGATTCTGGCAAAATCTTCAATTTGTTTGTGCACATTGTTTCTATCCTTGGCATAGTCCATCAATTTCTTGATTCTGCTGCCAAGGCGGTCAAAATAAATCGCACAATCACACCTCACACCTATTTACATATTAGCATGCGAGGATGTGCACTAGGGTGGACCTTAATTATTTTTTTTTCCACTCGGGCAGGGCAAATATAGCTTCTATATACCTCAAAAACCATGCGCATATAGGTTTTGAACCCATAGCATCGATTTTTCACGTGCCTCAAAGTACCCGAAGTTTCTTATGGGATTTACATGTTAAAAAAGGGTCAAAAGGTTTATCGTTCTGAAAACCTGTGAAAATTTTGGAATTTTAACTTTGGAAGTATATTTTCCCATGTATTTTGAGCCGCTAAATCGAATGGTGCAATTGGCTTTTGCCGATTCAATCGAGAAAAGAAGTTAAAATCATCAAAAAACTCGAAAATCACGGTAAAAAGGCCAAAAAGCTGATTTGTAATATTTTCTACTAATTTATACTTTGAACTACTGAATCACATAAACTTATTAGTTTAAAAAAATAAAATAAAATTTATAAGCTGAGATAAAGAAAAACGATCTGTCGAAGCGAGATTCTGAAGGTAAAAATTAAAAAACAGTACAAAAATATTCTAATCGTAATTCAAACAAAATATTCATTCATATGGCCGCATCAACGTTTCCTTCTTGCTATCTGAAAACAAGCTTCGATAATCTTTAATTACAGGTAATAGGTATTGCAATTGCTTTTCATCTTTAGTCAAAAGATTGTTGAATTCAGTTATCAATTTTACTTCTCGTTCGGCTATATCATTCACGACTCTGAGGTTTTTAACAACTACCAAACCATGAGTGTAGTTTCTATCTTTGGCCCATTTTGATGGATTTTTTTCTAAAAAAGTTGTGTCAATTTTTAAACGTCTAAAAGTTTCATAAGTGTCTTTGCAAATAAAATCACCAATATTTGAATTCACTATTTTATCCAAATTTTTTTCATTGACTAAAATTCGTTTCCCATAAACAAACGCACTAGAATTTGACTGTAGAGCTTCGCACATTTTTAACTTTTCTTCATTTGAAATAGTAAAGTCAAAAAATGCTAGGGCTGTTAGTTGCGGAGTCAAATACCACAAGTGATTCATAAATTTTCTAACAGCACAGTCAGATATACTTTCATCAATTCTTCTATATTCGTACAAACACTTTAAAAACTTTAAATCTTGATTTGGTGCTTGAGCAGCAAATGGAGTACAAAACTAGGCATAAACGTAGACTCTTACTATAAAAATGCAAACGTCTCTACATTTTACTTCAACATCTTTTTTATCTAGCAAATATTGTTTCCGAAAGATGAATATTTTCAAACAATATATAGCTTTTGCCATCCACCTAGCATGGTGAATAGCTCCAGGTGGATAAAAAGTTATACCACTAGGTAATTTTCCGCCTAGAAAAATGATGACTAGTTCCAAAAATTCTTTGAAATCACTTCTGTTTAAATCCTTTTTTAAATACTTCGAACAAAAGTCTAAAATTTCTTCTTTTACATCTTGCAGAGATTCAATTACAAAAGTATCACTAATACCCGGTTCAAATTTTGTTTGATCTACAGATTTCCAAAAATCTCCAAAATTTTTAAACAATTGTACCTCCGGACCAGTTGTTTTACCAAATTTTATTTCAAAAGTACTTCTTAGAACAAGCTCGTAAATATGATGCCGGCAGATAAAATAGAGAAGATCTTTATCGATTAATCTTTCTAATAACACACAAGCTCCATTTATTCGACCAGTATTGCTAGCTGTTGAATCACAACAAAGAGCTTCAATATTTTCTAATAAAGACCAGTCATTTAAAGTATCGAATACTGCTTGAGCTTGATTTATTCCACTACTAGAAGAGATATTTGGAACACCCAAGAGTTGCTCCATTCCATTACTTGTAATAATAATCGCTAGTCTATCAGTAGTTTCTCTTCGTAAATATCCTGGAAGCAACTTTCCACCCCAGTGGATGGTGCTCGGTAAACCAGAAAAAAGTGGTGGAGCAAGTTTTTTAATTGCCTCATATCGTTCTTTGCGAAAATTTTGACGAGCCCTGTGAATAGATGATGTGTTTAATACTAAATTGCGCGTATCAATGCTGAATGCTTCCGCAGCGGCCATCAACAAATGTATTACGTCTCTTTTACTAATTTTACATTTATCTAATACTGTAGCCAATTTCGCAGTCATAATTGGTTCAGTAGCTCGCCTTTTCAGATGAGGTGTACTTTCAAATAATGGAGATTCAGACTCTGTTTCAAGCAATTCATGTAAATCTTCTGTAAATAAAATTAAAGAGATTAAATTAAAGGTTAATAAAATAAAATTATGCTATAAATACATTTTTTCTCTATTAGTAAAAACTGATGTCAACTGATTATTCAAAAATGCAAACTTTTGTCGCCATACTACGAGAATCATCCTTTTGCATTTTTAATGAAGCATCGACTACCTTGTCCTGTTTGATGGTAACCGAAATTTCATTCTTTACAATATTGAGGCTTTCATAGTCCACTTCCATTGGTGATGGCTTACTTGTGTCTGTATAAGTTGTTGAGGTACTGGAACTAAAAGTTTTATTTCTTTGCAGAGCTGAAAAACAAAATTTTGTAATTCTAATCTAACCTTCTACAATCAAGGTCATTAATAAAAAATGAAATAAACAAGTTTAAAAAAAAGTATTTCATCATTAATCAATTATTTTGTACATACAATAATTTCAAACTGTATTTTTTGAGAGAGCAGGCCACTTTAAAAAATTTACAAAATTGTTTTTTTAAATCAATTCCGAAAACCTTTAATAAAAAAAATTATTTATTGCAACTGCATGGCGTGATCGCTATAAAGCTGAGTGATATCTTTTATTTTTTCGAAGATATAAACTTAAAACTTTACAGGTAAGTGTAATTTAACTTAATTAACAATAAAAAAGAAGTTATAGTACTTCAAGTCCTTGAAATATATCAGCAAGTCCTAAAAGTATGAATGTTGACAAAAAGTTGGGGTTGCGCTGAAATTGAATATTACATTTTTTCTCATATCTCTGGATCTATGATAGGTAGAGATTTGAGACTTTGCATACAGGCTTATTTTACTTTAATATAATGAGAAAAACACAGTTGGATTAAATTTAACAATTTTTGAAATTTATTTATTAAAAAACTTGACATTTTGATATTGGTCGAAATTGCCGCTAAGGTAGGTTTTTTCGTCAAGTGAATTTTTATTTATACGTTTAATTAATGCAAATAGTTCTTAAAAGAACTGATTGTTATTGAATAACTTATTATAAATTACCTGTAAAGTTTTAAGTCTATATCTTAGAAAGAATAAAAGATATCACTTAAAATGCAAAATTTCAGCTCTCCGTAGAACTCACTTTTGAACAAAGCTTAACTATATGTAGATCATCAGTTCTTTCTGCAGCATCGACTATAACCACCATTTCTATTTTCCATGTTCAGCCGTGTCATAATTAAGTATTCAAAAACAAAATATAATTACCTCTCTGATCAAGTAAAAACTGTTTATCAGATTCGTCTTCCATCTTCTTCAAAGCATCTGCGCAAGCAATGTCAAATAATTTGTTTATGCTTTCTTTATATGTTTGTTCATTTTTTATTTGAGTGTCTGATCTAAGTGAAGCATTTCTTTGTATTTTTCTCCATCTTTCATATTCAGCCTCCAGTTTAATGACACATTTTTTATCTTCTTGCGTAGGAATTCGAGCTTTCTTCCAAATAATGATACACTCTTCAATGGTTAACTTCGCACTTTCACGTACAGACTTTGAAACTCTTCGTAGGTTATAGAATAAAGCAGCTAGTACTTGTTTTATCGTTGGTAGATTATTAGTTGCAACTATTTGATTAGTACAATATCCAATGTGATTGACTCTTTCGCGTAAATTATAAGCCATTGTTGAAAAACTAAATAAAATTGTTCATGCGGAGCAATATATCTCGAAATTAAAAAGTACCTGTTGAAATAAATTGAGCCGTGGTTAAATAGGAAAATAAGTTTAATATAAATATTCTTATGTTTACATGAGCTATATGCTCGCAGTGCAGTGCTTATTGCTCTGAGTCCGATGATAGAGAGAACGTACAGTGTTTATTGTTTATCGTTGTATAATATAATATGTATACATTCAACACTACCATTTTGTATTCACGTCACTTCGTGTCAGATGATCCCTTCGCTGATCCGAAAAGTCTTTAGGCCGCAGTCCCATCGATGGAACGAAAATCCGGAATAAGAATTCTGGAACGACAACAGCCACTCACAGCCATTCCGGTTTACCCTTCCGGTTTTTGAATATAGCCCGTATCCGATACAAAAGAATTTTTCAGATATGTATAACTATACTTTTTATGTATAAAAAAATTGACCTCGTATTAGTAACATTGTAACAAACCCATTTTTTGGTCACTTTACCGTGATTTTCGACCTTTTTGACGATTTTGGCTTATATCTTGTTTTCTCAATTGAATCGGCAAAAGCCAATGGCACCATTCGTTTAATGAGCTCAAAATACATAAAAATGTATGTTTTTGAAAAAAACTTTCCAACTTATCATTTTTACACGTTTTTTTTGCGATTTTTCGAGTTTTTCAACGATTTTGGCTTATAACTTTTTTATTTCACTATTACGGCGAAAACTAATAGCACCATTCGATTCAGCGAATAAAACTAATAAGTTTATGTGATTCAGTAGTTCAAAGTATAAATTAGTAGAAAATATTACAAATCAGCTTTTTGGCCTTTTTACCGTGAATTTCGAGTTTTTTGATGATTTTAACTTCTTTTCTCGATTGAATCGGCAAAAGCCAATTGCACCATTCGATTCGATTCGCATGGTTTTTGAGGTATATAGAAGCTATATTTGCCCGGCCCCAGTGAAAAAAAAAATTAAGGTCTACCCTAATGTGCACGCTTCACCGCTGCTGCGTCATCGCTTGCTCCTAATCCGCACGCACACACACACACTATCCGTGCGAGCTACGCCGCTGCGTGCTCGCTCTCGTTGCGCAACTATGGTTCTACTCCCCCTCTGCCGCTGCTGCTGGTATGTGGCTGTTGTGCTGCTGCTGGCTATTCGGCTGTAGTGTTTACAAGGAAGAGAGGGGCAGCGGAAAGGTTCGGCGTTTCTAAACTATAGTTGAACGACTTAAGCTTTCAATTAATTTTGAAATACGCAACGGATCGTGTACGGGGAATTGCAGGTATTTTAAAAATCATTAAATACTGTATATTTGAACAATATTTCATCTATTGAAACTATAAATTTTGTTAGAGGAAGCTACATGCCAAAGAATTAGCAGCAGTTTTTTGGTTTATTATTGTTCATATACATTTTAACATTTGTTAGTATATTCTCTCATTTTCTTAAAGTGTAAGTTGTGTAAAGTAGAATAATGTAACAATAAGGAGCTCTCTTTTTCCTGTACTTGTTTTATTGTAAATTGGAAATATAGACGGCTGTAGTTGAAAATTTAAACAATGAGGTCTAGGTTTTCTGTTTTGACAACTACGAAACAATTATCTACGTATCTCTTAAAGATTTCAATGGCATTACTAAAAATATTGAGACATCGTTCTTTTAATAATTTTAGTCATTTTGGCGAACTAGATGCTAGTATAAAACCATGTCCCCGGACCATTTTTCTGTTTTCTTCCAATAGTATTAACGCCCTTCTTTTATCTTCTGTTTCTTTATAGATCCGTTTGATCAAGATTATTTTTGTTGAAATGTTCTAAAAGTCGGCAAATAAATTAGCTCATAACAGCAGGCCAAACCAATTTCATTCGTAGGGAATATCATCCTTTATCACCTAACTAAAGCTTGACTAGAATAAAAATAATAGCTTTAATTTTAAATTAAAATCTTCTTAACCTAATTACAGTCTTCATTTTTAGGCACGACCGCGACACGAAAGTGCCTTATAAATTCGTGCGCAAAAAATGTGTGAGATGCGATATCTCATAAAATTTTTTCCCGATAGGGCTAAAATTTTAGGAGATGTCTCCTCTTGTACGAAGTAAAAAACTATTTTTTCTTATCCCAATTCTCTACGTCGTTTTGCAATGCGGGCACAATTTGTGCAATTTTCAAGTGTTTTCCCCTCTAAAAAAAGTGATGGCCTACGTTTTGAAGCATTTGTTGTGAAGGATTTAATACGTGATTCTGATTGGTTGCCATGGTTTATTGGTTATGAAGCGACATCTGTGTTAAATGGCGTCAAAATTTAAAATGTAATTTCAATTATAACAATAAAATCATTATTTTCAAATCATTCTGAATCAGCAATTTGAATTTAGCATTTTCAGCGGCTTTACTTTTCCTGTGACACTTTTTAAAGAAAGGATTGTAAAATTTTTAGTAAAGTTTTAGAGGTCAAGTAACGAATTGGGCAACAAAAAACTGAGCGCGCGTAGCGCGCTGGACTGCTAGTTTTAATAAAATATTTGGTGTTACATGATTATCTCTAAGAGACTTAAATCAATCGGACTAAAAATTTGTGGGCGAACTCCCTTCATACTAGTAAGGTAACAGAATTATTTTGGGCTTGATCCTGCATGTACGCAGAATGCGGTCACCTCCAAAAATCGTTAAAAACGAGTTTTTAGCTCTAACTCGAATTATTAGCAATCTACAAAAAAAAGGTAAATAGAAAAGTTGCAGATCTTTAAAAAATACAACTTTTTAAGCTTGAAATCAATTTTTTTACAGCATAAAAACCAATTATTTGCCATAAAACTTTGGGAATTTACGTTTTATATGAAAAACGATCATCTGAGCAGAATTATTACTGATTTGGCCTGACATTTTTTTGTAAGTTCCTTTTAACCTACTATGGTGACAGAATTAATTTAGGCTCGATTTCGTGTATATATAGCGAATATTGATGTCGTTGAAGAAATCAGCAACGCCAGCCCAAACTGCCCAGATAGTTTGAATCTGCTCCAGAGACGCCTTGAGGTGTTTGAAATATCCAGCAACATCAAGTTACACTGCCCAGACAGAGCAAATTAGCTCTAGAATAGTGCATGCATGGTCGAATTGGCAGCAATAAATAAATAATCACTGTCCTCTGACACCAATGCCACATAGCCTCCAGTAGGAGACATCACAATTACATCACTGATTCAACTCTAAAAACAGATCGCACAGTCACATAGTTTCTGGTTTCACTGCAAACCAGCTAGGCAGCATCTAACAAGAAAACTATATCAGCACAGCAGTAGAATCAGCAGGAGCAGCAGCAGGACAACTCACAAAAACGGAAGATAACCTCCAAGCAAAAACTCAAATTACTTGCTGGAGTTATGTATCTTCCGATATCATGTATCAAACATGGCGGAGACAATTTATTACAAATGTCATCCTAAAATAGAAGTGAAAACAGTTGTGTGTCTAATTTGTGAAAGTGTGTACCACACAAGTGATTTTGCAAGATTAGATGGTGCGATTAAATTAAGTAGTGTATTAGAAATATGCAATGAACATCATGATATCGATCTTACCTCAAAAATAAGTAAAGGAACGCTATGTAATGAGGCAAGGCATATAGTCGCTCAGATAAAATCAAACCATAACGCGGAATCTAAAAAGAAATTACTCGATAATTTAGAAATCAAAGTCAAAACACACACGGCAGATGGCTGCGTGGTCATATCACCAGCTGGTCGCCAGATCGATGCACACAATGTATGCGCAGCAGTCAAGCTCGCTTTGACAGAGCCAACGAACAGCTGTTCAGCTTTTTATTTAAATGATAATAAAACTAATACTTTTTATGTTTAAATTACGAAAATCCGGGACATAATTGCCGATTGGTAATAAATCTATCTTTGTGCAAAATGGCCATATATTATTGTAGACCAACACTCTTTTAAATTGTAAACGAAAGAGATAAAAAAAACAATGTATTTAATTGATTTTTTTTTAAGCCAAGCGTCAGGCTATCACGTGAATCCTTCCCAGTCAACAAAATGTCGTCTTGGTGACGACAAAGGTCTTACCTCGGCTGCTCAGCGTTTCCGTTTCGACGGACCGCGGAGAGTAGCGGAGTCCATCTCTGCTTGGCTAACACGTAAGTTGGAACGTCTCTTATAGTATTTGTACTAAAAGAACTTTCAAGTTTGATCTGCTTTTAGAACGATTATTTATTTAAAATAACAATGTGCGTCATGCGCAATTGCATGTGCGTGTGTTGTGCGTCGAGACGATCATCGAGATTGGCCAGGGCACTATGCGCGATAATCGGGCTTTGCCCTAGGCCTTACTCTATGCTATACTTGCTCGCGCTTTTTTGCACGTGGTTTGCCATGCACAAAATTAACCAAGAGAGAGAGAGACAGAGAGAGAGAGAGAGAGAGAGAGAGAGAGAGCGGCCGTATCATCATCAGACTCGCTTTGCAGCTCAACCGGTCAGCTCTCCGGACTAACGAGTTGATCCACTACAGGGGCCCCAGGGAATGAGTATCAGTTGCAAATAAAAAAAGATAACTTATACTTTATAAAAAGTTTTAATATAGTAAGAGTGAAAACAGTTTATATTTCTCTAAGATTTAAGGTTATGCAGAGGGAATAAAATATCAAATATATATATATATATATATATATATATATATATATATATATATGCTCAGTGATGGCTTAGAAAATTGTATATATTGAACATATATAGTCATAGTACAAGTATTGACCGCAAGCAAGTGTAAAAAGTTTAGTTTTTCAAAAATTTAGTCTAGGCGTAATGAAGAAATGTCAGTTTCTACCTTTATTGGTCTACAAAAGTATGTCTAAAGATGCATAGTGATCATGTAGAATATAGTTTATTTAATATATGTAGTTAGTTTGACTGAAATAAATTTGGTTTGAGCAAGTATGATGTGTAATATAAGGTCACTTCTTATAAACATTAGGTCCTGCGCACGGACGGAATAAAAATAAGGCTTCGCTACTAGGAAAACTTTTTTAAATTGGGGATTTAGAATTTTTACATACTGTGAATTTGTTCAAATTTAATTTTCTACAAAATAGCCACAATACTTTTATGAAAAAACCTTTTTGTAAAAAATGGCACAGAAATAATTGGAAATAAACAACTTTTTGGTCAAATCCAATAGGCGTTCGCCCTAGGTATAAGAGGTTTCTTCGAAACTCTTCACCCTAATAATTTATTGAGATTCGGGCCAGTGCCTAAAAACGCTGTAATAATATTCGCAGGTGGTTTTTCAGTCCCAGAAGAACAGTATAAGTATTTTTAGCTCTTAGCCTTAGATACTGATCAACATTCATAAAAAAAAATTTAGTATTTTCATCGACAAACATTTTCTACTCATTCAAATTAAAATCCCTGCATTCATACTAAAACTATAAGTGTGCAATGTATCCTCTTAAAATTTTATCCTGATTGTTAACAGTCACAATAAACACTCACAGGGACCTTCCACTCTAATTTACAAAAATATTATTTATAATCTAGTCGACAAACGCATCCTTTTCTTGCACTATCTTTTCATAAAAATAACTCTACAATAACTAAAAAAATTTTGCTGGCTAAGATTACTCCCCAAATTTTATAGAAAAATATCTGTGTGGACGCTCGTTCTTCATCACTAACGTATACATTAACAAACAATCCTGTACATCTCGTCGAATAGTGAGCGAGGAGAAGACACGGCTACAAATGGATGACGCACAGAGGGCACACACGTATACGGTTACCGACATGTGTGTGCCAGCAGCGAATAAGTGTAACTCTTACGCATAGGCCCACACCACCTCAGCACACAGCTCTAAAAGGGGTTTCCTCCAGCTCGGTCCACAGCAGCAGCACAGCCGAGTACAGACAACTTTTATGCTTTCTTTTTAAATTTCAGATAAAATAATCAGTTATCACTTTTATAATTTCGAACTTTGGAGCAATTCTAAGAGAATTTTATAATTTGTAACATATAGTTTCAAATCCTATCAATTGGTGGCGTTTTTAAACTAAAATATTTTGTAATTTAGTCCCACTTTAATATTAAATTAATTATTTTAATCCTTAAATTATAAAAATTCTGTTTTATTGAAGGTTACGAGACAGGTTACGGAATTGACATTCAAGGATTATCACGCTACGAATCTATACTGTATACGAATCACTCTGTACTCGATTAAACAAAAATATTGGATAGTCAACGGTCGTAATTAAATACGTAAGATCAGGAGAATATGTATTCAGTACTTTTCCGTTTACCCTGTCAATGTTGAATTCAAAAAGAGGTAATCTTTCAAGCGTGCGCATTAACCCAGCTCGACCGTTTTGCAACGTTGAAATTGATTACTGCGGTTACCTTTTTGTTAATTAAAAGAAGCAACAAGCAGTTTATCAAAAAACGTGTTTTCCAATAAATGGTAAAAATAAATAAAATAATCCAATAAAATAAGTCCAATAAAAGTTCGTAGGCGCGAAGGATGAGTTTAAATATCTAGACATCACACTCGACTCAGCCGATCATCATAAATAGATTTCTGAATATAAAGATACCATTAAATTGTTTAAAAAACATCTCAAAAGTGTGATAACTGTCCTATTAATAACTTTTGAGCGATTCAATACTTATGTTATACAAATGGAAGCTATTTTAAAGATTAGACTGTAGATATTCTTCTTCTAATACCTGCACATTTCTTAATCGATGATTGTTTAACGAGCTTGCCAGGTCCAGATTTTTTTAGCATACTAACAAAGCTACTATTAACTTATAAGCATATCCAGATCGTGAGTAATGATTATTGGAAAATATTGTACAAAGGATATCTTAACAAACTCAGTATTCGAAACAAGTGGAGTAGTGGTTAACTCACCGTCAAAACATCGTTATACATCTTAAAGACAATAACCTTCCAGCTATGCAGTAGAAGTTGTGCCGCGTAAATAATAATCATTCTGGAAAAGGTGCGATTAGAGCGGTGACTGTGAAGAGCGGCATAGCAAATTTAAACGTAGTCTTAGACATTTAACGCACCAGCCATACATAGCGATAAAGAACAATAATATTAAAACATATTAAAAAAAATTTGCTTGATTGTTGTGTTTTGCGTATATTTTGTCGCATACGTAGTTCTGTATAGTAAATGCGTAAAATCTTGTACTCTTAATCTAGCCTTAAGACATAAGAGCGCCATTTTTGCTATAATTTTCACACAGATCAAAGTACAATTAGTTTAAAATTCGGAATTTTCCTATGCATTATTGTGCTCTACTGAGAACCGTTATTACACGCCGACCTAACCGTTGTCCCGAGAGAGCAACACTCAAGGTTTATCAGTATATTGTGTGATCAGCAATTCATTTTCCAGAACGATAAAATGTGTAACCTATTAAGGACGACAAACGTTACTTGTTGTGCACTACTCTTCTACTATTTAAAGCTAGCTGCATAACTTTGTTGGCACTGATAAACATGAAATGACTTTAAAAGTATTTATATTAAAAAATTCTGAGCATTAAAAAAAGTCTTTAAGTGGTTTTAGTGAAAATATATCCCCGAAGAGCTATAAATCATTGAAGAGAGAGAGAGAGAGAGAGAGAGAGAGAGAGAGAGCCTCTAAGTGGCTTTAGTAGAAAATGCATCCTTGAAGTGCTATAAATCTCTATCCCTCGGTGGTTATCCAAAAACGTTGCAAAGCGTCTATTGGCCTACCCGAGGCAGGATGTAGAATGAAGGTATGAAACAAAAAATTAGATCATTCTCTCTTTGCCCTTCGCGACGTTACGGCGAGGCAATGTCGCCCTCATCAGGAAACTGCCGTATTAATTTATTACAAATAAGTAGATGTTATTTACAAATAAAAATTATAACAATGTAGTCATAACTTACAATTACGGAGTGTATCGTCAATACATGTTTTTGAAGAGAACCGTATCAGTTTGTGTATCAGGTGTGTATAATCGTTGTTGAGCTGTTGGGTATCTTCTTTTAAATTTATTCCATTTTCTTGTAAATGTATGTAGAGCCTTTCAGAAATTAATCATTTATTGAGATTTGGTTCTTTGTCTTTGTTATCAAATTTACTAAAGTTAAAAGTGTGATTATTGTTGTTTGTATGGTCAGAGATTACATTTTTGTTTAATTTTTTGTGTTCATTTAAACGTATACACACATTTCTTTTTGTTTGACTTACATACATTGCGAAACAGTCATTACATTTAAGTTTGTATACAAAATTGTTTTCGAGATTTTCGTCTTTACCTTTAATGACGATGTTACACATTTCGCTATTTATTTTCGGGCCCAATACAATGTTATTCGCTTCAAGCGCATGATTGGTTTGTTCGTAAAAGCAGCTGATATAAGATAGGTACAATACACTTTGTTTAGTCGTAGTATTGCTCGTTTGTTGTCTGGGTTATTTGTTAGATGTTATTATCGACAAACGTTTCCGTACATATTTATTAATAAAAGTTGCAAAGAAGTTGTGATCGAGCAACAACTCTTTCACTTTAATAATGTTTTTGTTACGAAATTTTTTGTTAGACATATTAATCGCTCTATCGACGAGATTGTACACCACGGCGATTTTTTGCAGCATAGGATATTGTAACTTATAATTGTTATAAATCAGAAATAGAACACATTTATATATTTAATTTCATTTAAATCTAAGAGATAGCGCTATAAGAGTAGTAGGAATGTTGGCTGCTTAAGGCGTAATGTTGCTTTGAGGGGTAGAATACGTTTGACTGCCGAGCAGTGTGGACGCACAGCATCGTTGATTCAAATCATACAAAGCATAACTTTTAATTTAGGCAGCTTGTTGCGAAATAAATAACTGTTTTATTACTTTGGATTATCTACACGATATTAATTTGCTTAAATTTCTGTCCAAAACGTCATTTCCAATTTATTCGAATACTCCCAATTCTAAAATTTTTTTGAACTGTCACATCTAAGAATATTCCTACCGTTTCAATTTTTTTTATTTATTGTACCAATATTGAAATATTTTAATGTAAAGATGAAATATTGCACTTTCTAGATTATCAGGGAATTTTTCTGAACTTCTTGGAATTTTTGTCTACTTAGAATTTTAACGCTGATAATATACTTATGATTACAAACGAAGTTTCTTGGTAGTTAAACTTGGTGTAATTTTAAAGGGAGCACCATATATCTTTTACCATAACTATAATGGGTTAACCTCACCCCATTTTTTTCGGTACATTTGTTGTATACTTAGTGCGTTGTATCATAAACCATGTCTTGCCATCCGAGAGGTGATTTTGACACCTGGACATTGTCTGCTGTAGTTAAACAATTTGTTTGGTACATTTGTTGTATACTTATAGTGCATTGTATTATAGTGCATATATCTGTTGTATGATTCTAACAACTAATCAAAGAAGTTCAATTAACATGATATCAACACCTATATTATATAGCGCCTTTATTTTCATCGTCAGATCTCAATCTAAACATCTGAAAAACTATGACCGTCACCATGACGAACTTTTCGCATTTTCCCACACTGAAAAAAAAACACAGTCGTTTCTGCTGTAAAGTCCGGTAGTTTTAACCGTTCTGCCACCGTAACGACTGTTCAGTAAGAATAACAGTGTGCTACTGGTAGTTTTGGCGAGTCAGGACTCGTAAAATTGGTCGCTAACGCGGGACACCAGCAAAAACGACCGAACAGATTCTTTAAAACTGCTGAACTCTGCGGTAATTTTGGCGAGTTTTTGTACAATGACGGATTACTGGTGCGAATTCAGTTAAAATGGCTGTGTTTTTTTTCCAGTGCATTTATCGTCTATAGTGATGTAGTTGTGTCTTTACGTCAAATTTAGTCCTTTTTCACTGATGTTTTGTTCGTCGTATATAAAATCTAATCTCTTCGGTATTATGTTTAATACATCACATCGCATCAAAATGAATATATTTATTAAGTATACTTTAATATAATAGTAGATGTACATAAATTAATAAAAAACAAATAAATTATCTCCTATTTTAGATATATATGGGCAACATGTAAATGGTACGCTTTGAATTATAAATAATAATAAATAGATAATATGTGTCAGTTGTTGAGAAAAGATGCAAATGGCTTCACGGCGCACAGAAAAATTAAAATAACCCAAAAATTTTAAAGCCCAAAAATATTAAGTTTAAAAATTTCAAGACCCACAGTTTTCAAGGCCCAAAAACGTTAGGGCCCAAGAATTTAAAGGTCAAAAATTATATCTGCCTCAAAGATGATATCCAAGTGTCAGAGTAACTCCTAGATGTTAAGTTATTGAGAAAAGATGTAAATGGCTTCACGGCACACAGGTATATTAATAGACCAAGCAATAGAGCATTACTTCATGACGTAAACACTACCTGAAAAACAACTGTGCGATTTTGTAAAGGGCAGTTAGTAGATGCACACTTTCCGAATCCGATCCGATGATTAGAACCGGAGAAAATCCGGAAAAACTGGAAAATTTGACATTTTTTTTAAAAATTCGCAACTCCGCCATTTTTCAATATTAAGAACTGAAACTTGGCATCCCATATATGCGCGCTTTCCCTCAGCTGCCGCTGCCCCCACTACTCCAGCGTTTCCGCACGCTCGACCATTTCAGCACATATTCAAGGTTGTGTTTCACCTACTTCGATTTATTTTATTAAAAAACGAAAATAAATGTTTTGTTGCTATGCCTGACTAGTTTCAAATTCCGTTTTTAGGCACTCGCCCCGTATAAAGAGTTTCAAAGAAACGTCTTATACCAAGGGTGAATGCCTACTGGATTTGACCGAAAATGTGTTTTTTTTTTCAATTCTTTCTGAGCCATTTTTTACAAATAGTGTTTTTCATAAAAGTATTCTGGCTTTTTTGTAGAAAATGAAATTCTGAACAAATTCACAGTATTGAGAAAATTCTAAATACCCAATTGAAAAAAGTCTTTCTACTAGCGAAGCCTCATTCTCCAAAAATTGACTTTCCGTCCGTCCGCAGGACCTGATGTTTATAAGAAGTGACCTTATATTACACAACATACTTGCTCAAAACAAATTTTTTCGGTCAAAATCACTATGGATATTAAATATACTATATTCAACATAATCACCATGTATATGCATCTTTTTAGACACTTTTGTAGACCAGTAAAGGTAGAAACTGACATTTTTTTACCATACCCATACCAAATTCTTGAAAAATGTATCTATATATGCGTATATTTGATATTTTATCCCTCTGCATAACCTTAAATCTTAACAAAATATGAATTGTTTTCACTCTAACTATATTAAACACTTGCACTGTAACTCTATATTATCATACTCATTACCATGTGTGTACATATATATATATATATATATGCATACTTTTACCATGTATATATATATATATATATATATATATATATATATATATATATGCATACTTTTACTAATTTGTATACGAAGTGACCATTACACTTCATACTTTCTTAAACGAACTTTTCGCACTTAAACTCACTATATATATATTGAATATACTATATACTACATGACGCCTAGCCTAAATTTTTTAAAAAAACCTTATATTACATGTCATACTTGCTTGAATCAACTTTTTTCACTCAAACTCACTATATATATTGAATATACTATATTCTACACTACGCCTAGCCTAAATTTGTTAAAAACCTTATATTACATGTCATACTTTCTTAAACGAACTATAACAATCATTATTGCACTAAAAAATTAATAATAATAATAACAATAAAAATTAAAATAAGAACAATATTTTAATTATAATTTTAACCGTAAACAAATTTTTATGCAATTTTTGACTATAATGAAATATCAATGACATTATATTCTGCACAACGCCTAGACCAAATTTTCAAAATATCCTTATATTACACATACTTGCTTGAACTAACTTTTTTCGCTTAAACTTTACACTATGCCTAGACTAAATTTTTAGAATGTTTTTACCCTACTTCCTTTTACCTTTTTTCTAACTAAACCTTCTCTTTCTTCTGACTTCGCGAATCCTATAATCCTGTTACTTTCTTATCACTCCTTTTTTTAAAAGCACACGCTTCATCACAACATATTATTGCACAGCCCGTATCCTGTAAGCCTGTGAACGGTAGAGGCTTGTCGTTGTCAAATACTACTTTGTCATGTCGTACACAAAATTTGTGCTGCCCTGCTATGGCTGACAGCAGCAAGTCACTTATATTGCTTTTATCACCACGTGTATGTGGTAGGTAAGATGAAAGATAAATCATACCAGTCGCTGAAGTTGTTAAAAAGCTTTGGTCCTCCAGAAGGCCGCTGTCATGAGCTGCATTGTGATCCAAGCCATCTGTGGTGTCACCTCCCGGATGAGAAATTCGTGAAAGAGAAACAGGCAGAGATCCAAGTAGAGGTGGTTGCCACTTTTGAATGCTTCTACTTGTTTCGACTCTCAGCTTCTTGGGAGTCTTATCAGATTTGGGTACAGCAACTGATGGCCGGTGGTGTCAACGGCTCCTTGGTTCGATCTCAAGACAGCCTGATGAGAAATTGAAATTGAAAGTTAAATTTAGTCAAAGCAATATCTATGTTCAGTATAGTGCAGAGCAGAAGACACTTACCTCGATGACATCGTCGTCCATCTGTGGAAACCTATTCTCAAAGTCAGCCATCGCCTGGTAGAATTCGAGGGTAGTCTGCTGCTGCTGCTGTTGCTGCTCCGCTGCGGATGCCATGATTGCAGGTATATGTTCAATAGCTACGACTTCTATAGGCGATGAACTTAAATTGAGTACCATGTCCCAAATAATAATAATCTCCAAAGCTGGTCTTTCAAAAATTTCATCAATGTTCCTGTCCATTCTGAAAGAATTATTTCAAGTTATAAGTTTACAATGGTCCAGTGATACGACAAACACTCAAACAGAACTTCATCTTACTTTTGCTTGAGTAATATTTTTCTTGCATCTTCCTCAACTGCAAGATGGCAAAGGGCTGGCAACAACAGTCTTAAAATATCGATATCACTGAGAGAGTCATGTTCTCCAGAAGAAGATCCTTCGTCAGCTTTGGCTCCAAGGTTAGCTTTCTCCGCTAATTTCGTATTACGATGTGCATAGAATGTGTCATTTGCAACAGTTAAGATATATGGAAGTAGAGCATGAACTTGGGTACGCATCGCTGATGTTTCTTGAGCTAGCCAAGCTGCTAAAACTCTTACGATGGCACAGACAAATATACGTTCCTTAACATCTGTGAGTTCCTTCATTTAGGATACAGATATAAGTAGACCAATCACAGCAGCGAATACACCTTTCAATGCTGTATAGAGAGACTGTTTCTCTCTTTGCTCCAAATCTAGCTGGTCAGTTATAATGTAAAACAAAGAAATCTCCAAAATCATGAAGCAAGCTACAATGAGATCAGCATTAGCCATTACAGTCTTTATTTGCTTTTCGTCGAGCTGTATTCTCGCTTCCATAGCAGCTAACTAGGTTAGTAACAAGAAGAAAACTTTAGGTTTCTCTTCATCAGACAAAGCCCACTCCACACCCAATAACACCAGAGTTAGAGATACAAGTTTTATTGCAGAATCTCTTTGACTTTTTACAATTTTTGATCCAAGAATGTCACTCAGGCCTTTGTGAATGCTTTGAGGCCAAGTTTCATTGCTTGCACTTTTCGAAATTATATCTCGCCTGCAAGAAGATAGTAGGGCTGGCAAAATTGAACAAAGATGAAATTTCCTTTCATTGTTATCGGTTTCAAAGTCTAAAACAATCTTATTGACGATGGCATGGAAGGGTGCGGTATCAGTTGCATCCCATGCCTCTGCTCCAAACTGGTTAGCTAAGGTTACTAGAATAATCAAAGTCTCGTCCGTCTTAAAGCTCTTTTCAGCATAAATTCCACACATTTTAGGAATAGCTTTCTGTTCGATCAGTGCTTTTTGTCCAGGATAATATTGTGCAATACTCTGCAGGCATCTGTAAGCCTCACTTACGATAATCAAGGTATCATCTGGAGCATCTTTGTCGGCTTGAGAAACAATTTCCAAAAGGGCAGATACATGTCCAACCATATCAGGATGGGATGCCAGTACTGGATCATCACAAAATGCAGTGAGAATAGATAAAGCCACCGATTTTGTAAACTTGAGGTGGGAAATCTACAGGAACGTCGTCACTAATCATTAACTTTCTGATAAACTTTGCACCAATAGCCTCAAACAGTAACTTCTTAGTAGCAGATGAGCAGTCTTTTCCGTTAACCAATTTCGTCAACATAAAAAGATCAGCAAATTTTTCAGAATCCCCGTTGACCATTTTAAGCATGGCAACGCACTTCTTCACTGCATCGGGAATAGTTTGGGCACTATCCATCTTGAACACTGGTTTAATATCAAATAAAAGTCAATGATTCTTCTCAAACGCTATCATCAGAGTTGTTCGAACTGTCTTCATCACAAGGAGCAGAAAATCAATGAAAATTCGTTTGTCAGCATGCCTGTTTCACGTAAGGCAACTCTCAGCCATCTGGCAGTGCTTCCACAGAGCCAACGCTTTTCCAAACTAGCCTTGCCCTTTGACACACTCTTTTGGAAGTACCAAAATAGCATTTAAATCTCGGACGGCTTCCAACATTAGTTCTGGGTGCAGCTACTCCTTGCAAAGATCAACAGCCCTGTGGCAGTTTCGAAGAGGGCTACTCAACTTCTGAAATAACTCAAAGTGGAAATATCTAGTGCGCAGAGCGATAGCTGGCGAAGAGCGGTTTCGCGCGCGTGCGTCGATTCTTACCTAACCTAACATATGCGGCCCAGATAACACGAAAGCTGTCGTGGCGGAAAAAAAAACATATTTGTTCCGCCTAGTGTACGTAGTTACTACTGTAGTACCGCGAGCATTACAAAGTAACGTATCTAGTCGGGCGCGGGTCCCAAAATTAAAATTTATGAATTTTCGGTCGTAGCAATATATATATATATATATATATATATATATATATATATATACACGCACACACACATTTAATATTTGCATGTTACTTAAAATCTTAAATTGATGAATTTTTTATTATACTCTTGCGTCCACTAAACACTCAGATATGTGTAAATGTGTATAACATACAACTACCGCATATAAACACAAAGTAAAAATGATAAATCTATAGTCTTGCTTGCTCTGCACGTAACACTATGCCTCATAATTATAAAAATACATATAAATTATAAAAATTTAAATCATTAACTCAATGATATATGATTACTGCATCACAGAATCGAATTCTTAAACAAATATTGAACAAGATACTTTTACTAAATTGTAATTTCTGCATTGTATACATTAATTAAATTGTAACTAGATTATACATAGCAAATTATAACAATCATAAATAACAATCATTATTGCATTAAAAAATTAATAATAATAATAATAATAAAAATTAAAATAAGAACAATATTAATGTTGTCTCCTAGAATTATTTTAAGTACAACATCATATCCATGTTTAGTGGCCCTAGAAATCCCTGAGTAACGTATTTGACTTAATTACAATCAAATTTCCACAAAACTCCAGGAGATGACGTTAATACTATTAACCCTGGATACAGAGTACCTCCGAGAACGTATCCTTCACAATATTCGTGTTCTACGATCTCAAAAACCCCCAAATAAAAAGTTTTTACAAAATATGATGCTAATTTCCCGTAAAACTCTACGAGCCGACGTTTATACCGACCACCCTGGGCACCAGGTACCTCGCGAAGCGTTGCCGCCACGATATTCGTGGTCTGGGACCGCGAAACCTCCGTGTCACAAGTTTCGTCTCAATATGTTTCCAAATGCCATAAAACTCTAGGAGACGACTTTGATACTGTCCACCCAAGGCACTAGGTACCTCGGAGACCGTCGCTGTCGCCATATTCGTGTTCAGCGATCTTGAGAACCTCCGAGTAACGAGTTTCGTCACTATGTTACAATTTTCCGAAAATTCTCGTAGACGACGTTCATATGGTCTACCCTGGGCACCAGGTACCTCGGAGGCCGTCGCCGTCGCCATATTCGTGCTCAGCGACCCCAATAACCCTCGAATAGCAAAACTGGACTTATTTCCATCAATATTTACCAAGTTATAGATTTTTGTAGTGTCTCCTTGGAATATTATTAGTGCTGTGACAGTGCATATGCCCTCACAACAGCTCGGCATAAGCACAGCACATACACGCGCGCGAAGCACGCACACACACATACAAACATACATTGCGACGACTATCAAGGCAGCAGGAGCCGCGCGCGAAGCATAGAAGTAGAATAGGAGAGAGAGAGGGGGGTAAAAGGAAAGCAGCGCGACAATAGCCGACGCTGACTAATAAACACGCAACAAGAGAGAACGAGATAGCAGAGCCGAATTCGCACGAAGCAATCCGAAGCACAATGCAATAATGCAATTTCTAAAAAGTAATTATTCACACAAGGTCCCACAATTTTCTGATGCTCTGACGAATCAAATGCAAAAAACTGCATCACGATCTGTTTTACTGCTCAAAAAATCGACAGTCAGCGGGATCAGATCTCGGCATAGCGGAAACGCACGGAAAAGTCGAAGTGGGGGAACTCGGAGTTGGAAGTCTATGAGTTCCAACATGGAAATGAGGCACGCAATGGCTTGTGTTCTAATAAAGTCGAGAATATTAGAACTCGTGTATTTCCAGTTGAAATTATATTAATTCCAATTCCTTACTTTAACACTACAATTTTCTCGGAGCTTATAAACCTCGAATAATGCGCTGTGTTATTTCAAAATCCGTAATACAAAAATACAATTCGATTTTTCGTTTTGTCTCCGAGGATTTAGGAGTTGTAGCATTTTAAAATTTCTTTCTGTGTAGTTTTAGTCTTATTGAACGACATCAGCGCTACTGTGTGAACTCTCTAAAATAGATGTGTTCTTATCTAAATAGTTCTTAATTCAGTTACTATAAGGTCAAATGTGATTTATATTTATGGAGCAAATTATATCATTCTGTGCGTTAAAAGTATAAGCTGATGTATTTTAGCAAATCAATATTTTTAAGATTTTCCGTAAAAGCCATGGAGTCGTGCTAGCAAATTGTGTAAGGAGTAAAGTTGCCTTTGATTACTAATAGTGTTATTCTATAGTTATATTTATGTAGTTTATGATTCGAATCATTTGTCCAATTTTAATATTGAAGTTTACATTCCATATTTAGTTAGTATTTTAAATTTAAGTTTGTTTTGATTTTTCAATTTTAAATTGTAGATTATATTGCATATATTGTTGGTGCATAATAATATTGTTGGATAGTTATTATATTTCTCTAATTATTAGTGATATATGTGCGTGTATGTATATAATGTGTTGAATTGCACAAGTATTCCATGTATGCGTATCCTGCCTTCAATAAAGTACTTCAATGGAATTATTAGATAAGTGATTTATTATGAATTAAAAACAAAAATTATTGTTTAAAGCTTTTTCTATTAAGCATTTACTTTGTGGAATTTATTTTATTGTTGCAGGTTCTTCAATGTTTATGAAGTTTGTAGCCGATGAATTTTTCTACCAGCCACTTGACTAGTAAAGTAGTTATTATTTTTAATTTATTAAAATTAATATTTTTCTTGTATATACATGATTTTGTTGCATTTTATTGCAAAGTATAATGTCATTGATATTTCATTATAGTCAAAAATTGCATAAAAATTTGTTTACGGTTAAAATTATGATTAAAATATTGTTCTTATTTTAATGTTTATTATTATTATTATTATTATTAATTTTTTAATGCAATAATGATTGTTATTTATGATTGTTATAATTTGCTATGTATAATCTACTTACAATTTAATTAATGTATACAATGCAGAAATTACAATTTAGTAAAAGTATCTTGTTCAATATTTGTTTAAGAATTCGATTCTGTGATGCAGTAACCATTTATCATTGAGTTAATGAGTTACATGTTTATAATTTATATGTATATTTATAATGAGGCATAGTGTTACGTGCAGAGCAAGCAAGACTATAGATTTATCATTTTTACTTTGTGTTTATATGCGGAAGTTGTATATGTATGTTATACACATTTACACATATCTGAGTGTTTAGTGGACGCAAGAGTATAATAAAAAATTCATCAATTTAAGATTTTAAGTGACATGCAAATATAAAATGTATATACATATATATACATGGTGATAAAAGCAATATAAGTGACTCGCTGCTGTCAGCCATAGCAGAGAAGCACAAATTTTGTGTACGTCATGACGAAGTAGTGGTTGACAAAGACAAGCCTCTTCCGTTCAAAGGCTTACAAGCTACGGGCTGTGCAATAATATATTGTGATGATACGTGTGCTTTTAAAAAAAAGGAGTGATAAGAAAGTAACAGGATTACAAGATTCACGAAGACAGAAGAAAAAGGTTTATTTAGAAAAAAGGTAAAAGGAAGTAGGGTAAAAACATTCTAAAAATATAGTCTAGGCATGGGGTTTAAGTGAAAAAAGTTAGGTCGTGTAGAATATAGTATATTCAATATATATATATATATATATATAGTGAGTTTAAGTGCGAAAAGTTCGTTTAATAAAGTATAAAGTGTAATATAAGGTCACTTTGTATAAAAATTAGTAAAAGTATGCGTATATATACATGGTGATGAGTATGATAATATACAGTTACAGTGAAATTCATATTTTCTTAAGATTTAAGGTTATGCAGAGGAATAAAATATCAAATATACGTATATATAGATACATATGCTCAGTGATGGCTTAGAATATAGTATATTGAACATATATAGTCATTGTATAAGTATTTCATAGAAGCAAGTGTGAAAAGTTTAGTCTTTCAAGAATTTAGTATGGGTATAGTAAAGAAATGTTAGTTTCTACTTTTATTGGTCTACAAAAGTATGTCTAACATATATATATTGCTACGACCGACAATTCATAAATTTTAATTTTGGGACCCGCGCCCGACTAGATACGTTACTTTCTAATGCTCGCGGTACTTCAGTAGTAACTACGTACCTTGCGCTCACGTGACCTACGCATACGTACGACGCAACGACGCCACACATAGCGGTCTATGTTGAGTCTGCGGAAGTGGGGACACGACGTACGTACATACGCCGGAGATTTGCCTGTATACGTAGGAGCAGCGGCGAAAGGTATGCGCGACTTTATATTATACTTGAGGGTTATTGGGGTCGCTGAACACGAATATAGCGACGGCGACGGCCTCCGAGGTACCTGGTGCCCAGGGTAGATCATATGAACGTCGTCCCCGAAAATTTTACGGAAAATTGTAACATAGTGACTTGAAACTTGTTACTCGAAGGTTCTCAAGGTCGCTGAACACGAATATAGTGACGGCGATGGTTTCCGAGGTACCTAGTGCCTTGGGTGGACAGTATCAAAGTCGTCTCCTAGAGTTTTATGGCATTTGGAAACATATTGAGACGAAACTTGTGACACGGAGGTTTCGCAGTCCCAGACCACGAATATCGTGGCGGCAACGCTTCGCGAGGTACCTGGTGCCCAGGGTGGTCGGTATAAACGTCGGCTCGTAGAGTTTTACGGGAAATTAGCATCATATTTTGTAAAAACTTTTTATTTGGGGGTTTTTGAGATCGTAGAACACGAACATTGTGAAGGCTACGTTCTCGGAGGTACTCTGTATCCAGGGTTAATAGTATTAACGTCATCTCCTGGAGTTTTGTGGAAATTTGATTGTAATTAAGTCAAATACGTTACTCAGGGATTTCTAGGGCCACTAAACTTGGATATGGTGTTGTATCCTAGAATTATTTTAAGTACAACACCATATCCATGTCTTCTATAATTATTTTAAGTACAACATTGATACTGTCCACCTTGGGAACCAGGTACCTCAGAGACCGTCGCCGTCGCCATATTCGTGTTCAGCGACCTCGAAAACCCCCGATTGATGAGTTTCGAGTCACTAGAATACAATTTTCCGTAAAATTCTTGGAGACGACGTTCATGCGATCTACCCCGGGCACCAGGTACCTCGGAGGCCGTCGTCGATGACATATTCGTCACTAAATAACATCAATAACCTCGGTTTTGGAACTCAGGGGTTTCCAACGCTGAGTTCATTGAATACCAATATACTCGGACGTTCTGCACGTCACATTGGAATTGAAAGAAGTCAAATTTTTGGTTTCTACAAATACCGAGATTTCTTTGAACCGAGAATTTGCAACCGTAGAGGTGTGGCAATTTAAAATTTCTTTCCGTGTAGCTGCTGGACAGATGGAAGTGCTGCCACTGTCGTGACTGAAGATTAGGTCCATTACACGCATAAAGGAACGGAAACAAATAAATATTGACCCACCATGTTAAATAAGTATTATCATGTAGTGCAGCATCTATCAGGAATAGTTTAGTCTGTTTCCTTAACTGGAATAATGCTATTGCGAAAAAGGTCCAGTTGATTATTATTTTCTCATCCTATTATTAACTTATGAATTTTATATGTCATTATTATTACAATCCCTAAAATCTTTTATACACAAATCACTGGTCATTATAATTCAACATTATTTTTTGCTGCAGCAGATCAATAAAAGTATTCAAAAGAAACTGAGTATTTTTATTTATATTATGCAATTGACGAATCTGAAAAATTGATCTGTTTCATAAGAATACAAATTTCTTCTATAAAGCATTGTCAGTAAATTAAATATACCATCCGAAAACACAACAGGTAATTAGGTAAAATACCATTCGATAACACAACCAGTAATTAGAACAGGAAAAAAAGACGATGTTTCCTCTCATCGTCAAGTATTACCCAATTACAGTTTAATGAATTTATCAACAATATTTGAATACTTTGTGTGTGTATGTCTGTGTTCATTAGCGAACCTTTGAATATCGGCAAGTGCCTTATGTGAAAAGCTAAGCGTTTTGCTTTTAGCTATGTTTAAAACTTAAATCGGACACTTACACGAGCACCCAGCCCTCCGCGAAAAAATGGCTAAAAAAATTACAATCGCGATTGTACAAAAATTATTCGTTCGACATAATTAGGGTTTTACACACACAAAAGACATATAAATAGCTACCTGTATGCCAAGTTTTAGTTCCTAATATTGAAAAATGGCGGAGTTGTGAATTTTTTTCAAATCATCCTCTTCGTAAATATATTTAAAGAAACTAAAAAAACGAATTTTTCATCTGAATTGTTAATAACTAATTAAAAATTACGATTCACGAGTTGGAAAGTGTGCAAAATTCATTTACTAACTGCCCTTCACAAAATCGCACAGTTGGTTTTCAGGTAGTATTTATGTCAAATTATGGCTGTTATTTTGCCCCGTTGCCCGGCCTATAAGCATTTTAATATAATAGTAGAAGTAGATTTTAAATTTGACAGTTATGACAATCTTTTTGCATTTTTTTATTCAGATAAGTTAAACGATAAATTCAGCTGTGGTGCTTTTAAATAAGAATAACATTCACGTCTTGTATCCCACGTAATTTTCCAGATCGACCGTTCCGTGCAATTGTTATGATAAAAAAAATTGCTGTTTCAACAATATACTTATGACAAAAAATTAATTTCTGAAATTTTGACCTCCCCGATCCTCTTTTTTTCAGTTCAGACCATATAAATTTCGGTCATAACAGGTTAAGTCGGGTTATATTTTCAAACTGATTTGAAAACTAAAATACACGTTCATTGCACTACCGCATCTTTTAGGCTGTTTCTATCTACACGGATATCCCTATCTTTACATTAAATCAACACGTGTATGGTACGTACGTACACGTGTACGTACTGTTGTAGTATTTAAAAAAGCAACAAGTTGCTGAGTAAGGTCACCTAAGCATTTTCACAAAGAATCTGTGAGTGAAGAGTATCAGATTTTCTAGGCTTTAGAAGTTGCTGTTTGTAATTGTGTATCAGTGTGTGCATTCGAAAGAGGCTCACGCAGAGTAGCCGAAACTCGTGTAAACATAAGACATGGTCTAAAACAGTACGGTGATTTCGAAACTTGTAGATGTACAGGTTTAAAGACTTGTTATAATCGAATTCTCTCAAATTAGTCTGTCTACGTGGCTGTGCGTATGGTTGAAGAGCCCTCGTGCTTCCGATAGTTTAGCGCTTGACGAGAATTATAATGTGTGAATTTTTGGTACAGAGAGCTAACACAGTAACGTGCTCTATACCAGCTGGAAACGTCTCAGTACCCTAGGCTCACATCGATAGACTGAAAACTGTGCATTGGCCAATCGCTTGAGGATATACTGACAGCGACATGAGAAAATGATTGACAGCGTAATCCGTGGACAATCTAAGCTCGACTGTAGCTTAGCCGAACTCTTACTACAGGAGTTCGACGAAGACTCCGTCAGCTGCGATGGCGACCTTAACGGCTGTTTCGGCTTGCACCGGAGCATACACAAAAACAGAGAAAATAGCTCTTCAATAAGTAAGATCTCGACTGTTCTCTTTTTCCGCAATCTCATACGCTTGTTTCTCCAAAATAAGCCAAGGACTACAAAGATTTCCTCTTCTTTCGCAGTCTAAAAACGAGAAGCGCGATGCGACTTTGCTAATGATCTCACCGATTCCTAGGACGAAAAGAACTACGAGAATGCCCAGGACGACGAGTGGGCACTTGCATGGATTGTCACAGACACGAAGTGTGCACTCTGTATAAAGATCGAGGGACCGGTCTAGAATCCCCGACCTACAACGATGGACTAAACACATTGACAAATTACACCGACCTGGTGCAGTGCGATAACAAGAACAAGACCGATAATGTGATAAGCGGCCCTTTTGTATATACTGGTCTTTAACTTTAAGAGTTCTGACCGTTTAAGCTTTACGACAAACGCATCGACTGGGGGTTCGCATACCCATGATACTACACTGTTTCTACTTCTCAAATATAAATTTTGTAATGAAAATTATATGATTTGACATTGTGACGACTGCTCCTTCAGTAAAATAATTAAGATTAAAAGTATTTTAAAAATCATGAATATGTTGTATATTTAAACAATATTTTATCTATTGGAATTATAAATTTTGTTGAAAAGAGATACAGATTCATGAGCATGGAGCAGTAACTTAAAATTTCTTAAAGCATTCCCAATATTGCATTGAAGTATGCCTTCGCCCGCCCTGAAGTCTTTGTCGACTTGTTTTAAAGGACCGTTCTCTACAGACTAGAAAAAACGACGCCTTGCGCTGCTACCGAAAGGAGATAAACTACTAGGAAAAGCCACATCATACAAACCACTATGCATGCTGGATACCCTGGGTAAGATTCTTCAACGCATTATCTCCGTAAGGATAAGCAAGGCCATAGAAGGGCCAAGTACACTTGCAGAACATCAATACGGCTTCAGGAAGAGGCGCTGTACTCTGGATGCCGTAAGCTTAGTGATCGATACGGCACGAGCAGCGATAAAAGGGAAAAGATGGAAAGGAAGATCTCAGAAGCACTGTGATATCGCCACACTGGACATCAAAAATGCGTTCAACTCAGCTAACTGGAATAAATTACTCGAGGTATTACGAAAACAGGAGGTACTTGGGTATGTAAGAAGAATGATGGCTTACTAACTGAAAGACAGAATCCTACTTTACGATGCAAAAGAGGGCAGAGAAACCTATAAAGTTACAGAAGGCGATCCCAAATGTCGATACTGGACTCACCATTGTGGAACATTATGTACGACGCATTATATGTTCTTACATACATTCCTTAAGTTAAAAGAAAAAATTTATTGAATTACAAATTTAAAATACCTGTATATCCCGGCCTTTGCTGATTATACGAAGAATATTGTTGCTCTTTAATAAAATCTGGATGTCTTCGTGGTTGTTGAGGTCCCGATGGAGGTGGTGGCATAGTTTTATTAATTGTATTAGGATTAGGATAAATTTGACTTCCAATTGGTGGCCCATAAGTAGTCTTAAACAAAGAAAAAAATATACAAATTGTAAAAAAACTTGAAATTCATTATTTTGTACAGGCGCAACACACATTTTTGCACGCCTTCTATTAAAAATTTTATTTTTGTGGAAATGGATACATTTGGATCATTTTCAATTGTCATATAATGAAAATTATATATATTTATTTATTTATTTATTACTTATTATTACCAGAAGAAATTTACAAGGTATGTATTTCATACCTGGAAACCTGCAGAGGTAAATAAAATTACCTGTTCGCAGTCTGGTTACAAAGGAAAAAGAAAAATATAAACAAAACTTAAAACTAAGATATATACATTTGGCATTAGCTTCTAATAACAAATTTGTGTATTGCATACAGAAACAATTTTTTTCTTTTATTATTTTTCTAACAGTTGTATCGTATCCAGTCTTTTATGATTTTCTTTTGAGGGTATTTATTTATATTTAATACTTTTAGTCGATTAGGAAGCTCATTATATACATTAATTGCTTTCATATAGCTGTTCTTATTGCTGATTCTCTTATTTGTTTTTGGTATAATAATACTTCTATTCCTAGTAACACTATCTGATGTTAAGAATTTTTCTTTCAGATCATAGTAGTGTAGTTTAAGAGCTTCGAAAGCAAACAGTTGTCCTATATTTAATGGATTGTCTTGTAACAGAAAGTTATTTTTATTGATGATTTTTAAAATTTTGTTTTGTAATTTTTGAACTTGGTCTCGGCTATTCCTATATGCACCGCCCCAAGCCATGATGCCATAAGTTATAATACTATGAAAAAAAGCGTAGTAAATCATTCTGAGAGTCTCTATGGGCATTGATTTAGATATTTTATAAAAAATATAGACCAGGTATTTAGTTTTTCCAACTATATATTGCATGTGGTTATCCCACTTTAGATTACTATCAAAGACAACTCCTAAATATTTAAAGTTCTCCACCCTAGTTATACTTTTATCAAGAATTTTAACATTTATCTGAGCTGGTACGCTTCTAATATTACTTCCAAAAGTCATGCACACTGTTTTTCCTACATTTAAGGACAACTTGTTTACTGTCAGACACTTAAGAAATTGTTCATGTTTACTTGAGCTTCTATCCAGTCTTTACCTGTAGCTATAATAGCAGTATTATCTGCATAAGAAATTATGGACTCGGGGGGAATCTCCTTTAAGACATCATTAATATACAGGATAAATAGTAGCGGTCCTAATATCGTTCCTTGCGGGACTCCTGTATTAACTAAAGTTCTACCACTTTCATTACCGTCTATTTTGACTACTTGATTTCTGTCATTTAGATAGCTGGAAAGGAGATCCAACGCTTGACCCCTGATTCCAATACGATATAATTTGGCCAGTAGTATACTGTGGTCAACAGTATCAAAAGCCTTCGTCAGGTCAAGAAAGGTTATTATCGTAGGCTTACTCTTATCGATATTATTATATAATACATTGGTTAGGTAGTTCAGAGCATCCTTCGTACCAATCCCTCTCATAAAACCAAATTGTTGCTTAGAAATTATATTACTCTTTTCTACAAAATCATTTATTCTATTATACATAATTCGCTCAAGAATTTTTGCAACATTAGATATAAGAGAGATAGGTCGATAGTTCGTGATCTTATGTTTTTCGCCTAATTTATAAATCGGCACTACTTGAGCACTCTTTAGAGCATCAGGCTGTTATAACCCACCCGCAGGCTCTCTCGCACAAGCCCCTGGATGCCGGCAACCCGCTCGACAGCGCCGCGGCGCGCCCACAGCGCCGCTAGTACCACGCGCGGCCGCCAGGCGGTTGCCGTAATCCCCAGAGAGGAGCAGCGCCTTGGAGGGCATATAAGCGGGCCGGTTTCCAGGCCGAGGCACCTCTCCCACCCCGCATCAGACCGCGTCTGAGTGGCAGCAACGGAGCCTAGGCTACTTGCACAGTACACTCTAGCACAATAAATCTGATTTTTGTTTTAAAAAGAAAATACTTCGTGTACTCCTTTTCCCCCTTTCCTAATCAGCACTTCTCAGCGCTAATTCGGCGCACATCGATGCCGACCTTTGAAACTCTTCAGGAGCTGAGGGCCGAGCGCAACTTGCTGCTCCTGTTGCTTGCCGAGTCCAACCGAGCGCTCATCTCAGAGCGACGCCAGCATCGGAAGCCTCCCACTGCCGACGCCGCCGCCCAGACCGATCCCACACCAGATCGCCGACACAGCAGTGCTCAGACGGATCTGCCACCGCCCGCCACTCCACCGCCTGGGTCAAGGCCACACACCCCAGGATCATCATCCGACGTGTTGAACGCCGAATGGCCCGAACATCTACAGCTGATAGATATCCCTGTGCAGCCCACGACTGATCCAGAGCTCCAGGACATTCGTCTCTACCATCGGACAACCCCGACTCCAGCAGCCACAAATCCGACAACGCAGTTACAAATCGTCAGTCGGAAAATAGCGGCCAGGCAGTCTGCGCGAACAGCACGACGCAGGAGCATCACCATCTCTCCTCGTAAGAGGAGGCCGCCACCAGGGAAACTGTCGCCGACCAAGCGAAGGTCAACTGCTCCCAGACTCCCAGGACAGCGTCGCAAACCGAAGATCACCTCTAATGAGATCCTCAAGGTTCCAATGCTACTCCCCCTAGGGAGAGCACCCTTGGTCAAGGAGAAGACTTCTCCGGGACCCATGGCCTCGGTGGCGTTTGATCTCACGATCTCCGACTAAAGCGCTACGCGCCCTCTAGTCATTTTTGAGTGGACCGATCCCTGTTTGGGATAGGCCCCGTAATAACAAAAGGATAAGACTCCCCACTTTCCCCTTTGTAAATTGGGTGGTGCAACCTACACCGGGTTGGGCGGCCCCCCCTCGTCCAGACTCGATCCAAGAGTCGACCTAGAGAGGTCCGAGCAGTGTCCGCTCTCTAGGCAACGAAGAAGCCAAGGACTGTAAGCCTCAGCAGGCCCTTTCGGCCTGCCTGCCTACGACACCGCTTTACCGCTGACTTCCGACAGCTCAATGCCAATACAGCATTCACCGGTCAAAGGACCTCTCACCCGCTCACAAGCACTACTTCTGCGAGTAGAGAACAACGCAGTGGCGCCCAACTCCAATGACAACGAAAGCTCTATCCAAGACGAGCAATCCCGTTCAACAGATAGCCCGAAACCTCCTTTAGAGGAAAGTAACGACCCAATTATCGACAACACGAACAGAGACATGGCGAACGCCGGAGGAGGCGATGCCGGAGCAGGCAACAACCCAGGTGCAGGAGGCAACGGAGCCAACGGCCTTAGAGGCCTACCGCCTGCAATGCAAAACTGGGACGCTTTCTGCCAGGCCCTGTACCGTCACAGACCACCTCTCCCCTAGTTTAAAGGTCTCGGACATGAAGACCCACAACGCTACCTCCGCAAGTGCGAAGAATACATCGAATCCTACCAGATTCCAGAAGTTCAATGGACAAGAGTCATAGAGAAGGGTTTGCGCGGAGACGCAGACAAATGGTGGCAATGCTACAAAGCCCTTGACTTTGAGTGGCCACGTTTCAGAGAGCTGCTCATAAGTCGCTTCGACAGCGACGCCATTAAGGGAGAACTAATCGCTCAGCTCTACTCCAAGAAGCAAGGCGAGAAAGCGTCCGTAGGAGCCTTCCTGCAGGAAAAATACTTGCTCTTTCAACGGATCAGATCGAATGAAACCGAGGCGAACAAGGTTAACACCCTGGTCAACCTCATCAAACCCTCTCTACGCAAGACTTTACGCCCAGTTACGCTCGTCGACTTCGCTGACCTTCTAAGCAGGTCCCTGCAGGCTGAAAGGGATGAAGGAGAGGAAACACAATACAAACCAAAGGCTTCCAAGCCCGTCTCAAACGACAACAAACCCGCTCCCCAGAGCTCCGACAAAAAGACGACACTTCCACAATGTTGGCATTGCCCGGAGCGGCACATCCATAAAGACTGCGCCGTCTACCAAGCCAAACGAGGAGGCCAGTCGGAAAACTGGCGCAAGGCGGCGGACAAGCCGGCAACCGACGCCACCGACTCAACCAGCCGGAAGTAAGCTGCTTCGGCAGATCCGAAGAGCTCCCACGCATAAAGGTCAAGATTCAAGGAGAAGAGATAACAGCACTTGTGGATACCGCAGCCTCCATCAACGTGATAAAATCATCTCTCCTACCCACTGACCAGCGCATAAGACATCGCTCGACAAGTTGTCAGCTGGCAGGCGAAGACACGAAGCTAACGATGACCGGCGAAACCGATCTCAAGATAGAGATCCAAGGAGCGATCTTCGATCTACACGCACACGTATCCCCCGACATACGACACCCAATAGTACTCGGATTACCTTGGTTAAAGAAGAAAGAATGCGTGGTGGACTTTACACAGGGCGTTGTCTATCTCGGACAACAGGTCCGCGTCACGGCACCACTCACGCACTACGCACCTCGGGAACAGCCAGCCATCGTCAACGTTGACGAACTGTATCACGGTCTCGCAGGCAACGATATCACGCACCTCCTCGAACTCTTGAAGGAGCACAGCATCGTGTTTATGCAGGATGGACAGAAACTCCCACGAACGAGGACGGTCAGACACGTCATAAACGTAGCCACTGAAAAGCCTTTCAGGCTACCCCCACACCGGGAATCTGAGACAAAACAAAGAGAAATTGATAAACAGATAAAAGAGATGCTAGCGAGCGACGTCATCGAAAGAGCAACTATTATTTCCTATGGTTTTTTTGGGTTGTTGTAATTATTCTGCACTAGATTCAATTCATATTTCATTTTGGCATCGGTAATTACCTTATCCAAGATTTTAGAATAGGTTTTATACTGTATTTTAAGCTGTTTATTCTGCACATCTAGTTGCCACAAATTATACAAAAATTCTTTGGTTTCACATGATCTTATTATTGCGTCGGTAATCCAGTTTTTCTACCATTTTGTCTATTAGCCTTTTTTGTTGTTTTTGACAATTCTACGCATTGCTTGATTTCATTTAACAATTTTTCTACAGCCAAGTTTGGATCAGGTATCGAACTAATTTCATCCCAGTTTCTTGAATTAGCGTTATTTATTATTTTTTTGTAGTTTAAGAAAACATACGGTTCTTTAGTTACTGTCTTTAGCTTATTTACAGCTATGATAATCGGGTAATGATCCGTTAGATCATGCTTAAGCTTGTATGTGGCTGTGTTAATGTTGTGAGATTTAATGAAAATGTTGTCGATACATGATCCTTTAGCTCTACCGATAGCTGGCTTTGTAATACCAACAAAACCCTGAATAAATCCCTTATCAAGGAAGTTACATAGAAAATCTTGGCTATAATGATCACAGTCTAGCAGGTCAATATTAAAATTACCTATGACTAAGTGATTCTTTACATTTTTTTTATAAATTAAGTACTTATTAAGATCTAGTATAAATTCTGTTTTCGGTATCCCATGTGACCTATACATGGCTGATATTTCAAGACCGCTTTTATCATTTAAGGTTATTCTAGTATTTATTATTTTAATTCTCCCTGCTTCAATGACTTTGGTATTTTGGACTAGATTGCTATTGACAAAAACAAAGACTCCATCATTCCTGTTTATCCTACTTTCGTTATAATAAGTTTTATATTCATAATCTGAACCATTCAGTTGATAGAAATTATAATTAACTTGCTCAAAAGCGTCTGAACATATCACAATCGCTGGTTTGATAGCTAAACTTTCTATTAAAATTTTCAGCTTATCAAAATTTGCATTCATACTACGAATGTTTACATGCATAATAAAGTCCTTCTTATTGTTTATAGCTTTGTTAAAATTTTCAATATTACCGCATGTCCGTTCTTTTTGCATCGATTCATTCATACATATATATATATATATATATATATATATATATATATATATATATATATATATATATATATATATATATATATATATAGGATATTTTACGTCAACCCGTGGAGAAATTTTTCAAATCTCGACCAAAATTAAAATGCTGGTCGAGTATACCCCGAAATAAAAGGAAACAAATTTAGATCTCTAAGTACCCCTAATACTAAGATTTTCTCAATTTTTGTTTTAAATGCTTATTTTAATTGATTTTTAAGGCATGTTAGAAGCAATTTAGGTAATAATGAGTAAGCACTTTGCATATTATTTATATGGTGTATTACAAATTTTTTTTTTAATAATGTAACTTCTATTGTAAGGTCCATCCCAATATACAATTCAACATGGTCGAAGCTTTTGACATAATATGAAAAAAGCTATAGAGCTAAAAATAGATTTTTATTAAATCATACAGGAAATTGGCGAAAAAAATGCGCTTACTAATTTTTTTTAATCGTGGTAGTCAGAAAGCCGTGGCTATAGGAAGCCTACATTAGTTAAGAGGGGGGGGGGGGGTGAGACAACTTTACGTGGAAAGTAAAGAAAAGCCGAGAATGTGGAGCGACGATGACCTTGCGCTCTAGTTCGCACCAGGCCGAAGCCAGGAGACAACTAATGATCGCACCCAAGCGCGCCTCATATTTATAGGCGTTCAGCGCGCAGCGCCGACACGCTAGTAGGGTACTTGCACGCAAGAGACTGTGGGAGAGAGAAAATCGGGCTTGGAAGCAACTACGAGCGGCAGTCGTTAAAAGGGGGGGGGGGCATCATTTGATATGGCTACAACTTTGCTCTGGCGGCACTTAAATGTCTGAAATTGGTTTTTAGTTCATTTGAGGGTATACCAGCACAATAATTTGGTATATATATATATACATGTTTGTGTGTGTATGTCTGTGTTTGAGTTTTGTTTATGTGGCGTAGGCAGAGCAAGCTCTGCACAAGTGACCCTCCGACACCAGATTCCCACAGTCACCATCGTTAAATAATACTTCCGTGGGGCCCGTTCATTTTCAAACGTGTATAGAACATTTCTTTTTGTCGATACTAGGGGCATGAAATGCGATTTATTGCACGTAAAATCGGCTTATACGCACACTGTATCAAAAAATAATACATTGTGCAAATGGAGAAGGGGGGACGAAATTGGCACTTTATTCGCTATGTGCAGAAACAATCGAAGTGCGTCATCTGCGGCCAATTCGCAAACTATATGGTCGGTCATTTGTGCAGGTTTATATGAGAGTGAATTAAAAAAAAAAATTATTGTTTGTTTAAAAAATGTATTAGGTAAGTAAACATTTTTGTGTAGTAGGTTTTATTAATTAGTAGCAGATAAGAATATTTTCTGCTTCTCAATGCATGTCAGCTAATCGTAAAAGGTTATGGATGGGATTGTACTGAGGACCGGTTTTAGGGCTGTTTCGCACACGATTTAATTTGTAAACCAAAAGATTGTAAAAGGAAAAACGTTAACTGTATCCCATGTGAATATAGTGGAAGAATTATCAGGATTTAGTGGTACTCGTTTAATAACAGGAAACGTTATTAGGACAACGTCTGTCAACAAGCAACTCAAAAGTAGATTATTTATTAAAAATCTAATTACAAAAATTTTATCTACGGTTATAACTTCAAAAACCAAAATCTGCGTAACTATGTTGATAATTTTATTAACTAGCAGTCGGCTGTATTTACCTAAACAAGTTATTTTGGAAGAAGTGCAACAGTATTATGATGAAAAAATAAAACTGCCTGAGGAAGACATTGTCAAAGTATGTTTGGAAACAGTTCAACAGAGTGAAAGTGCAATTTTGTTTGAAACAAGAAGAGTGAGGATAAGTGCCAGTTGAAGAGCTCATGCAATCAAAAGTAGAACGAAGAAAACAATTTCTGAATTAGTCAATGATTTCCTGATTACATCAAATAAGAAAGTACTTGCTTTACTTTAATATGGATTAAAGCACGAGAAAAAAGCAATAAATGAATACATCTTTCAGACTAATGCAGTAGTTCAGTTAATTGGTGCTTTTGTGATACCGTATCAACCATGGATATGTGTTAGTGGAGATGCAGTAATAATACAACATTACTGCGTCACTAAAATTTTAGAAATAAAATTCCTTCCCCGTGCCAAAGTAAACCCATATTCGAGCTAAATACTAAAAAACTAAAAGTTGGATATTTATACTTAGACAACAATGTAATACAATTAAGACAATCTCATGTTTATAACACGCAGTGCCAAATGCTGATGTATGCAAGAGGTTTTAATGAGTGCGACTTCTTTGTATGATCATCGAAGGGCAGCTGTCATGTCAGTGTTGATAGAAATGAAATTTTTCTACAGCATCTGAACAATAATCTAAAAAATAAGTGAAAGAACTCAGAGTAAGTTCCGATAAGGAAAGGGTTTGAGTGAGTGAAGGGTTTTCTAATTAAAAACACACCATTTCGCGATAAAACAAAAATGCACTTGCTGTGGCGTAAAAACCCTCACGAATCAGAAGGAAAAGCCTCAGCAATGAATATTGAAAATGATGCAAAGGAAATTATACAAATGAAAGAAAAGAAAAGTGACTATAGAGGAGAAAAAACTTATCTAAAAAGACGCACGCAAGACGCAAAGTACCTTTAACGCACGCAGAGAGCTCTCTTACCGCAAGATCGCAAAGTAATACGCTGCAGCTGAAGAAGAAGCTGAGCTGACCTCGCCATAGTCCGCCGCTGCTTCCGTCCTGGTCCTTGAGGTCTGGAAGCCGGGCCTGGGGAGCGAGAAATGGTCCGCAACCGTGCACCAAGCGCGCGACACTTATGACGGTTTATATCGCGTTGTTGCGGCCTATAGATTTGGACTTGTTGAACGACGACAGCGCCGCTGTGTGATCTCTCTTAAATTGATGTGTTCTTATCTAAATAGTTCTTAATTCTGTTACTGTAAGGTTAAATGAGATTCATATTTATGGAGCAAATTATATCATTCTGTGCGTTAAAAGTATAAGCTAATGTATTTTAGCGAATTAATAATTTTAAGATTTTCCGTAAAAGCCATGGAGTCATGCTAGCAAATTGTGTAAGGAGTGAAGTTGCCTTTGATTACTAATAGTATTATTCTATAGTTATATTTATCTAGTTTATGATTCGAATCATTTGTCCAATTTTAATATTGAAGTTTACATTCCATATTTAGTTAGTATTTTAGATTTAAGTTTGTTTGGACTTTTCAATTTTAAATTGTAGATTATATTGCATATATTGTTGGTGCATAATAATATTGTTGGATAGTTATTATATTTCTCTAATTATTAGTGATATATGTGCGTGTATGTATATAATGTGTTGAATTGCACGAGTATTCCATGTATGCGTATCCTGCCTTCAATAAAGTACTTCAATGGAATTATTTGATAAGTAATTTATTATAAATTAAAAACAAAAATTATTGTTTAAAGCTTTTTCTATTAAGCATTTACTTTATGGAATTTATTTTATTGTTGCAGGTTCTTCAATGTTTATGATTTTTGTAGCAGATACATTTTTCTATCAGCCACCTGACTAGTAAAGTATATTATTTAATTTATTAAAATTATTATTTATCTTGTATATAAATGATTTTGTTGCATTTTATTGCAAAGTATAATGTCATTGATATTTCATTATAGTCAAAAATTGCATAAAAATTTGTTTACGGTTAAAATTATAATTAAAATATTGTTCTTATTTTAATTATTATTATTATTATTAGTTTTTTAATGCAATAATGATTGTTATTTATGATTGTTATCTAGTATAGTACAGCTAATATAGTATATTCAATATATATAGTGAGTTTCAGTGAAAAAAGTTGATTCAAGCAAGTATGACATGAAATATAAGGTTTTTTAAAAAATTTAGGCTAGGCGTAGTGTAGAATATAGTATATTCAATATATATAGTGAGTTTCAGTGCAAAAAGTTCGTTCAAGAAAGTATGAAGTTAATTCTTGTGTAAAGTTTTTAAAATCGTGCTTTTGATTGGTTAGAATTTATTAATCCACTAATCTGATTGTAACACATCATAAACGTTTTATAAGAGTTAACTACCATCGAGTAAACATCTAATATTTAATAGTATATTTAATAATGACACGTCAAATAATTAAATATCATTACAATTAATTTGTAAATTCCGAGCGAAGCGAGTGTTTCTTTGCTAGTATTATGTTAAAATTAAAAGTATTATTACTCCGAAGCTGTAAACTTTTAGAAAAAATTTTATACTTTAAAAATGTTTAAAATAATTTAAAGAATACACTGGAAATTTTTTGAGATTTTCTAAAAAAATTTTCTAGTATTCTTTGATGAATTTAAAATCTTTTTTATTTTTAAAACTTTTTCGAAAATGTTAATAGTCTTTGAGTTATAGCTGTTTAAACATATCCGACAAAATTGTCCATTTCGGACGCCAACTTGGATTATCCGGAGGTGAAAAAAAATAGTATATTGTGTACCAAGGGCGTAAAGTGGGCTTTTTTAGGCCGAGTGTGGATTTTGCAGTACGAGTCAAGGCGGGTTAGCCCGAGCCGAAGGCGAGGGCGTTTACGAGCCGCAGACGAGGAGAGAGATACGAGAGACCGGCATTAACATATTTCGTCAAAACTTTTTATTTGGGGATTTTTTAGATCGTAGAACTCTGTATCTAGGGTGGATAGTATTAACGTCATCTCCTGGAGTTTTGTGGAAATTTGATTGTAATTAAGTCAAATACGTTACTCAGGGATTTCTAGGGCCACTAAACTTGGATATGGTGTTGTCTCCTAGAATTATTTTAAGTACAACACCATATCCATGTCTCCTAGAATTATTTTAAGTACAACATTAATACTGTCCACCTTGGGCACCAGGTACCTCAGAGACCGTCGCCGTCGCCATATTCGTGTTCAGCGACCTCGAAAACTCCCGAGTAACGAGTTTCTAGTCGCTATGTTACAATTTTCCGTAAAACTCTCGGAGACGACGTTCATGCGGTCTACCCCGGGCATATTTGTGTTCAGCGACTCGACAAACCCCCGAGTAGCAAAACTAGACTCATTTCCATCAATATTTACCGACTTATAAATATTTTATTCAGTGTCTCCTCGGAATATTATTTATCCAATAATGTTATTTCTAAAAAGTAATGAATCACACTAGGTCTCCGTCTTACTGCTAAAAAAATCGACAGTCCATTGCTTCATTTCCTCGACTACACACGCACTTCCGAAATACTCGAACATCAATAATCTCGGTTTTGGAACTCAGGGGTTTCCAACGCCGAGTTCGTTAAATACCAACGTTAAATACCAACATACTCAGACGTTCTGCACGTCACATTGGAATTGAAAGGAGTACATTTTTGGTTTCTACAAATACCGAGATTTCTTTGAAGCAAGAATTTGCAACCGTAGAGGTGTGGCAGTTCAAAATTTCTTTCCGTGATACATAAGTTTCTTATAACGTCAAAGCTCCAGTGGTTCGGATCCCACTGTATACAGTTTCGCACTGTATAATTAAACTGTAGGTCCAGTCGAGATGCATGTGCACTACATTCCGATGTGATGCACGCGCACCGCGACTATAGGGAACCTCTCTGGCTGGTACCATTGTATGGTATCGGACAGAGGGTAGAGCCATATAAGGCTTTAAGAGGACTTGAGAAGACAATTGAAACTTACAAAAATAGTCAAAAAAGGCGCACATATTATTGAGCATAAATTTCATCTATCGAATAAAAATTTAATGAAACAAGAAAAGTATTAAATGAAACTAGTCGAGAATATCGTATAAATTCAAAAAAGCTAAATGACTTCGATTATATATGGCACAGGCATAACTTTATCCAAAGTTACACTAATTTCATATCAGAAACGGAAGCCACTCTTGGTTTATATGAAGATACCTATCAAACTCTGCTAGATACAGTACAAGCACCTAAAAGAGGTCACCTCCATCCATCTCTCATTGCAACAGAGAGACTACAAACCGTAATCAGGAAAATAATGGATCTACATTCCGAATACAAATTTTCAATACCAATAAAACAAGCTAGAACTGATAAACTAACGAAAAAACTAGGATTTAGGAATAACAAATTTTTCCTTAAAGCAACAATACCAATGCTTACTAAATTCATCACTCCACAAGCAGCTCACATAATCCTTAGTCGAAATAGAAGAGCCTATAGCTTCATATTAGAAGATACTCTCCGTAAATGCAAAATCACCTCAAACTAAAGAATCTGTACTCAAGATCAACCCGAATATGAAACAGATGAATATATAGTATGCGAATATTTATTATTAAACCACCCATACAAAGAAAACATGAAAAAATTATCATAACTTATTTGCCTAAACAAATAAATCACTAAGTACATTTACAATCAACAGACGTATACCTATACGGGTTGATGCTTTAGGTATGGAAGCAGGTGTGCGAAGCCAGGTAAAATAAAGTCACTTACAATCTCTTAAGAATATATTGTCTTTAATGAATTTGCGACTCAATTACACTATGAGTGTTAGGCGATCGTCCGAACAATTCGGCGGTTGTCCGGGAAGAGAGAGAGAGAGAGAGAGAGAGAGAGAGAGTAAGAATTGAACGCGTTCTACCGTACCTATGATTAGACGCGTTACAACTACTCTGATCAATAGAGAATCTAAGCGGCAATTCGAAAGCTCGAATAGACAATTAAATTAGTCGTTTCTACAGAATTACATCACGGGTTAACCATGCAAACCGACGTGAAAATCCTATGCTCAGGAGAAAAACAGGAAATAATCCAAACAAAGAAAAAAGGAATTTTAAAAATTCAACCTCGTTCAGCAAAACAAGATCACACAATGTTAACTGGGATAAGAAATTTAGGAAGCAGTGAATAGTTAATATATAGTTCACAAATATCCTTAACATCACAAAAATAGATCATTCATTTTTCAACAAATTAAAAGAAAATCAATATTCATAAACTGTAAATAATGATGAAACCTTTTATATATATATATATATATATATATATATATATATATATATATATATATATATATATATATATATATATATATTCTACATGTTGTACCTTATTCCCAAAAAAAATTTCACCGCGATTCCTTCACTTGGCTTTGAGTTATAGTTATTCATAGTTGGGATTTCAAGCAATTTTTTCATTTTTTTCCTATTTTCAATGATTTGTAGCTCATAGGGGGTGCATTTTTAACTAAAACTATCCGGACACTTTTTTTTGCAAAATTTCCTGGATTTTTTATTAAAAATATTAATGTTTTATTATAAATATTTTTGACCTAAAATTAGGGACAAAAGTAGTCGTTTTCTGAACCAATTCATTGGCAAATCTTCTAAACTCGCGTGAAATTTAACAAGTGTAGTTTAAAACACGAAAATCAGTACATGCGTTACAAAAAATATGGTGTGCACCAAGGGCTAAGCGGGCTTTTTGGCCTCTTGTGGTTGCAGTACTCGTCTGCGGTTCGTAAACGCCCTCGCCTTGACTCGTACTGCAAACTTCACTTTTCGGCCTAAAAAAGCCCACTTTACGCCCTTGGTACACAATATACTCTTAAAGCCCTGTATATATGTTAAGGCTACCTTATTTGCATTTTAAATCTTTAAATATGAAAATCTGCATATTCGATCCAGACTCCGACAACCTCAATATAGTAAAAAGATACATTTTTATAGTAAACAAGTAGCTGTAATGTTTGAGAATGGGCCTGACCTACTACTAAAAGTTAGTAGTAAATATATATATATATATATATATATATATATATATATATATGTGTGTGTGTGTGTGTGGGACGTTCCACGTCAAACGTAACAAAGCTCTGCCCAAAATTCCTTTTGATCTAAAAAATTAGCATTTTTTATGCACTTTCAATTAGTGAGGGGCGTTTTTTTTAAATTTGTTTCCAGACGGAGCTACGCATTCCCTAACCTTAAAAAATTACTACTTTACGAAATGATCAAGCTGTCAGAAATCACAGGGGCTCAGAAAAATTCTAAACAACGATTATTTTCATGTATTTTGAGCTGCTGAACAAGATTCCAACGGTATTTTTTACCGATACCTCAAGCGCTCATCCCTAACCTCAAAAAACACCCGCCAAAATTGCTTTTTCACGCATTTGAGAGGTTTATCCTGTGATCGACGGGAGGAAAATTATTGACAGAGTATTTTTATGTATTTTGTACTGCTGAACCCGAAACCGGCCATCTTTTTTACCGATACCTCAAGCGCTCGTCCCTAACCTCAAAAAACACCCCCAAAATTGCTTTTTCACGCAGTTGAGAGGTTTATCCTGTGATCGACGGGAGGAAAATTATTGACAGAGAGTGTTTTTATGTATTTTGTGCTGCTGAACACGAAACCGACCGTCTTTTTACCGATACCTCAAGCGCTCGTCCCTAACCTCAAAAAACCACCTATCAGATTTAGTAAATTCGCCGAACTACGTCCAAAATGGTGTGTTTTGGCTGGTGAAAGAGACACGCATAGCGCGTGTGTATGTGTAATACACCAAAATTTCAAGGCCATGCTTGAAGCATCCAAATTGATGATTCTCACGAAGGGATCTGGTGATCCAATAAATGGTTATATCGATTGCTTTTCGTTCATCTTATGCAGAAATCAGAATCCTGCTGGCTTTTTAGGAAGTTATCAAAAATGTGGTAATTTTATTTTAAGATTTAAAGAACATGTATCTTCAGTATTATACGAAAATAAGATTGAAGAATTAATTTTTAGTGTCTGGCAGTCAACAAATAAATGTACTTTAAAAAGAGAATGTCTTTCGGTGGGTGATTTTACGTCTGAATTGTTTTTGAGTTCATTTCATCGCAAAAAATCAATCTAAATATATAAAAGATCAGAAGAACAATTTACAAGAGAACGAAGGGCTTCTATAGATGGATTATTCTGAAAATTTTGCTTACGTCGTTCAAGATGCTGCTCAGCAATTTCATTTTAACAATGATCAGTGTACAATAAATGTTGCAGTACTATATTACTTAAAGAAGATAATGAAACAAGGCATTGTAGTTTTATAGCACTTACTGAATGTACTACTCATGATACGGCCGCAGTTTATATTTTACAAGAAAAGATTCCCAAAAATGAATAAGATTATATACTTCACAGATGGTGCAAAGCAGCACTATAAAAATAGATATCAAATGATGAACTTGGTTAATCATGAGTCAGATTTCCAAATAATGGAGGATTGGCATTTCCATGCTACTGCTCATGGAAAGGGTTCATATGACGGAGTAGGAGCCGTGTTTTAAAAAGAGAAGCTACTCGTACCAGCTTGCAGGCCAAAGCTACGGAAGCGATTTTTAATTCAAAACAACTTTATGACTGGGCGAGACAAAAGTTCTAAACAATAACATTCTTTCACTATTCCAAAAAAGATTACGATAAAACTTCAAGATCACTAAAGAAAAGATTCTCGGCTGCACCGTCTGTTACAAAAATTTCAGAAAGACATGCATTTTTAGTTTCTCCCGACAAAAAAATTACTGTGTTTAGATACTCTAATGCACCAAGTCCATTATCAATAGTACAATATTAATAATTGAATTTAAAATATGTTCAACAAAATAATACAAATATACAAAAATAAAAGTAATAATTAAAAAAGTTAAAAAATAAAGTAATGCGGGCTTTGTAATAAAGACAGTCTCAACCCTGTAAAACGCAGAGAGCTTTCATAGGAATCAATAAAAAAATTGCACAGTATAAACCATATTATCAGTAATCAGTTACATTATTTAAGTGCACTGAAGTAAAAGTAAAAAAATAAAATTTAGCTTCGTGATCAAATTCAGTGGACCAAAATTCATAAAAATAGCTTTCGTCAATGATTTTCGTCTAGATGTAAATTTCTTAACAGCGTAAAAAAGCAATTTTGGCGGGTATTTTTTGAGGTTAGGGTTGAACGCTTGAGCTATCGGTAAAAAATACCGTAGGATTCTTGTTCAGCAGCTCAAAGTCGTTGCTTAGAATTTTTCTGAGCCCCTGTGATTTCTGACAGCTTGATCATTTCGTAAAGTAGTAATTTTTTAAGGTTAGGGAACGCGTAGCTCCGTCTGGGAACAAAATTTTAAAAAACGCCCCTCACTAATTGAAAGTACATAAAAAATGCTAAATTTTCCATATTTTTAAAATTTTTTAGATCAAAAGGAATTTTGGGCAGAGCTTCGTTACGTTTGACGTGGAACGTTATATATATATATATATATATATATATATATATATATATATATAAAAGCTTGTGGGTTACCAAGCTTGGATTTGTCACTTGTTGACATGTGAGTGAGAGCCAGTATGTAACAAGACTCCGAGCCGTTAGGATCGTTATAAGTAAGGTTATTGAAACTGATATACTAAAAGGTTTGCTATCGGCAATTGTATAGATTCAGGTTAGTCTTAAGTCTATACGTTTACTGTAATATTTTTAGCCTTTACTAATTAGTACATATTGTTAAAAGCAGTTGTTTATACTACATCATACACGTGTTGATTTCTAACCCAAAACTCCACTCCAGTGAATTTCCTTGAGCAGTGGCCTTACAAATCTATACAATGGAGATTAAAGCAAAGTTTTATTTTGTCTCGGAGACTGGCACAGATTCGAAAAGTAGTGTAGTTAAAGTGAAGAGAATTCAGCTGCTTCGTCAAGAGGAAAGTTTTTTGTTTCTAGTAGATAAGCAGACTAATGCTCAACATAAACAGCTTTATGAAAATTCAATTGTTAAAAATGTCGTGAAGAGTTTGAAAATTCGCAATAAATTTCGAAATGTGGTGTTGACTTTATCTGACGAACTTAAGAATATTTATTTGGATACAGAAGGTAATGTTGTGTTATACGACGAATATTTGGAAGAGATTACTACAGTTCAAGAATCAAATGTAAACAGAGAGCCAACTATAGCATCTGAAAGGAAAACAAGTTCTCTAGTAAAGGATATAGTGATTGAAAAGTTTAACGGTGAAAATATAAATGCGAGTGTTTGGATAAGGTTATTTGTGCAGGAGTGTGATAGAGTGGGAATTGCCCAAAATAAATATGCTGAAGTATTAAGATTATTTTTAGAAAAATCTGCATTAGATTGGTATAATGTATTTGTAAAGCAAAACTCTTTGTTAAATTAATTAAAACTTAATAAAAAAATTCAAGCTTTGTCAAAATGAAAATCTGATTATATCACAGAAACAAGAAAAAACAAATTTTGATAAGCAAATTAATATTAGTGAATTAAATACTAATAAAATGGAGAATATTATAAAAAAAAAAGAGATAATTTTTGCTAAGTCAAAGTTTGATATAGGAACAGTAAAAGATTACGACGCCACAGTGAAACTGACAGAAAATAGATATATTTCAATGAAACCGTATAAATGCTCTTTTGAAGACAAACTAGAAATTGAGAAACAAGTGAGTGAGTTGTTAAAAGCGGGCTTAATAGAGGAGTCAAGCAGTTCTTTTGCAGCTCCTGTAACCATAGTTTTCAAGAAAGAAGAAAAAAAAATCACGCTTGTGCGTTGATCTTACAGGGTTGAACAAAATAGTAGTTTAAGAAAGTCAACATTTTCCAAAGATAGATGATCTTATTGTACGTGTCAGAAACTGTAAGTTTTTTTCAAAATTGGATATAAATTCGGCGTTTTGGTCGATTCCGATACGTAAAAAGGATAGATATAAGTTGGCTTTTGTGACTCATCATGGATACTGGCAGTTGAACTGTTTGCCTTTTGGTTTCAAAACTGCTCCTGCTATTTTTCAAAGAGTTTTAGCAGGTGTGATAAGAAAATATAAACTAGATTCTTTTACAGTAAATTATATAGATGATATATTGGTGTTTTTTAAGAATTATGAAGAGCATGTAGAGCATGTAGAGCGAGTACTGCAAACAATATATGAACAAGGCTTTAAATTAAATAAAAATAAATGTCAATTTGCTCAAGAAAAGATAACGTATTTGGGTCACCAAATTGGAAACAATATAATTAAACCACTGAATGATAATTTAGTGTCTATCAAGAAGTTTCCTACACCTAAAACAAAAAAACAAGTTAGACAGTTCTTAGGTAAGATTAATTTTTATTTAGAGTTTATACCAAATCATGCTGCTTTACTGGATCCTTTGAGAAATTTGTTGAGGAAAAATGTGTTATTCGAATGGTCTGAAGAGTGTAAGAATAGTTTCAACTCGACAAAAGATTATTTATGTACATCACCTGCCTTGGCAATTTTTGATCCAGAGGCACCAATATTCATCTTTACTGATGCAAGTGTTGAAGGAGTTGGAGCAATATTGAAGCAGCCACAAGAAGATAATTCTTTGAAGTCGGTGTTTTTCTTTTCTAGAAAGTTGACAGAGGCTCAGAAAAAGAAGAAAGCTATTTTTATAGAATGTTTAGCTATTAAAGAGACCATTTTATATTGGCAATTCCATTTGATAGGGAAAAAATTTATTGTATTTACGGACCATAGACCATAGACCAAAAATTTAATATAAAAAAAAGTAATGATGTGGAACTATTGCAGATTTTGAATTACATCTCACAATTTAATTTTGAAACTGTATATAATCCTGGTAAAGATAATACTGAAGCTGATTATTTGTCTAGAAATCCGGTTTTGGAATCACATGAGGATACAGATAATGATTCTACGATCAAAACTTCAAATTTATTGAAACTAAACGATATCAAAGAAAATCAAAAATTGTTAAAAGTTGATGAAAAATGCATTATTAAAGATGATATAATTTATAAAATTTTAAATAATAGAGAGAAAATATGGATTACTGAAGAATTTGGAAAATCTCTTATCAGAGATGTACATGTTGATCAGGGTCATATAGGCACAAAACAGTTAATTCTAACCTTTGGGCAAACATTTTATTTTAAAAATATGTATAAGCACATAAGATTAACTTGTAGATCTTGTGAAACTTGCATTAAAAATAAATCAAGAATAGGTTGTTTTAAAGCACCTTTATCTCAACTTGGTCCAGCAAAGGAACCTCTTGAAATAGTGTCCCTAGACACAATAGGAGGTTTCGAAGGTAATAAAAGTAAAAAGAAATATCTACATTTGGCGGTGGATCATTTTACAAGATTTGCTTACGTAATAACTTCAAAAACCCAAGTTGCAAAGGATTTTATAAATTTAATTAAGAAAGTAGAAAATGATGGAAGTATTAAATTGGTGTTAACAGATCAATATCCTGGTATAAATTCAGCACAGTTTAAGCAATATTTAAATAAAAAGAAGATAGCATTGGTGTTTACAGCAGTAACTGACAATCAGACAAATCGGACTTTGGTAAACAGAATACGATGTAAAATTTACGAGAATAGCAATAAATCATGGCCTCAGGTAGCAGAGGAATGTGTAAAGGATTATAACAATACAATTCACAGTTCAACTAGATTTACTCCTAATTATTTGCTGACAGGACTAAACAACTTATTCTTACCCGATGAATTAAATGACAACAATTTGACAAATTTGGAAGACAGTAGAAAAATAGCTTTTAGGAAATCAAAAGAAATTCACAATCAGAATAAAGAATATTATGATAAAAATGTAAAACAGATAGATTATAAGGTAGGAGATTTAGTTTATGTACAAAGCGCTAATAAATTGAATAAAGATAAAATAGATCCAATTAGAGTAGGTCCTTTTAAAATTAAAGAGAAAATTTCTGATGTAATGTTTTTGTTAGATATTAGATTTAGAAAAAATGAGTCAAATATTTTTCATGCTAGTAAGCTTGTTCGTTACTCCGATGGAGTGCACCTTCGGTCATTGAATGGGGGGATGTAAGCTTGTGGGTTACCAAGCTTGGCTTTGTCACTTGTTGACATGTGAGTGAGAGCCAGTATGTAATAAGACTCCGAGCCGTTAGGATCGTTATAAGTGAGGTTATTGAAACTGATATACTAAAAGGTTTGCTATCGGCAATTGTATAGATTCAGGTTAGTCTTAAGTCTATACGTTTACTGTAATATTTTTAGCCTTTACTAATTTGTACATATTGTTAAAAGCAGTTGTTTATACTACAAGTGTTGTACATCATACAAGTGTTGATTTCTAACCCAAAGCTCCACTCCAGTGAATTTCCTTGAGCAGTGGCCTTACATATATATATATATATATATATATATATATAGATGTTCCCTATAGAGCACCTGGATGGTACCTCCCGAAACGGGCATGAGAACCCGTGAAAACGTTTATATAATTTTTTTTAATTTAATGTTCTTTTACCTTTATTTTACAAGCCCGACACAATATTGCACATAATCTTCGAGCAATATTGCCGCAATATTGTTAAAGACAAAGATTGGGTGCTATGTGGTTTAATAATACTCGTAATCAAACAAATACCTTAACTATAAAATCTAACTTCTTGGAATGTTTCAAAGAATACATATACAATTTTTTAAAAAGATTGATATAAATGCCTTTCGCAAGGAACTTTTTGATATAGGCGTATACAAACGAACACACACACACACACACACATCCGTACGCACATTTTCCAACACCATTTTTCGAATAAAAATGTACATATTGTGAGTGATTATTTTACCCTCCCCCCTGCGTTATCCCAAACGTTGTCGATCGCGCCAAATCCTGCGATATAAGAAAAATCCTAATGCGTGCAAGGCGCTAGGTGTTGCGCACGTGTGTTGGAAGGTACAGCGTCGCATATTAACACCTTGTGCACATATAACATCAACCATAGCAGTGCCAAGTTTATTTCAGACAATGTTACCAGATTGAAGTAGGCATTTATTTGATTTTGCGCATTTTTACGAAGGTTTGGCGGCACGCTATTGATAACATGTAAATCAGATCACAATTTGTAGTAAATCTGCAGTAGTAATGTGTTACCGGCTGTTGGCAACAACATATTACTGACTGAAACGTTATAACACCTACTGGTACATTTAAGCCTAATATTAGATAGAGAAAGTATCGCGAGACAGCATCGCTATAAACTTACTGCAAAAATTTTAGAACCACGGGATACAGATGCTGTATATAATATACTATTTTCTCCCACAAGATTTTTCAGATTGATCGTTCCGTTTATTTTTTATGATAAAAAAATGCTTTTCATTTCTAATCATATCTTTTAAACTAAATTATAAAATGTTTTAAACAAAATCATGACGATAAAGAATAATGAATGACAATAAATATTTGATGACAATACAAGATTTTTTAACTTTGTGGTGATTAGTTTGTGAAATAAAAATCAAAAACCTAAAAAAAAATAGTTTTTCTATGTCATATGGTTACGGGAGTAAAAACCACTTTAATTAACTCAAAATTTGGAAAAAAGATAGATCTTTTGTTTATCTAAGTTATTTAAGCAGATTTTAAAATTCTATCATTTTTAAATATTTAGGTTAAAAAATTTTCATGTATTTTTTTTCTTTGTATGTCTCCAAAGCCAAACAATCAATTCTTTCGAAAAAAATCAAAATGATGCGACACAATTAAAACAATATGCTGGAAAAATGAGCAAAATATGTGCAAATAAGAGGGCAATAATAATTGGCTTTTCCTAGCTTTGCATCTGGTTGAAGCAGCTAATGTTCTCCAATGCCACTTATGCTTAAATCATTATCTCTATATTCTATGTCTAAAAAAAGTACTGCCATCCTTGTCGCTACACAGGGTGCTTTTTTCGATAAAGATTTCAAATATTTTTTTATGCAAGAATATTGATGAGTATAGGACTAGTAAATTAAAAATATGTTTCTAATACTATCTTCAAACTAAAGTAAAAAATTAGTTTTCCTCCTGCTGCGTAAAAATTAAATTTTTAACTCAAGTGTCAAAATATTATAGGCGTACCTGATCTTGTCTGTAGTAGTCTTGAGAACTTGAATATGTATTTCCAGAAGTTGATTGTGTTAATGAAGTTGTTTGTTGAGATGAAACTGTTTGCTGTTGTGAATTAGTTGAATGGCCTTGTGATGCTGTGGAATAGGTACATCTTATTCCTGATGCTGACCCACTAGAATAAGTTCCAACTGGTTGATTTGCACTGTACCTATTATAAATATCTTGATTTCCAGAGTTTCCTTGACCTATATTATTATTACTGTAACCCCTGCAAAATTATTATTTGTTATTGAGAGTCGATTAATATATGTGCATAAATAAGAATACAAAATACTAATTACCTTTCTATATCAGAAACGTAAGGTGGGTAGTGTGCTCGAGTAGAATAGGGTTGATTAAACTCACTTTGTTGATTTAAGGCACTACCTTGTGGGCGAATATATTGATCTTGCGAATAATTTTGAAACGATGTTGGATTTTGATAGCTACCTATAGAAATATAATAAATATCAATAATTTAAAATGAATATGATTATTTTTAAGTATGCATTGTATGAATAAGAGTATTTTGAAGCGAAAAGGTTTTTTGTAATTCATGGAAAAGCCTATTCAACGTTCCTCGATACAATATATATGATATAAAATTATAGATTAAAATATGTTTTATTTCAACTTATACCTGCAAATATAAGTTTAAGAAAATTGTAATTAGTAGATAGATTTAGATTTAATTTTTCATCTTTCTGTGCATTTTGTTGTACAATATATAACACAAAGAAATATAAAAAAAATAAGTAACGTCTACCCGGATTATTTAATTAAACTGAATATCCATAAATCTTTGTCGTGTACATCGGTGGCTAGAAGAGCCCCGTTTATTGTAATTTGAGTGGATAACTAGCGCCGAGCGTACAGAAAGTATGGCTCGGTCGAGTCAGATATGTCAATACGATCATGAGGACCCGCAGAGGCGGCGGGATTCGTGGATAGGTGCGACTGACAACACGACGGTTAAAAAACTTTATGTTGACGTTAATTCGAAACAATGATATAACAAACGTTTGTCTAGAAGAAACAAATGCTACTACGCACGAGATGTTCGAGGGAGGGAGAAAGGGAGAGGAACAGTAGGAATAGATTTAGATATTTTTTATTCTTATACATTATGTTGTACATCTTCAGAAATAGAATACAAAGAAGTAGCATACATTTTTGTGTAAGTGTGCTAGGTATGAAGCGTGTGGAATGGAATGAAATGAGATAAAGAAGTGTGTGTGTGTGTGTGTGTGTGTGTGTTTGCATAATGATTACGTATTTTCCAATTCAAAGAAGTATGTTTCAGCTGCGTGTTTAAAGTGTGATATTGATAGTGTGTTGCGAAGGTGAGATGGAAGACTGTTCCAGAGGTAGGAAGCGCTGATAAAAAATAAATTCTTCAGCGTCTTCGTCTTGAAAGCCGGGATTTCCAGGGGGATCACCTCACCCCTTACGGGCCTGAGCGCAACGTGAAAATAAAAAAAGGCTAGAATGTAGGCAGGCACTGATGTGTTAAAGATTTTTTTCAAGAAGCAGGCCATGAAAAATTTCCTGCGCCCGGCGGTGGTAAGCCATTACATCTCTCGCCTATAAGGGGAGATGTGCTTGTCCCTCTTTTTACACCATAGATGTAACGGATTTCCGTGTTAACAAGTCTTTGGAGTTAAGTGTCCAATTCTTGAGTCAGGTCACAGTATGCTAATGAACAATAGTCTATGATCGGAAATAGGAGTGCTAGCACAATGTGTTGGCGCAGCCTAAGGTTAGTGCTCTTCCGAAAGAAGTAAATTCGATACATCAAAGTCTAACGTGCTCTTTCCACGTAAGTTTGAAGTCAAGCACCAAACCCAGATTGCGCACAAATGATTCATAGTCGATCCGGGCTCCCCTTATGTTGATGTAAGTGTTAGCAACAGTAGGTAAGGCATTTATGTAGTAGGGAGAGCCCAGGACGATTGCCTTAGTCTTAAGGACATTAAGTTTGAGACGGTTTTGTGCAACCCAGCCCATTATCCTTTCGGCATTAGCACTCATCCTGACAAAACAAGAATCAAGCTCCTGAAGATGGCATTGGCTGTATATTTGTAGGTCATCCGCATAGATTAGATGGGACACATCTGAATCTAGACAGAAACCAATATCATTGGTGTGCAACGCGTACAACAAAGGACCCAAAACTGACTTCTGTGGGACAACGGTGTTTAATGGTAGAAAGGTGGAGAGTTCGTTGTTGGCACTAACGAGGATAGCTTTCTGAGAGGCCTGACGTAATATACAGTATCAAACGCTTGCTGAAATCAAATAGAAGTAGAAGGGTGACCTTCTATTTATCTATTACAAGCCTGACATCAACAGTCAACTAAATTAAGCCAGACAGTGTGCTGTGGCCAGTGCGGAAGCCTGATTGGAAGTTGTCAAGGTAAAGTCTTGACTCGAGATATCCAGAGCGCTGTCTGTGCACCAGCCACTCCAGCACCTTAAACAAGAAACAAAGAAGGGAGATCGGACGGTAGTCAGTCAAAGATGTTGGAGAGCTGACCTTGTTAAGTGCACGCACAAGCGATGATTTTGGGTTATTTAAATTTGCCTGTGTGCCGTGAAGCCATTTAAATCTTTACTCAACAACTGACATATTTTATTTTTTTATTATTATTTATAATTCATAGCGCATTATTAACATCTTGCTCATATATATCTAAAATATGAGATGATTTATATGTTTATAATTAATTTATACTAGCAAAAAACGCTCGCTTCGCTCGCTATTTACAAATTAATTGTAAAGATATTTAATTATTTGACGTGTCATTATTAAATATACTGTTAAATATTAGATGTACACTCGATAGTAGTTAATTCTTATGGAACGATTTTGAAATGCTCTAATTAGACTGCCAGATTGATAAATTCTAACCAATCGAAAGCACGGTTTCAAAAACGTTTCACGAAAATTAATTACTGTCGAGTATAAATGAATATATTTAATACAGCCAACATTCTATAAAAGTAGTTACAGCTACTAGTACACAGGATCGATTTTAAAATTATAGAATAAAATAGAAATAAATTTTGAATATTAAAAATGTTTTCAAACTCTTTGTAATTATTTGGTGACAGTATTAATGAAATTAACAAAACCTAAAACAGAATAATAATATTAATTAAACATTTATTTTTTATTTACATTTATAATATAATATAAATTGAAGGATTATAACAATCATAACATTTATATTCTGTAATTAAATAATAACGATATCTTAAATCTCTAGTAAAAAAGAAAAATGAAAACAACTGAAGAAAAAAGTTATAAACTGCAGGTGATAGCAGAAAAATGTCGGAATTGAGACACAGACAACAGTAATCTTTTGTTGTCTTCAGTTTTATTTAGTTTGCTAGATTCTTCAGTTAAATTTATTTTTTTTTAGGTATGAACTTTTACGATTTTGTGAATAACTATAAAAATAAATACAACAGATAATAACTATAAATAAGTGAAGACAACGTTTTTCCTCAATCAAAACAGCTATCCTCGGAGTTCTACAAATTTCTCTTACCTTTTTAAAAACACGCCGAGGATCACGTTAAAGTCCTCAAACGCGTGTTAAAAAGAATCAAAGAAGCAGGGCTGACTGTCAACAGAGAGAAGATCGTGTTCTGCAAAGAAGAGGTGAAATACCTCGGCGTCCTTGTAAACAGAGACGGCTTCAGGCCAGATCCAGAGAAGATCGCTCCGATAGTGAATTTTCCACAGCCAAAGAATCTAAAACAACTGAGACGTTTCCACGGTATGGCCTCGTGGTATAGGAAATTTCTGGAGGACTACGCAACGTTGGCCGAGCCACTGACGCGGCTAACAAGAAAAGATAAGCCGTTCGTATGGAGAGAGGACCAGCAGTCAGCGTTCGAGGCGATAAAAGCTCTCGTCGCCTCGGCACCAGTACTGTCCAGATTTCGACCAGCAATTAGTCATACACACCGATACGAGTGATACGGGTCTCGGTGTTGTATTGACGCAAAATATAAATGGGCAGGAGCGAGTTCTTGAATTCGCCAGCCGAGTGCTCACGCCGTCTGAAAGAAACTATACAGTCAGCGAGCGGGAGTGCTTAGCCGTACTGTTTGCGGTGCGCAAGTTCCGCCAGTACATAGAAGGCTACGAATTTAAGGTAATAACAGAGTTTCAGTTGGCTGTGCAATCTGCGCAATCCAACAGGCAGATTGGCTCGCTGGGCACTCGAGCTGCAAGGGCACAAATACACAATCGAACATCGGAAAGGCGCCGACCACCATGTGTCAGATGCTCCGTCTCGGATGTATCAGGAGACAGAGCCAGAGATAGCAACAGTGAGTCAGGATCCACAACCCCAAGACTGCTGGTATAATGACCGGTTCAAAGCAGTCAAGAAAAAGCCAGAAAATTTTCCGGAATGGAAAATTGTGGGGGGGGGGGGGGGGGGGCGGATGTACAAGTACAGGCCGGACCTTGACATCACGGGCACCATGGGAGACGACGACGATGCCTGGAAACTCGTCGTCCCAGTGGAAAAAACGACTGCAAGTGCTGCAAGAATGTCATGATCAGCCGACGGCTGGACATTTCGGCCGCGAAAAAACATACAAGAGAGTGACGGAAAAGTATTTCTGGCCAAGAATGTATCGAGACGTAGCAATATACGTACAGCGCTGTCAACTCTGCCAGCTGGAAAAAGTGGAACAGCGCGCACCGCAGGGGTTTATGGGCAAGCGCGTGGTGCGAAAACCCTGGCAGTGGGTGGCAGGGGATATCATGGGCCCCTTGCCAAAGTAAGCCAAAGGTCATGAATATGCACTGGTCTTCCAGGATCTATTCACTCGGTGGATAGAGTGTATACCTCTCCAAAAAGCAAACGGCAAATCGATACTCACAGCACTGAAAGAAAGAGTCATTCTGATATTCGGAGCGCCGGAGATCTTTCATTCCGATAACGGCACCGAATTCAGAAATAAAACTATAAACGAGTACCTGGCGGCGCAGGGCATTCAACATTCGTACTTGCCCCCATACCATCCGCAAGATAACCCGGTTGAGCGGGTAAACCGAACGATCAAGAGTGAGATCGCCGCGTTCGCGGAAGAAAATCATAGAGCGTGGGATAAGCATCTCAGCGAGATCGCATTCTCGTTTAATACCGTGGTGCATGAGGCTACAGGTGCCTCGCCTGCAATGCTGAATTTCGGCAGACAACCAGCAATGCCAGCGTCGCTCAGAGTAAAAGAAGACCAAGAAGCGGCGCGGCAGGGAGCCGTAGGTGATTGGCAAGCCCGCCTCGCCAAGTTACCAGCTTTACACGAGCGAGCAAAAGCCCTGTCTGGTGAAGCGCAAGATCGCCACGCTTCATATTTCGTTGTTCGTCGCAGAGCGGCGACCTTCAAGGTCGGCGATATCGTCGACAAGAGAAGGTACGTACTATCGTCAGCTGCCGGTGGAGTAGCGGCGAAACTAGCTTTACCGTATGTAGGCCCGTACACCATCACCGCACAGGTCGGCTCAAACACATTCGAGCTAACTGGCAAAGGCGGAAAAATCGAGAAGCTGGTGCCGGCAGAGGAGATGAAAATCTTCTACGATACGACAGAAGGCGAGGCAGCGTGCGGAGACGAGCCGGAGCTCGAGCCGTCAGATGTAAGGACGGGGGTCGAGGATAAGCGCGAGAAAAGAACAAGAAAGCGTGTAACCGAGCTAGCGGGCGCGTGCGGCGGCAGAGCAGCGAAAGACTCAGCAGGAGCGGTGGGGGAACCTCCTCGCCGTCCGCGCGGAAGACCATGAAAGATTGTAACGGCAAGCGAGCCGCCGGAAGAACAGAGGGCCGCCGAGAGGGCCGCTGACGAGGCCGAAGACGATCTCGACGAGACGGCGACCATGGTGGTCGAGAAGAGTGGCCGTCCAACTGGAGACTCGCTGGCGGACAACGAGCCGGCGAGCGAAGGGGCAGGAGCTTGGGGTGTAACCCCCGAACCATCAACCCCAAGGGCGAGCTCTCTCGGCAACAAAGAGCGCGCCGACAGCTGGGTGGAGCTGCGAAGGTAGTTGCGTATCCTGAGGGACACCATCCGGGAGTCGCAGGACTGGGGGGTGGACCTCTTTGCGCGCTTCGACGCCTACCTCCAGGCTGCCAGATCGCAAGCACGAGCCGGAGGTGCAGGTGTGGGCCCACCGTATAGAAGATCGGCGGGAGAAGCAAGTCCTCCTTGATGGGGCTCGGCGACGGAGGTACGACCGTCGCCGCGCGCTCGAGGCAGAGGAGCGCAGGGCACGGGAGTCTTTGTCTCAATTCCGACATTCTTTTGTTTGTCGACATTTTTTTTTCAGTTATCTTCTTTTTTAGTCTAAAATCTTTAAATGGAAACTTATGTGCAGAATTTTTGTTCCACTAAGGATCAATATAAGTATAAAAAATTATGTAATTTTATACAAAGTCATATTTTATATCCTTATAGAGTATAGAGTCGCTGTCGGTTACAACAGTCGGTTACATCGCTGCGCGGCTACAGGGCGCGCGCCTGGCCGGAGTCTACTTATATTGATCCTTAGTGGAACAAAAATTCTGCACATAAGTTTCCATTTAAAGATTTTAGACTAAAAAAGAAGATAACTGAAAAAAAAATGTCGACAAACAAAAGAATGTCGGAATTGAGACAAAGACTCCCGTGCCCTGCGCTCCTCTGCCTCGAGCGCGCGGCGACGGTCGTACCTCCGTCGCCGAGCCCCATCAAGGAGGACTTGCTTCTCCCGCCGATCTTCTATACGGTGGGCCCACACCTGCACCTCCGGCTCGTGCTTGCGATCTGGCAGCCTGGAGGTAGGCGTCGAAGCGCGCAAAGAGGTCCACCCCCCAGTCCTGCGACTCCCGGATGGTGTCCCTCAGGATACGCAACTACCTTCGCAGCCCCACCCAGCTGTCGGCGCGCTCTTTGTTGCCGAGAGAGCTCGCCCTTGGGGTTGATGGTTCGGGGGTTACACCCCAAGCTCCTGCCCCTTCGCTCGCCGGCTCGTTGTCCGCCAGCGAGTCTCCAGTTGGACGGCCACTCTTCTCGACCACCATGGTCGCCGTCTCGTCGAGATCGTCTTCGGCCTCGTCAGCGGCCCTCTCGGCGGCCCTCTGTTCTTCCGGCGGCTCGCTTGCCGTTACAATCTTTCATGGTCTTCCGCGCGGACGGCGAGGAGGTTCCCCCACCGCTCCTGCTGAGTCTTTCGCTGCTCTGCCGCCGCACGCGCCCGCTAGCTCGGTTACACGCTTTCTTGTTCTTTTCTCGCGCTTATCCTCGACCCCCGTCCTTACATCTGACGGCTCGAGCTCCGGCTCGTCTCCGCACGCTGCCTCGCCTTCTGTCGTATCGTAGAAGATTTTCATCTCCTCTGCCGGCACCAGCTTCTCGATTTTTCCGCCTTTGCCAGTTAGCTCGAATGTGTTTGAGCCGACCTGTGCGGTGATGGTGTACGGGCCTACATACGGTAAAGCTAGTTTCGCCGCTACTCCGCCGGCAGCTGACGATAGTACGTACCTTCTCTTGTCGACGATATCGCCGACCTTGAAGGTCGCCGCTCTGCGACGAACAACGAAATATGAAGCGTGGCGATCTTGCGCTTCACCAGACAGGGCTTTTGCTCGCTCGTGTAAAGCTGGTAACTTGGCGAGGCGGGCTTGCCAATCACCTACGGCTCCCTGCCGCGCCGCTTCTTGGTCTTCTTTTACTCTGAGCGACGCTGGCATTGCTGGTTGTCTGCCGAAATTCAGCATTGCAGGCGAGGCACCTGTAGCCTCATGCACCACGGTATTAAACGAGAATGCGATCTCGCTGAGATGCTTATCCCACGCTCTATGATTTTCTTCCGCGAACGCGGCGATCTCACTCTTGATCGTTCGGTTTACCCGCTCAACCGGGTTATCTTGCGGATGGTATGGGGGCAAGTACGAATGTTGAATGCCCTGCGCCGCCAGGTACTCGTTTATAGTTTTATTTCTGAATTCGGTGCCGTTATCGGAATGAAAGATCTCCGGCGCTCCGAATATCAGAATGACTCTTTCTTTCAGTGCTGTGAGTATCGATTTGCCGTTTGCTTTTTGGAGAGGTATACACTCTATCCACCGAGTGAATAGATCCTGGAAGACCAGTGCATATTCATGACCTTTGGCTTACTTTGGCAAGGGGCCCATGATATCCCCTGCCACCCACTGCCAGGGTTTTCGCACCACGCGCTTGCCCATAAACCCCTGCGGTGCGCGCTGTTCCACTTTTTCCAGCTGGCAGAGTTGACAGCGCTGTACGTATATTGCTACGTCTCGATACATTCTTGGCCAGAAATACTTTTCCGTCACTCTCTTGTATGTTTTTTCGCGGCCGAAATGTCCAGCCGTCGGCTGATCATGACATTCTTGCAGCACTTGCAGTCGTTTTTTCCACTGGGACGACGAGTTTCCAGGCATCGTCGTCGTCTCCCATGGTGCCCGTGATGTCAGGGTCCGGCCTGTACTTGTACATCCGCCCCCCCCCCCCCACAATTTTCCATTCCGGAAAATTTTCTGGCTTTTTCTTGACTGCTTTGAACCGGTCATTATACCAGCAGTCTTGGGGTTGTGGATCCTGACTCACTGTTGCTATCTCTGGCTCTGTCTCCTGATACATCCGAGACGGAGCATCTGACACATGGTGGTCGGCGCCTTTCCGATGTTCGATTGTGTATTTGTGCCCTTGCAGCTCGAGTGCCCAGCGAGCCAATCTGCCTGTTGGATTGCGCAGATTGCACAGCCAACTGAAACTCTGTTATTACCTTAAATTCGTAGCCTTCTATGTACTGGCGGAACTTGCGCACCGCAAACAGTACGGCTAAGCACTCCCGCTCGCTGACTGTATAGTTTCTTTCAGACGGCGTGAGCACTCGGCTGGCGAATTCAAGAACTCGCTCCTGCCCATTTATATTTTGCGTCAATACAACACCGAGACCCGTATCACTCGTATCGGTGTGTATGACTAATTGCTGGTCGAAATCTGGACAGTACTGGTGCCGAGGCGACGAGAGCTTTTATCGCCTCGAACGCTGACTGCTGGTCCTCTCTCCATACGAACGGCTTATCTTTTCTTGTTAGCCGCGTCAGTGGCTCGGCCAACGTTGCGTAGTCCTCCAGAAATTGCCTATACCACGAGGCCATACCGTGGAAACGTCTCAGTTGTTTTAGATTCTTTGGCTGTGGAAAATTCACTATCGGAGCGATCTTCTCTGGATCTGGCCTGAAGCCGTCTCTGTTTACAAGGACGCCGAGGTATTTCACCTCTTCTTTGCAGAACACGATCTTCTCTCTGTTGACAGTCAGCCCTGCTTCTTTGATTCTTTTTAACACGCGTTTGAGGACTTTAACGTGATCCTCGAACGTTTCTGTCGCGACAATTACGTCATCTAAATAAGAAAAGGCGTGCGGCTGCAGCTCTGGCGTAATTATTTTATCCATCAGCCTTTGGAACGTGACTCCCACTTCTGATAAGCCAAAAGGTAGGCGCTTGAACTGGAAAAGCCCCATCCCAGGCACCGTGAAAGCTGTATATTATATTATACAGCTGGTAGTTCCACGCTACGGTAGTCTTATAATATAGCTCCATTATATTATAAGACTACCGTCTGCTAGTTTGGCGCCGCGACCGTGGCTCGGCATGAGTTGCCGTCCCAGTGCGCTCGCTAGCTGCAGTCCGATCGGACCCATGCATACGCGAGATGCGCCGTTGTCGTATAAGGCGCGGAATCGAAAACTTCCGACCCTTGCCTACATCCACCAGCGTTTCTCCTGGGGATTGTCTTCGTCGCCTGGGAGGTTATCTTCCTCTCCCGCTTGACTCTCCATAATCAAGTCAATTACGTCGTCCGTCTCTCGCTCGCTTCTGCCGGGCTCTTTATGTACCTGCGTACTCTGGCCCGCCTCATCCTCCTCGTCAGCTGTTGCTACTGACAGTGATGAGAGCGCGGCGGGCTTTTGCGCTTTATTCTTATTTTCCGGACTCTGCACTACTATTGCGCCGTGTCGTTCCAGGTCTCAAGCGTGTCCTGCAGAGACTGATATCTTCTCTGCCCTGGTGACTCTAGGGCTCGCGCTTCTACTCACCGCCTTTTCGGTCTTCTTGGAGTTTCGCGAGCGTGTGTCGACCGTCCTCACCCGCTCGCTTCCTCTTTTCCCTCTGGACAATCTCGCTTAAAGTGTCCGGGTTTGTTGTAGTTGTAACACAGCGCTTCGCTCTTCGGCTTACTGCCCTGGTGTTTGTTATGATGCGTGCTGTGTCTCTTCTGCTCGTACTTGTTGCTGCGCTCGCTTTCTGATCGTATTTTCTTCTCGAATTTTTCCAGCCTTTCGTCCAACATTTTGCTAAACATTTCTGCCAGTTGTGTGTTCTCGTCGTTTGCCTGTGCAACTTCGACTGCTGCGACTTTTGGCGGTGCTGCGGCTGGTTTACGTTTCGTCGGTCAGACGTACGCTAGTGATGCCAGCATAGTCTGCTCGGGTGGCGGTGGCGCGCGGTACTCTTGACTGCCCGCCAATACAGTATCGGCCTCTTCTGCTTTCTCTCGGAAGCTATCTCCATCGTAGCAATCCATACGTGGTGTCAAGCTTTGCAATTCTGGTTTTAAGTTTTGATGCAGCAGGTCTAACTGTTTCTCCAAGCACGGACGAGGCCTCATCTCTTTCATCATTCCGCTGAGGCACGTGACGTAGTCACGCACGCGCTCGTGCGCGCCTTGGTACTGTTTTCCGGCGTCAGAGGCCAGGCGCTGTTGGAAGCGCCTGTTTGTCCCGTACCACCTTGTAGCTGCCGTTCGAAATTCTTCCCAGCACTTCCAGTTATCTTTATTATTTTCATACCACTCCGCCGCAACACCTGTGAACACGTGTGGCAGTGATTCCATTTTCTCGACCTCTGTCATCTGTGCTAGCCTCATGTTCGACTCTAGGCGATCCAGAAACCTGTTGATTCTATCTGTCATGCTCCCAGAAAATCGCAAGTCCCACTTGCGGATTATAGTCACGATATCTCTCACGAATGTTCTCGTCGTGCTTCGGTTTGGTGCGGGGGAGTGTCTTTCTGACGCTTTGCGTCATTCTCTCCACCTGTTTCTGGGAGTTGCGCCTCTCGCGCCTGTTGTCGGGGTTGACGTCTCAAAATTTGTCGCGTCGCTGAACGTGACTCTTGGTGGCGGTTGTCTCGACTCGCCGTCCATCCTGGTGCTGGAGGCACGCTCTTCCGTGCGCTTTTGCTTGAGCTGGCTCACCTCTTCTAGCAGACTTCTAACTGTTCGCTGCATTTTTCCCAGGTAATCTACCATGCCTGGTAGCATCGTGTACTCTTGTCTGTCCACCCCCGCGATGCAGTCTTTAAACTCGTTCTTATCCGCTCCGGCTTCTTCCTGTACATTTTCTGGTACGACGACGTTCTCTTCGACGGCGTTGTCTAAAGTTCTCTGTAGTCGTCCTTGTGTCCTGGGTCCAAAATCAGCTCTTCCAGTGGTGCGGATTAATGCCGATTCTTTTCTCTTCTACACAAGTGGTCTCCAAGAATGATCTGCGGCTCTCCGCTCTCTCTTGTTTTATTGCAGCGGCTCCTAGTTCGCCCGTCGGCTCGGAGTCCGACGGGTCATATTCGCCCATCAGCCACCTGTGCGTTCCGCTCGCTTACGCCGTTGTGTCCCCTGTCGGTGCGACAAGTAGCAGGAGGTGAGAAAAAAAGAAAACAGAAGACACAAATCCCGCTTAACTTGTCACTCGCTAAATTCGTAACCGGAAAAAAAATAAATAAATTGAAAAAATAAATGATGTGGTTGTCGACCTTGCGTCGAGCCACTCGATAATCCGACCGGTGACACTACCACTCTTGTTACTATTTTACAGGAATGCTTACAATTTTTCCTATGCCTGAAAACGCGAAAATGCCTAACTAACACACGCTCTCGACTCCACGCTTTGTGTGTGAGTACGATCGCCCCCCGCGCTCGGCGGCAAAAATTTAAATTTCTAACCTGCTCGCCGTCCCGCACGGCGAGCCGTCACACAGTGGGAGAAAATGGACACAATTCGAGCAATTTTTAATCGTAGAGCCATGATTTTTTTTTAAAACTCTTTAAAAAAGCATCAAGTTCAAGCTACAGGTGCGGAAATTATTGTATCGCCTCCCCGTAAACCCATGAGACCACTAGAAGCCACCCCTACCAAACCACAAGCAGGCTAACTAGCCTAACCCTGGGAACAGCGAGTTAAATCGCTTAATTTTTTTCTTAAAATAATAAAGCCACACAGCATAAGCCAACTAACCACCTAAACACTCACCCCCCTACCCCCAGAAACCACCCCTACCAAACCACAAGCAGTCTAACTCATCTATCCCAGGGAACAGCGAGTTAAATCGATTTATTTTTTCTTAAAATAATTAAACCACACACCAGAAGCCAACAAATTACCTAAATACCTCCCCCTAACCCGCTTAACCCCTAGAAACCACCCGTAGCAAACCACAAGCAATAAACTATGGTTTAAAAAAAAAATCTTTACTCATGTCGATTTTTCACATTGATATCATTTAAGATTTAATGTTTAGAACGAAGAAATCGTGTCCTCGAGACTTAAACTTCAGTGTCACTGTATAAATTTTGAAAAAAAAAGAGGTAAAAGCACATAAAATGGCGGCTAACAGGGGAAAATCGTGAAAAATTTCGAGAATTTGTTACTTAAGAATGATAAGACTTCAGAAAAAAAATTACTGAAGAAAAAATTCTTAGATTAAATAAAAAAATACGTTGCAATTATATCAGAATTTTTTGAAGATTTCTCGAATTTATTATATTATAGTATAATTTAATATAATTAAATCTATTGATCATACGATTTTTCGATGGCTAAATGGCAACCATGACGTGGTAAAGGGGCTTAAATCTGTTTCAACGCAGATGACTAATAGCAGTTCATTCAACAATTACAGCTAACAAATAATGTGACTAATTTATTTGTAATAATGTCTTGAATTACGTGGTTATACGATTCTGCGAGTTTCCGGTCTGGCCTGTAGAGTGAATTTTTATTATTTTAAGAAAAAATAAAACGATTTAACCCGCTGTTCCCAGGGTTACGTTAGTTAGCCTACTTGAGGTTTGATAGGGGTGGTTTCTAGGGGTTAAGCGTATTAGGGGTAGGTATTTAGGAGATTTGTTGGCTTCTGGCGGGTGGCTTAATTATTTTGTGAATAAATAAAGCGATTTAACTCGCTGTTCCCAGGGTTAGGATAGCTAGCCTGCTTGTGGTTTGGTATGGGTGGTTTCTAGGGGTTAAGCGGGTTAGGGGTAAGTATATAGGTGATTTGTTGGCTTCTGGTATGTGGCTCAATTATTTTGAGAAAAAATAAAGCGATTTAACTCGCTGTTCCCAGGGTTAGTTTAGTTAGCCTGCTTGTGGTTTGGTAGGGGTTGTTTCTAGGTGTTAAGCGGGTTAGGGGTAGGTATTTAGGTGATTTGTTGGCTTCTGGCGTATGGCTTAATTATGTTGAGAAAAAATAAAGCGATTTAACTCGCTGTTCCCAGGGATAGATGGGTTAGACTGCTTGTGGTTTGGTAGGGGTGGTTTCTAGGGGCAGGAGGGTGAGTGGTTAGGTGGCTAGCTGGCTTATGGTATGTGGCTTTATTATTTTAAGAAAAAATTAAGCGATTTAACTCGCTGTTCCCAGGGTTAGGTTAGTTAGCCTGCTTGTGGTTTGGTAGGGGTGGTTTCTAGGGGTTAGGGGTAAGTATTTAAGTGATTTGTTGCGAAATAAAAATAAAGCGATTTAACTCGCTGTTCCCAGGGTTAGGTTAGTTAGCCTGATTGTGGTTTGGAAGGGGTGGTTTCTGGGGTAAGCGGGTTAGGGGGATGTATTTAGGTTATGAGCTGCCTCATGGTGTATGGTTTAATTCTTTTAAGAAAAAATAAAGCGACTTAACTCGCTGTTCCCTGGGTTAGGTTAGTTAGCCTGCTTGTGGCTTGTAGGGGTGGTTTCCAGGGGTTAGGGGTAAGTATTTAGGTGGTTTGTTGGCTTATGGTGTGTGGTTTTATAATTTTGAGAAAAAATAAAGCGATTGAACTCGCTGTTCCCAGGGTTAGGTTATTTAGCCTGCTTGTGGTTTGGTAGGGGTGGTTTCTAGGGGTTAGGGGTAAGTATCTAGGTGATTTGATGCGAAATAATAATAAAGCAATTTAACTCCCTGTACCCAGGGTTAGGTTAGTTAGCCTGATTGTGGTTTGGTAGGGGTCGTTTCTAGGGGTTAAGCGGGTTAGGGGTAAGTATTTAGGTGATTTGTTGGCTTATGGCGTGTGGCTTAATTATTTTGAAAAAAAATAAAGCGATTTAACTCGCTGTTCCCAGGGTTAGGTTATTTAGCCTACTTGTGGTTTGGTAGGGGTGGTTTCCAGGAGTTAGGGGTAAGTATTTAGGTGGTTAGCTGGCTTATAGTGTGTGGCTTTATTATTTTATGAAAAAATTAAGCGATTTAACTCGCTGTTCCCAGGGTTAGGTTAATTAGCCAGCTTGTGGTTTGGTAGGGGTGGTTTCTAGGGGTTAGGGGTAAGTATCTAGGTGATTTGATGCGAAATAAAAATAAAGCGATTTAACTCGCTGTTCCCAGGGTTAGGCTAGTCAGCCTGCTTGTGGTTTGGTAGGGGTTGTTTCTAGGGGTTAAGCGGCTTAGGGGTAGGTATTTAGGTGATTTGTTGGCTGTTGGCGTGTGGCTTAATTATTTTGAGAAAAAATAAAGCGATTTAACTCGCTGTTCCCAGGGATAGATGGGTTAGACTGCTTGTGGTTTGGTAGGGGTGGTTTCTAGGGGTCAGGGGTAAGTATTTAGGTAATTTGTTGGCTTCTGGTATGTGGCTTAATTATGTTGAGAAAAAATAAAGCGATTTAACTGGCTGTTCCCAGGGATAGATGGGTTAGACTGCTTGTGGTTTGGTAGGGGTGGTTTCTAGGGGCAGGAGGGTGAGTGGTTAGGTGGCTAGCTGGCTTATGGTGTGTGGCTTTATTATTTTAAGAAAAAATTAAGCGATTTAACTCGCTGTTCCCAGGGTTAGTTTAGTTAGCCTGCTTGTGGTTTGGTAGGGGTTGTTTCTAGGAGTTAAGCGGGTTAGGCGTAGGTATTTAGGTGATTTGTTGGCTTCTGGCGTGTGGCTTAATTATGTTGAGAAAAAATAAAGCGATTTAACTCGCTGTTCCCAGGGATAGATGGGTTAGACTGCTTGTGGTTTGGTAAGGGTGGTTTCTAGGGGCAGGAGGGTGAGTGGTTAGGTGGCTAGCTGGCTTATGGTGTGTGGCTTTATTATTTTAAGAAAAAATTAAGCGATTTAACTCGCTGTTCCCAGGGTTAGGTTAGTTAGCCTGCTTGTAGTTTAGTAGGGGTGGTTTCTAGGGGTCAGGGGTAAGTATTTAGGTAATTTGTTGGCTTCTGGTATGTGGCTTAATTATGTTGAGAAAAAATAAAGCGATTTAACTCGCTGTTCCCAAGGATAGATGGGTTAGTCTGCTTGTGGTTTGGTAGGGGTGGTTTCTAGGGGCAGGAGGGTGAGTGGTTAGGTGGCTAGCTGGCTTATGGTGTCTGGCTTTATTATTTTAAGAAAAAATTAAGCGATTTAACTCGCTGTTCCCAGGGTTAGGTTAGTTAGCCTGCTTGTAGTTTGGTAGGGGTGGTTTCTAGGGGTCAGGGGTAAGTATTTAGGTAATTTGTTGGCTTCTGGTATGTGGCTTAATTATGTTGAGAAAAAATAAAGCGATTTAACTCGCTGTTCCCAGGGATAGATGGGTTAGTCTGCTTGTGGTTTGGTAGGGGTGGTTTCTAGGGGCAGGAGGGTGAGTGGTTAGGTGGCTAGCTGGCTTATGGTGTCTGGCTTTATTATTTTAAGAAAAAATTAAGCGATTTAACTCGCTGTTCCCAGGGTTAGGTTAGTTAGCCTGCTTGTAGTTTGGTAGGGGTGGTTTCTAGGGGTCAGGGGTAAGTATTTAGGTAATTTGTTGGCTTCTGGTATGTGGCTTAATTATGTTGAGAAAAAATAAAGCGATTTAACTCGCTGTTCCCAGGGATAGATGGGTTAGTCTGCTTGTGGTTTGGTAGGGGTGGTTTCTAGGGGCAGGAGGGTGAGTGGTTAGGTGGCTAGCTGGCTTATGGTGTCTGGCTTTATTATTTTAAGAAAAAATAAAGCGATTTAACTCGCTGTTCCCAGGGTTAGTTTAGTTAGCCTGCTTGTGGTTTGGTAGGGGTTGTTTCTAGGGGTTAAGCGGCTTAGGGGTAGGTATTTAGGTGATTTGTTGGCTGTTGGCGTGTGGCTTAATTATTTTGAGAAAAAATAAAGCGATTTAACTCGCTGTTCCCAGGGATAGATGGGTTAGACTGCTTGTGGTTTGGTAGGGGTGGTTTCTAGGGGTCAGGGGTAAGTATTTAGGTAATTTGTTGGCTTCTGGTATGTGGCTTAATTATGTTGAGAAAAAATAAAGCGATTTAACTGGCTGTTCCCAGGGATAGGCTAGTCAGCCTGCTTGTGGTTTGGTAGGGGTTGTTTCTAGGGGTTAAGCGGCTTAGGGGTAGGTATTTAGGTGATTTGTTGGCTGTTGGCGTGTGGCTTAATTATTTTGAGAAAAAATAAAGCGATTTAACTCGCTGTTCCCAGGGATAGATGGGTTAGACTGCTTGTGGTTTGGTAAGGGTGGTTTCTAGGGGCAGGAGGGTGAGTGGTTAGGTGGCTAGCTGGCTTATGGTGTGTGGCTTTATTATTTTAAGAAAAAATTAAGCGATTTAACTCGCTGTTCCCAGGGTTAGGTTAGTTAGCCTGCTTGTAGTTTAGTAGGGGTGGTTTCTAGGGGTCAGGGGTAAGTATTTAGGTAATTTGTTGGCTTCTGGTATGTGGCTTAATTATGTTGAGAAAAAATAAAGCGATTTAACTCGCTGTTCCCAAGGATAGATGGGTTAGTCTGCTTGTGGTTTGGTAGGGGTGGTTTCTAGGGGCAGGAGGGTGAGTGGTTAGGTGGCTAGCTGGCTTATGGTGTCTGGCTTTATTATTTTAAGAAAAAATTAAGCGATTTAACTCGCTGTTCCCAGGGTTAGGTTAGTTAGCCTGCTTGTAGTTTGGTAGGGGTGGTTTCTAGGGGTCAGGGGTAAGTATTTAGGTAATTTGTTGGCTTCTGGTATGTGGCTTAATTATGTTGAGAAAAAATAAAGCGATTTAACTCGCTGTTCCCAGGGATAGATGGGTTAGTCTGCTTGTGGTTTGGTAGGGGTGGTTTCTAGGGGCAGGAGGGTGAGTGGTTAGGTGGCTAGCTGGCTTATGGTGTCTGGCTTTATTATTTTAAGAAAAAATTAAGCGATTTAACTCGCTGTTCCCAGGGTTAGGTTAGTTAGCCTGCTTGTAGTTTGGTAGGGGTGGTTTCTAGGGGTCAGGGGTAAGTATTTAGGTAATTTGTTGGCTTCTGGTATGTGGCTTAATTATGTTGAGAAAAAATAAAGCGATTTAACTGACTGTTCCCAGGGATAGATGGGTTAGACTGCTTGTGGTTTGGTAGGGGTGGTTTCTAGGGGCAGGAGGGTGAGTGGTTAGGTGGCTAGCTGGCTTATGGTGTGTGGCTTTATTATTTTAAGAAAAAATTAAGCGATTTAACTCGCTGTTCCCAGGGTTAGTTTAGTTAGCCTGCTTGTGGTTTGGTAGGGGTTGTTTCTAGGAGTTAAGCGGGTTAGGCGTAGGTATTTAGGTGATTTGTTGGCTTCTGGCGTGTGGCTTAATTATGTTGAGAAAAAATAAAGCGATTTAACTCGCTGTTCCCAGGGATAGATGGGTTAGACTGCTTGTGGTTTGGTAAGGGTGGTTTCTAGGGGCAGGAGGGTGAGTGGTTAGGTGGCTAGCTGGCTTATGGTGTGTGGCTTTATTATTTTAAGAAAAAATTAAGCGATTTAACTCGCTGTTCCCAGGGATAGATGGGTTAGACTGCTTGTGGTTTGGTAAGGGTGGTTTCTAGGGGCAGGAGGGTGAGTGGTTAGGTGGCTAGCTGGCTTATGGTGTGTGGCTTTATTATTTTAAGAAAAAATTAAGCGATTTAACTCGCTGTTCCCAGGGTTAGGTTAGTTAGCCTGCTTGTAGTTTAGTAGGGGTGGTTTCTAGGGGTCAGGGGTAAGTATTTAGGTAATTTGTTGGCTTCTGGTATGTGGCTTAATTATGTTGAGAAAAAATAAAGCGATTTAACTCGCTGTTCCCAAGGATAGATGGGTTAGTCTGCTTGTGGTTTGGTAGGGGTGGTTTCTAGGGGCAGGAGGGTGAGTGGTTAGGTGGCTAGCTGGCTTATGGTGTCTGGCTTTATTATTTTAAGAAAAAATTAAGCGATTTAACTCGCTGTTCCCAGGGTTAGGTTAGTTAGCCTGCTTGTAGTTTGGTAGGGGTGGTTTCTAGGGGTCAGGGGTAAGTATTTAGGTAATTTGTTGGCTTCTGGTATGTGGCTTAATTATGTTGAGAAAAAATAAAGCGATTTAACTCGCTGTTCCCAGGGATAGATGGGTTAGTCTGCTTGTGGTTTGGTAGGGGTGGTTTCTAGGGGCAGGAGGGTGAGTGGTTAGGTGGCTAGCTGGCTTATGGTGTCTGGCTTTATTATTTTAAGAAAAAATAAAGCGATTTAACTCGCTGTTCCCAGGGTTAGTTTAGTTAGCCTGCTTGTGGTTTGGTAGGGGTTGTTTCTAGGGGTTAGGCGGGTTAGGGGTAAGTATTTAGGTGATTTGTTGGCATATGGTATGTGGCTTAATTATTTTGAAAAAAAATAAAGCGATTTAACTCGCTGTTCCGAGGGTTAGGTTATTTACCCTACTTGTGCTTTGGTAGGGGTGGTTTCTAGGGGCAGAAGGGTGAGTGGTTAGGCGGTTAGCTGGTTTATGATGTGTGGCTTTATTATTTTAAGAAAAAATTAAGCGATTTAACTCGCCGTTCCCAGGGTTAGTTTAGTTAGCCAGCTTGTGGTTTGGTAGGGGTGGTTTCTCGGGGTTAGGGGTAAGTATTTAGGCGATTTGTTGCGAAACAAAATAAAGCGATTTAACTCGCTGTTCCCAGGGTTAGGTTAGTTAGCCTGATTGTGGTTTGGTAGGGGTGGTTTCTGGGGTAAGCGGGTTAGGGGGATGTATTTAGGTTATGAGCTGCCTCATGGTGTATGGTTTAATTCTTTTAAGAAAAAATAAAGCGACTTAACTCGCTGTTCCCTGGGTTAGGTTAGTTAGCCTGCTTGTAGTTTGGTAGGGGTGGTTTCCAGGAGTTAGGGGTAAGCATTTAGGTTGTTAGCTGGCTTATAGTGTGTGGCTTTATTATTTTATGAAAAAATTAAGCGATTTAACTCGCTATTCCCAGGGTTAGGTTAGTTACCCAGCTTGTGGTTTGGTAGGGGTGGTTTCTAGGGGTTAGGGGTAAGTATTTAAGTGATTTGTTGCGAAATAAAAATAAAGCGATTTAACCCGCTGTTCCCAGGGTTAGGTTATTTAGCCTGCTTGTGGTATGGTAGGGGTGGTTTCTAGGGGTTATGCGGGTTAGGGGTAGGTATATAGGTGATTTGTTGGCTTCAGGCGTGTGGCTTAATTATTTTGTGAATAAATAAAGCGATTTAACTAGCTGTTCCCAGGGATAGATCAGTTAGACCTGCTTGTGGTTTGGTAAGGGTGGTTTCTAGGGGCAGAACGGTGAGTGGTTAGGCGGTTAGCTGGCTTATGATGTGTGGCTTCATTATTTTAAGAAAAAATTAAGCGATTTAACACGCTGTTCCCAGGGTTAAGTTAGTTAGCCTGATTGTGGTTTGGTAAGGGTGGTTTCTAGGGGTTAAGCGGATTAGGTGGATGTATTTAGGTTATTAGCTGCCTCATGGTGTATGGTTTAATTCTTTTAAGAAAAAATAAAGCGACTTAACTCGCTGTTCCCAGGGTTAGGTTATTTAGCCTGCTTGTGGTATGGTAGGGGTGGTTTCTAGGGGTTATGCGGGTTAGGGGTAGGTATATAGGTGATTTGTTGGCTTCAGGCGTGTGGCTTAATTATTTTGTGAATAAATAAAGCGATTTAACTAGCTGTTCCCAGGGATAGATCAGTTAGACCTGCTTGTGGTTTGGTAAGGGTGGTTTCTAGGGGCAGAACGGTGAGTGGTTAGGCGGTTAGCTGGCTTATGATGTGTGGCTTCATTATTTTAAGAAAAAATTAAGCGATTTAACACGCTGTTCCCAGGGTTAAGTTAGTTAGCCTGATTGTGGTTTGGTAAGGGTGGTTTCTAGGGGTTAAGCGGATTAGGTGGATGTATTTAGGTTATTAGCTGCCTCATGGGGTATGGTTTAATTATTTTAAGAAAAATAAAGCGACTTATCTCGCTGTTCCCTGGGTTAGGTTAGTTAGCCTGCTTGTGGTTTGGTAGGGGTGGTTTCCAGGGGTTAGGGGTAAGTATTTAGGTGGTTAGCTGGCTTATGGTCTGTGGCTTTATTATTTTAAGAAAAAATTAAGCGATTTAACTCGCTGTTCCCAGGGTTAGGTTATTTAGCCTGCTTGTGTTTTGATAGGGGTGGTTTATAGGGGCAGGAGGGTGAGTGGTTAGGTGGCTAGCTGGCTTATGGTGTGTGGCTTTATTATTTTAAGAAAAAATTAAGCGATTTAACTCGCTGTTCCCAGGGTTAGTTTAGTTAGCCTGCTTGTGGTTTGGTAGGGGTTGTTTCTAGGAGTTAAGCGGGTTAGGCGTAGGTATTTAGGTGATTTGTTGGCTTCTGGCGTGTGGCTTAATTATGTTGAGAAAAAATAAAGCGATTTAACTCGCTGTTCCCAGGGATAGATGGGTTAGACTGCTTGTGGTTTGGTAAGGGTGGTTTCTAGGGGCAGGAGGGTGAGTGGTTAGGTGGCTAGCTGGCTTATGGTGTGTGGCTTTATTATTTTAAGAAAAAATTAAGCGATTTAACTCGCTGTTCCCAGGGTTAGGTTAGTTAGCCTGCTTGTAGTTTGGTAGGGGTGGTTTCTAGGGGTCAGGGGTAAGTATTTAGGTAATTTGTTGGCTTCTGGTATGCGGCTTAATTATGTTGAGAAAAAATAAAGCGATTTAACTCGCTGTTCCCAAGGATAGATGGGTTAGTCTGCTTGTGGTTTGGTAGGGGTGGTTTCTAGGGGCAGGAGGGTGAGTGGTTAGGTGGCTAGCTGGCTTATGGTGTCTGGCTTTATTATTTTAAGAAAAAATTAAGCGATTTAACTCGCTGTTCCCAGGGTTAGGTTAGTTAGCCTGCTTGTAGTTTGGTAGGGGTGGTTTCTAGGGGTCAGGGGTAAGTATTTAGGTAATTTGTTGGCTTCTGGTATGTGGCTTAATTATGTTGAGAAAAAATAAAGCGATTTAACTCGCTGTTCCCAGGGATAGATGGGTTAGTCTGCTTGTGGTTTGGTAGGGGTGGTTTCTAGGGGCAGGAGGGTGAGTGGTTAGGTGGCTAACTGGCTTATGGTGTCTGGCTTTATTATTTTAAGAAAAAATAAAGCGATTTAACTCGCTGTTCCCAGGGTTAGTTTAGTTAGCCTGCTTGTGGTTTGGTAGGGGTTGTTTCTAGGGGTTAGGCGGGTTAGGGGTAAGTATTTAGGTGATTTGTTGGCATATGGTATGTGGCTTAATTATTTTGAAAAAAAATAAAGCGATTTAACTCGCTGTTCCGAGGGTTAGGTTATTTACCCTACTTGTGCTTTGGTAGGGGTGGTTTCTAGGGGCAGAAGGGTGAGTGGTTAGGCGGTTAGCTGGTTTATGATGTGTGGCTTTATTATTTTAAGAAAAAATTAAGCGATTTAACTCGCCGTTCCCAAGGTTAGTTTAGTTAGCCAGCTTGTGGTTTGGTAGGGGTGGTTTCTCGGGGTTAGGGGTAAGAATTTAGGCGATTTGTTGCGAAACAAAATAAAGCGATTTAACTCGCTGTTCCCAGGGTTAGGTTAGTTAGCCTGATTGTGGTTTGGTAGGGGTGGTTTCTGGGGTAAGCGGGTTAGGGGGATGTATTTAGGTTATGAGCTGCCTCATGGTGTATGGTTTAATTCTTTTAAGAAAAAATAAAGCGACTTAACTCGCTGTTCCCTGGGTTAGGTTAGTTAGCCTGCTTGTAGTGTGGTAGGGGTGGTTTCCAGGAGTTAGGGGTAAGCATTTAGGTTGTTAGCTAGCTTATAGTGTGTGGCTTTATTATTTTATGAAAAAATTAAGCGATTTAACTCGCTATTCCCAGGGTTAGGTTAGTTACCCAGCTTGTGGTTTGGTAGGGGTGGTTTCTAGGGGTTAGGGGTAAGTATTTAAGTGATTTGTTGCGAAATAAAAATAAAGCGATTTAACCCGCTGTTCCCAGGGTTAGTTTAGTTAGCCTGCTTGTGGTTTGGTAGGGGTTGTTTCTAGGGGTTAAGCGGGTTAGGGGTAGGTATTTAGGTGATTTGTTGGCTTCTGGTGTGTGGCTTAATTATTCTGAGAAAAGATAAAGCGATTTAACTCGCTGTTCCCAGGGTTAGGTTATTTAGCCTGCTTGTGGTATGGTAGGGGTGGTTTCTAGGGGTTATGCGGGTTAGGGGTAGGTATATAGGTGATTTGTTGGCTTCAGGCGTGTGGCTTAATTATTTTGTGAATAAATAAAGCGATTTAACTCGCTGTTCCCAGGGAAATGCCAGTTAGATTGCTTGTGGTTTGATAGGGGTGGTTTCTCGGGGTTAGGGGTAAGTATTTAGGTGATTTGTTGCGAAATAAAAATAAAGCGATTTAACTCGCTGTTCCCAGGGTTAGGTTAGTTAGCCTGATTGTGGTTTGGTAGGGATGGTTTCTAGTGGTTAAGCGGGTTAGGGGTAGGTATTTAGGAGATTTGTTGGCTTCTGGCGTGTGGCTTAATTATTTTGTGAATAAATAAAGCGATTTAACTCGCTGTTCCCAGGGATAGATGGGTTAGACTGCTTGTGGTTTGGTAGGGGTGGTTTCTCGGGGTTAGAGGTAAGTATTTAGGTGATTTGTTGCGAAATAAAAATAAAGCGATTTAACTCGCTGTTCCTAGGGTTAGGTTATTTAGCCTGCTTGTGGTATGGTAGGGGTGGTTTCTAGTGGTTAAGCGGGTTAGGGGTAGGTATTTAGGAGATTTGTTGGCTTCTGGCGTGTGGCTTAATTATTTTGTGAATAAATAAAGCGATTTAACTCGCTGTTCCCACGGTTAAGCTAGTTAGCCTACTTGTGGTTTGGTAGGGGTTATTTCTAGGGGTTAAGCGGGTTAGCGGTAAGTATTTAGGAGATTTGTTGGCTTCTGGCGTGTGGCTTAATTATTTTGTGAATAAATAAAGCGATTTAACTCGCTGTTCCCAGGGAAAGGACAGTTAGACTGCTTGTGGTTTGGTAGGGGTGGTTTCTAGGGGCAGAAGGGTGAGTGGTTAGGCGGTTAGCTGGCTTATGATGTGTGGCTTTATTATTTTAAGAAAAAATTAAGCGATTTAACTCGCTGTTCCCAGGGTTAGTTTACTTAGCAAGCTTGTGTTTGGTAGGGGTGGTTTCCAGGGGTTAGGGGTAAGTATTTAGGTGATTTGTTGGCTTCTGGCGTGTGGCTTAATTATTTTGTGAATAAATAAAGCGATTTAACTCGCTGTTCCCAGGGTTAGGTTAGTTAGCCTGCTTGTGGTTTGGTAGGGGTGGTTTCGAGGGGTTAAGCGGGTTAGGGGGGTGTATTTAGGTTATTAGCTGGTTTCCAAGGATTAGGGGTAAGTATTTAGGTAATTTGTTGGCTTCTGGTGTGTGGCTTAATTATTCTGAGAAAAGATAAAGCGATTTAACTCGCTGTTCCCAGGGTTAGGTTATTTAGCCTGCTTGTGGTATGGTAGGGGTGGTTTCTAGGGGTTATGCGGGTTAGGGGTAGGTATTTAGGTGATTTGTTGGCTTCAGGCGTGTAGCTTAATTATTTTGTGAATAAATAAAGCGATTTAACTAGCTGTTCCCAGGGATAGATCAGTTAGACCTGCTTGTGGTTTGGTAAGGGTGGTTTCTAGGGGCAGAACGGTGAGTGGTTAGGCGGTTAGCTGGCTTATGATGTGTGGCTTCATTATTTTAAGAAAAAATTAAGCGATTTAACACGCTGTTCCCAGGGTTAAGTTAGTTAGCCTGATTGTGGTTTGGTAGGGGTGGTTTCTCAGGGTTAGGGGTAAGTATTTAGGTGATTTGTTGCGAAACAAAAATAAAGCGATTTAACTCGCTATTCCCAGGGTTAGGTTAGTTAGCCTGATTGTGGTTTGGTAGGGATGGTTTCTAGTGGTTAAGCGGGTTAGGGGTAGGTATTTAGGAGATTTGTTGGCTTCTGGCGTGTGGCTTAATTATTTTGTGTATAAATAAAGCGATTTAACTAGCTGTTCCCACGGTTAAGCTAGTTAGCCTACTTGTGGTTTGGTAGGGGTTGTTTCTAGGGGTTAAGCGGGTTAGGGGTAGGTATTTAGGAGATTTGTTGGCTTCTGGCGTGTGGCTTAATTATTTTGTGAATAAATAAAGCGATTTAACTCGCTGTTCCCAGGGAAAGGCCAGTTAGACTGCTTGTGGTTTGGTAGGGGTGGTTTCTAGGGGCAGAAGGGTGAGTGGTTAGGCGGTTAGCTGGCTTATGATATGTGGCTTTATCATTTTAAGAAAAAATTAAGCGATTTAACTCGCTGTTCCCAGGGTTAGTTTACTTAGCCAGCTTCTGTTTGGTAGGGGTGGTTTCTAGGGGTTAGGGGTAAGTATCGAGGTGATTTGATGCGAAATAAAAATAAAGCGATTTAACTCGCTGTACCCAGGGTTAAGCTAGTTAGCCTTCTTGTGGTTTGGTAGGGGTTGTTTCTAGGGGTTAAGCGGGTTAGGGGTAGGTATTTAGGTGATTTGTTGGCTTCTGGCGTGCGGCTTAATTATTTTGTGAATAAATAAAGCGATTTAGCTCGCTGTTCCCAGGGATAGATGAGTTAGACTGCTTGTGGTTTGGTAAGGGTGGTTTCTAGGGGCAGGAGGGTGAGTGGTTAGGTGGTAAGCTAGCTTATGGTGTGTGGCTTTATTATTTTAATAAAAAATAAAGCGATTTAACTCGCTGTTCCCAGGGTTAGGCTAGTCAGCCTGCTTGTGGTTTGGTAGGGGTTGTTTCTAGGGGTTAAGCGGGTTAGGGGGATGTATTTAGGTTATTAGCTGCCTCATGGTGTATGGTCTAATTATTTTAAGAAAAAATAAAGCGACTTAACTCGCTGTTCCTAGGGTTAGGCTAGTTAGCCTGCTTGTGGTTTGGTAGGGGTGGTCTAGGGGTCGCATGTGTTGAGGGGAAGGTGATACAATAATTTCCACACCTGTAGCTTAAACTTGATGCCTTTTAAAGAGTTTTAAAAAAAATTATGGCTCTACAATTAAAAATGACGCGTGGCTCGAATTTTGTCCATTTTCTCCCACTGTGCGTCGCCTGTTTATAGCAGGCGTATTTACTTTTGGTGCGCGCAACTTCGAACCGTTGCGTGCCTCTCTGAAGCCCTGTTTATGCCGGCGCGGCAAGCTCGACTCGAGTACCGAGCCCCTCTGTGCTTTCAGTCCGGTTATTCAACCCGGAAAATTTGTGAAGAAATAGAAAAATTATTTGTGACGTCTCGTCGCGTAGGCCTGCCACTCGGCCCACCTCAATTTGTTGCGAAATACAGCACAGATTATGGCTCGCGCCTCTACTGCGCTAGCCCGCGCGCGGTGTAAACAAGCGCTATTTACGTCCGCGCCGCTCGCTCGCTCGCCGTCCTCTCGCCGCTGCTCGCTGCGCGTTGTATACGTTGCTGCTACGCGCCGCGGCGAATTCGGCTCGACCGAATATCTCTTCGAGCGTTTTTCCGCATACCCGACTTAACTCATCGCTACGTACGCTTATGCGTGTTTCGCGCCCCTCTGACCTCTACACGTTGAGACGCCAGTTTGTCATGGGGCAACTGGGCTTTAGCGCGACAGCCGCGAAGATGCTGTCGCGTCAACGAAGGGGAGTACTCGCTCCTTTTTATCTCCGCATTTTTTAAATGTACAGCTAATCGGTAAATTACGTGTGATAAAACATACATTGCATATTATAGTAGACGATACATTGCTTCTGGAGGGCTTATATATCGTCGGTCCCTACGAAGAGTAGTAGATTTGCCGCGAATACTAGTACATTTTAGATCTTTCCCACATGAAAAAATCTAATTGTTTTGGGGAAAAACAAATAGTTATTTTGGTTAAATCTAATAGAAGTGCAATATTTTCAAAGTTTCCAAATAATTTTTAAAAAATTTCGAAATTTAAAAACTTATTATGCCAGTTATTTTCAATCTTCTAATTAAAGTTTTCAGTAAACATTTTTTTAATTTCGAAATTTTTAAAAAGGTTTTTGGCAACTTTGAAAATATTGCAATTTTATTAAGTTTATCTCCAAAACAATTGGAATTTTTCATGTAAGAAAGATCTGAAATGTACTAGTTTTCGCGGCAAATCTGAACCGTACTAGTCTTCGTAGCAAATCTGAACCATAATACTCTTCGTAGGGACCGATGATATCTTGAATTTAAATATTGTTTTATTTCATCGTAGTTAAAATTTTCTTCTTTACATTCGTTTTTATTATTACATGCCCCTTATAAAAATATTTGAATAAATATTTGACACATTGAATAGTTGAACATACTTCAACATTAATATGACAATTATCAACAATAAATACGGATTGTAACTACACATCGATTTAATCTATATTGTTTGTATTGAAACGGATTTGTTTTACATTGTTACTATGTCGATAAAGGGGGTATCCTGTATTATTAAAAGTATTTTGTTAATTAAACTATTTCAGAAAGTTTTTGGTACATTTTTTTTGTTTTGCTATCTATACATGGTGAATTTAAGTTATTTTTACCATAAGAACCATATATCATTGATTGCTCAACGATATTACGTAACCTTGGATATTTCATTTCATCGGAATTTCTGCACTTTTTATTTCTATTTCTGCACTAAATTCATCAACATCATGTGCATTGTTTAGTTTATGATTTTTATGAATAAAAGCCAACAAGCGCATATGTGGTAAACCTATTTTCTGAAACTTAATTACATAAGTATATGCAATAAATTTTCCAAAAATATATTTTTTTTTTTAAATTTGAGTTAATAATTTATTAATTTTTGCATTAAAAACTTCTGCTACTAAATCAGGTCTATCAATAGCTGATTCATTTTTTCTCAAATTTTATTTTATTTACTTCCATTTTGGGTTTCATGTCATAGTAATACAAATATCCGGTTTACCATACTTTTGAACTATGGTCATTGAAACTAAAAAGTTTCGTTGTAACGATCGTGGACTTCCTGAGAATGTTGAAGGTAATTGCGTTTATGTCACGCCGGACTGCTTCTTTCACGGATAGTTGTGACATAGCGGACTTAGGGCAGTCAAATGCTATAATAGTATATTACGATACTAATGGCATAGGTCGTACTTTACAGAACGATGTGTATAAGCGCCCGAGCGTAGCGAGTTTGCTTAACGCCGTGCCATGAAGATCAACTTATGACGCGTGCATCATACGATATTTTATAGCACTGACTAGCATAAATCCGCTGTCACGCCTATTATTGTATTATATTATGGCATTAGCAGTCCTTTTTTTGCACCGTGGGGTTATGCACGGTGCAATAAAGGACTACTAATGCCACGGAGAGGCGTTACATAAATGTGGATTTATGCCACACAGTGCTATAAAATAATACACGACACTTGTAAGCTAAGTTGGTATTTTATTACACGGCGCTGTAGTATCTAGCTACGCTCAGGCGCTAACTACGCGCCGTGTAATAAAGTGCAACTTAGGTCACACGTATCATAATGTACTATAAGTATTCCACGACACCTTTGTATAAATGTGTCCTTAATTGTTGTTGATTTTTATTTAAGAAAAATGATCGTAAACGTTCAACTTTTATCCAAGTATCAACAATCTATTGTTGAGTAAATTTTCCAAAATTTAAGTAAGAATTAAAATCGTTTCTAATGCTGAATTTATAACAGTAAAATTGTAGCATTGAAACATTGTTTTTGTTATTTTTATTTTTCATATTGGGCATCCAACCAAAACCTCCATTAGGATACATAAGTGGATATGACATAGGATCTACATGTTTAGTAATGTACGGTATATTATTAGGTGCTCTATGTTTTAAATATATACATACATCTCGATCTTCTGGTGGTTGACCTTTTTCACCTACAAATACCACAGCTACTCCATCACATGTAGCTGCGTTATATCTACGTTTATACATGAATAGAATTGCGTGTTAAATACATTGTAATTTCTTTACTATTAAACTCAACGTTGTTGTTTTTCAAACAATTTTGTTCTTCCATTTCGACTCCGTGCATTATTTTGTATGATTTAGCGTACATGTTTACTTCTCGAAAAAAAATTATCTAATTCCTTCAATAGCATTAACCAACATGATACATTAGTTTGTAATCTTGATTGCGAGGCGATTTCATTAATTATCAATGATGTATAGTTGCCCATATCTTCTGGCTTCGTTTGCGTCTGGATGCAAGGTATAAATATTCTGAAAAATTTGATAATTTTGGTTGGTTTGCTTTATAAGCACAGATGACGACAAAGCTTTAAAACGCAGAGTCTTAGCGCCCTCGGTGTCTGACTACCTTCGCTACCTAAGAAAGAACAGCCTTCAGTAGCCGCCGGAAAGTCTTTGAAATCACTATTCATCTTTATATCTTTTTAGTCTAAATCCAACACTGAGGTTTATAATACAAATTAATCCTCCCTCAGTAGCCAGTTAAGTAGGACATCACTCTTATCGTTACGACAGAATCACGGACTAATATTATGTTAGTCTTTCGGAAGATGCGATTGACTTTTTGTGTAACAAATTGTGATAAAGAGAAAGAGCGAAAGAGAGAAATAGAGCGCAATTGAGGCGTGCAGCCTGCTTAAGGATGTCTCATCTATCTTTCTTTAATCACTGCTGCCGACCTGCTCCGCTACCAGCCCGTCCTCTCAGTGGCGTTGGCTCAGCTTCCAAAGCGAATAGATCTCGAGTTCAATCAAATTTATTCAAATGCCACGAGATTTGGTTTAACGCTCGCTCGCATGTATAGTAAACAATTATAATTTTTATCATGAACGACGAACGAATACGTAAGTCCGATAGTATTGAAAATATTCTAAGTTTTTGCACGATAAAAAATAATTTAAGTTCTTGAACCGTCGAAAATATTCTAAGTCCCGAGATGCTATACCGGACCGGGCTTGGGCAGAGCTTGCACGTGGTGACGATTTTTAAAGCGAAACGTGCGCACCTGTTGCTGGGCTTTTTTATGCCCTCCTAGCAGAGGTGATCTCCAATTTTTCATCTTTTCGGCGATGTGGGTATTTGGCCAATTAGAAGGTCTTGATACAGCTCCTTCCCTTATTTGGAGAAAGTAAAAATCCTCTCCTCTAGTAGATGGAGTCCCCTTGTACTCTTCTCTTGTTAAACTTGCCTCTGATTTACTTTTCTTATCTGCAGGCTTATTGAAGCTCCTCTATGCGTTTTGAGCCGACTTGCGCGGTGTGAATTATGTATCACTTGTCGATAGCGCTGCGCGCTCTGTGGGTTTCCCCTTCATTGCACGTGCATCGCTTTCTGGTATGCACGGTCCATGATGTACAGTAGGCTTCTTATTTTTTTCTCTCTACTTGAGCTTGCTGTGTTCCCGCCGTAGAGTCGTAATGTGTGCGTGCATATCGGTGTGCCTCGCTTGGTCTTGTGCCTCTGCTGTAGAACTGCAATATGTGAGTGCGTATTGGTGTTTCTTAACTTGATTATATTTTTGTTCTATTTTATCATTATTGTTTTACGTGAGTCTACTATTATTATTGATTTCCTCAATTAATTTTACTTGTCAACATTCGAATTTAATAATGTTTTTATACTTACTTTTCCTTACGTTGTCGTTCCTTGTTCTTATCTATTTAAATTATTATTGCCCTGGTAGAAACCGATATCAGTTTAAAGCTACAACATACCACGTATTACTAGAGATGGACGAAAAATAGGTCCATTTTTCGACCAGCAATGAAACGCTTTTTCGGACATTTTTTACCCATTTATTGGAGTAAGAGTAGAGTCATACCGTATTACAAGGAATTCTCAAGCTTGTAAAAATAGATTTCATTGTCTAAAGCAACGTACAGGTGATAGCTAGTTGATGGCTACGAAAGTACAAAATAAGTCGGGTCAAAAAAGTGAAAAAATAAGAAAATCACGAATATCTTCGTATGTCGTGCTCTAATTGACTGTTAATTGTGTAAACCGTTTGGAAATCGATTAAAATCCGTAAGCCTCTTTGAAATTAGTGTACGACACAAGGACTTATAACAATACGAAAGATTTAAGGTTATGTTCATTCCAACAAATGCTCAAGAAATGAGAGAAAAAGCGTTTTATCACAAGTTATGACTAGGCTATTTCTCATAGCCATTTCATAGTTTCTAGCCTATTTTAAATATTCGAATTTATACCAGGGTGGATATATCAAATATTATCGATTATGTATTTACCGTCGGTTTAATGATAATGTGATAGTATCCCAATGTTAAGTATAGTGTTATACTTTGTGCTATCGAGAGCGTCTTGTGACCTACATAGTCTGAGTTTGCTATATTTTATTATACGTTGCATTTAAGTGGGAAGGATTAATGTATTTACTTTATAATAACTAGCCTTACCTGTTTTTAATATATCAAAATGCGAAAGAAAGTGAGCATTTCACACTCCAAAACATGCGAAGGCAAGTGCATTATTATATTGTCTAATATTATTTAAAAAGTGTTTACTTTCGTCAGTATTTCCAGAAACTAATTCTTTTGAACGTTAAGGATAACATATTTTTAGATAATACAACGTTTCCACTATTGCAACAATTAGAAAACTTCTGATTGCATAATCGAATTTATCATTTTTAAAAATTTTCAAAATTATGAAAAAATTTTTAAGCTTTTGAAAAATTAAGAATTTTGAATTTTCTGTATGTTTAAATGTATATTTTTATTATAATGCCTATGGCTGAGTAGGTCTTACTTTTCAAAAAATAATGTGTCTACACAGCCCAGTCGCGAATAAAGCACTATATGCAATACGAGACTAAAGTCGATTATTCCCTCGGGTAATTACTCGCTTCGCTCGGTCAGTAAACCCACCCAAGTGAAAAATCTACGCCTTAGGCATTGGTCCATTTGTCACTCAGCTGCGAGTTGAGCTAGACTTTAATTGCTCTGTTTACCTCGCAGGTGAGGACAGCGACTGCGCACTTTCTTGCTCGAATGCTGTCCGCGCCCCTACCCGCTAGCCTGTCTGCCTTTTCGTTACCCACCACGCCAGAGTGTTCTGGTACCAACACCGGTCTCACCGCGTTGTGTTCCGCCAGTGATACTAGCGCCTGTCTGCGCCTTAGTACCTCTTTTGAAGAGATACTGATACTGTCTAGCGCCATGAGAGCTGCCCCGTTTTTTGCCAGCTTCTGTAATGGCCCTGATTTCAGTCTGGAAAACCGTAGCATGATGTTCGAGCGAGCACACAATTTCTTATGTGTCCCCCTTTTCCCAGGCACCTGCTCCTACACCGTTCGCATTTTTTGAGCCATCGGTAAACCACAATAGACTGTTTTCGAGGAGTTCGTGTAAACCCGTCTTCTATTCTTCCCTTTCTGGGATTACGATTGAGAACGGCTTGGAGAAATAAATTCTTTCCGCCATTCTGCTGTGACCTCTTTATTCCATTAGCGGCATTACTTGTTCCAGAATTGCCGCATTCTTAAAGTCCGAACAGTTCACTGATTCCGCTATTCTGCAGAACGTCCTGCACGCATTTGCCCTAGTTACCTTGCCTAGTGGAGGGAGTCCCAACAGTCTTTCCATCGCGACCGTAAGTGTCATTTGCATGGATCCCATGATTCCTCCCATAACTATTCTTTGCACTCTGTATAGCGCCACTGTGTGAGTTTTCAACTCACATTTGTGGCCCCATACCAGTGCCCCATGAGTGAGTCGTGGTTTGGTGATTGCATCATATAGCTATCTCACTTTATTCGGTTCTAGACCCCAGGTATTGCCAAAAGCCCTCCTGCAGGCGCAGAAAATGGCTATCGCTTTCTCGCATTTATCTTAGATATGTTTCCCCCAGTGGAGTCTAGCGTCGAGCGTGACATATAGGTATTTGACCACCTTTACCAATTTCAGGGGAACTCCATGAAGTTGAAGCCCTTTCATCGGCTTGGTCTTATACCTGTTCGTACACAGCATGACACTGACCTTGTTGAGGTTAACCCCCAGTTTTACTTTATTACATCATTTCTCCGCCAGGCCCAGTGCAAACTGCCTTAGACCTGCTAGCACGTCCTCGTCGTCCCCTCTAATCAGGATGACGATGTCATCCGCATATGCCTGTGCGTTTATACCAGCCTCGTTCAGGATGCTGAGCAAGCCTTCCACCACCAGGCATTATAACGTCTGTGACAGCATCCCTCCTTGTGGGCATCCCTTCCTCACCATTCCTTTGCAAAAATACGCTCCCCAGGTAGCCACTATCGTCCTGGTCCTCAGCATAACACTGATCCACCTAGCAACAGTTGCTGGTATTGCGTGCTCCTCATGCCTGCTGAAATCGCCTCGCCAGTCGTGTAATTGAAAGCCCCTTCGATGTCTAGGAAAGCCAACAATACCAAACCCCTGTTTTTCATGCCCTTTTGAATGAAGCTAACCGCCTCCACCAGCGCTGTGTCCACTGACTTTCCGGTCTGGTAGACATGCTGCTTGCTGTGCAGCGGTGCTTCTACTAGTGATGACTCATTGATATATCTGTCAACCAGCTTCTCCAGGGTTTTCAGTAGAAACGAGGTTATGTTGATTGGCCTGAAGCCCCTGGCGACCGTGTGCTGTGTCTTACCTGGTATGAGTAGGAAAGCCACCCTCGTCTGACCCTATTTTTCTGGCACATATCCTAGTACCAGACAAGCTCTGTACAATTTTTCCAGGGCTAGGTCTAATATGTCCATGCTCTGTTACAGCAGAGCCGGGAAAATGTCGTCCGGACCTGCTGCCTTATAGGGCTCGAACGTCCCTATAGCCCACATTATCCTCGCCTAGTCTGTTACCCGTTTTGGCAGTATCCAGTTCTCTCCGCGGGCCATCAGGTGTTCGGCCTCTGACCTCGCTCCTTTCCCGAAATCTGGAAAGTGGGTTTGTAGCAGGCCCCTGTTACAAATTCGATCGAGTCTGTCAGTGGCTTCTTTGGGTGTTGCAAATTACTGCACAACCCTCCACCTCGGCCTTTTCGATCTCCTTCTTATATTACCTTTGCTCCGCTCTATACGCCTGTTTGTCCTTGACACTTTTCGTGTGCTTGGACCGGTTGCATAGCTGCCTTACTTTCTTTCTGAGTTTCTCCAGTGACTTATTCCACCAGGGAGCTCCCTTCGATGGCCTCTTCAGCCTAAGTTCACAATTGTTCTCGTAAGAACTCATTATTATGTCCCTTAGGATCCTACTGCAGTGATCGATGTCCTCCGCCGTCCCGTCCGTGACAGGGAAGCGACCGATCTTAGTCCTAAGTTGTTCTCTGTATCCTACCCAGTTTGTTTACCTAGGGTTCCTTATGAGTTGATCGAGCGTACTTTGTCCGCCAAGTCTGAACACGATATGTTGGTGGTCTGACATGTAGTCTGTCTCTACCTGAAGCCCCTTGGCAATAAGACACGTTCTATTCAAAACGAGACTGCCGCAGATCAGTGTACCTATTTCGTTTAAGCCTGCGATTTTGCCGTTGTGAATCCAAGGTTCTTGGATTAGGCAAATACCTGTACGCACCATACGTCTAGCCAGAACGGCCGAGAAGCTCTAGCAATGGTGCAGATTAATCTGCGTGAACTCTACGGTGGTGTCCGGTACAGATCCGACCCCATTCATATTGTTCACGTTGTTACGTTGCCCCCGATCAGCCATCTTTTTCGAGAGCACCGCTACCCACACCTTCCTCTGAGATTGTCGTATTAAGGCCGGCATCGACCTCCATGACCTCTACTCCCATCTGTCCCAGCTCTTCCTCCGTCTTTTTCTTGAACACGACAACATGCACCCTGCCGGCTCCACAGAAAGGCCTGAAGTCGAGGGCCTTCAGTGCCTCGACCTCAGTCCTTTACAGCAGCACCCGAATAGCCGTCTCCTCCTTCTTTTTACCCTCGGTGCCCGGCGTCACCGTTTTGGTTTCGGTGATCACCATGGAGTCCGGTGTAAGTGTGGTGTTCTGCCTTTTCAGGCACTTCACCACGACCTCCAGAGTATGCACTCCGGGGGCGTAGACCATCGCTCTGACCAGCTTCTCGAGGTCTCCAATACCAATAGCCTTGAGTTGGGCGCCCTTGGAAGTTCCTGGCGGAAATTTTTTTGTACTGTTTTCAACTCAGGCCATTTTAGATGAGTTGCGACGGTGCCTTTTGCACGTCGCGTGAAGGCGAGATAGCCGAACGCGGAGAACTACTGGCGACAAAGTGTTGCCAGGGCTCTTCTAATTTTTATGATATTTTTCCGAGGTACATCGCGAGTGCGTGTAGTGCACTTGAATACGGAGCATCATCGGAGTAGAGGAAGGCCGGGGAAGAAAAAAGAAAGCAGAGAAAACATGTAAAGTGCGACACTGCTGCGCCAGTGCAGATAGAATAGTATGAGTGTGTGAGAGAGAGAGAGAGAGAGAGAGAGAGAGAGAGAGAGAGAGAGAGAGAGAGAGAGAGAGAGAGAGAGAGAGAGAGAGAGAGAGCGTGAGAGAAGAGCGCGTGCGCCAATGAGCTTCACGCCGTCGGGGCAACGAGGGTTTCGGCCGATGGGTCCGCGCGCGAGGAGAACTGCGGGGTGGGAGAAGCGGGAGCGAGCAGTGAAGAGCGCGGTTTTCTCCCGTCCCGTACTTTTTGATGTGACGCCCGAGCTGAACACACGCGCCGGAGAGAATTTGAGTTAGAGACTTTGAGAGATTTTACTGTTGGGTGTAGAGTTGCGTTGGGTTTTAGTGGGGACGCATTGAGAAGAAGTAAAGCAGAAGCGAGCAGCCAGATCGAGAAGACGACCTGGACTTCCGAGGCCACTTCAACCAAGAGAACGAGAGAGAAAGCTGCGCCAAAGTCATCGGCAGGAAGTCGTCATCCCGAGTCGAGCTGCTAACGTCGGATCAGGCGTCGAGGCGAAATTAAGCAGGTGTACTCAGAGACGAGTTAGAAGAATTTGCGGACGTGATCGTGATAGGAGCCCGAAGGCGAGAGTAATTAAGAGTGTGTTTGTGAGAGTGAGAGTAACCAGGAGAGAGAACGAAGGAGAGAGAAGCGTGATCGTGGGCACGAGGATAACGACGTGCAGCAACCGCTTCGTCGAGGAAATTCGGCATCAGCCGCGCCGGCGTGGTTTGCGCGAGAGCGCGCCTTTGTTCGTAGATTGCGACGCGACACGCGAAAAGTATAAAGTGTTGTAAATAGAGAATTCGAGAGTTATAATTTCCGATTACTCCCTTGCAAACCCGAGCGAGGAAAAGAGGATTCGGCTGAACCTCCTCCGAGAATCGCGGAGAAAACGTGTAAAAATTAGTTGTGCGGGCCTTCGGGCCTCGTGGGAGACTTTCAAATTTCCCCGAGATTGGCCACGTCACAGAGTTGTTACCGTAAATATACCCGGTGGGCTGTCTATTTTTCGCATTATAGCCATTGAATCAAGAAAACTTTGGTGCATGTATCTAGGACTTCCTATACACGTTGATGGCAAAAGAAACAAATTACCTAATCTTTCGTTATTTTCAAAATTTGTATTATTGTTAAGCGCACTTTTTGTACGTGATCAACAAGACCTTGATAACATTCTACACGTCAATTTTTCTGATTATATCTTAAAAAATTCAGTCTACAATATTCTAAAATGATACAAGCTTGAATAATATACTATTGTGTTAATCTTCCACAATATAAAATAGGACTAAATTTTGACATAGGCCTATAAGCTAATCGATATGAATAATGTTGCAAACGAGATAAATTTTTATCATTGATATGATTTTGTTTAAACATTGGATTCTATCCTATATCTCCGTAAGGAAACTTTAGGGAAAACCGTACGATCTATGTGAAAAGATATTATTATTCAAAATAGAAGTTGGACCTATTTCTTTTAGGGTTTTATTTCGAATAAACACAAAGATCATAATAATTAGGTTTATACGTGCGACAAAAGTCAATCAAATTATCAGCTGCTCTTATGTATAATATTTGGATATTAGCTATGTTTAGGTGGTGTATATAACATCTAAGGGCTGTATCAGCTGTGTTTTGAAATATTTGCTGTCTGCTCGCGGAACAGGGGAATGGAGAACGAAACGGTCACTTTGTCCTTTTCCAACACATCGATTTTTAGTTCTAACCTCTGCCAACAGGTGTCGCGCTACATTTGAATTTCCCCTAATGTCCCTAGAGTTTGATGGCAGCTATTAAGATGAAACGTAATAAGCATAATTAAACATTTGTCGTTCGGAGCCGCACGCAATTGATACATTATTTGATTTTTCTCATCATGCAATAGTTGCAATAAAGTGTTGCTGTAACGTTTGACAGGTTATTTATAATAGATCATTTATGATTTTTAGAAGATGTTTTAACGATTTCTTAAAAAAAGAATTATAAATAATGGCTAAAGTGCAGATAACATTTTAGCCATAGAGATGATTGTAAAAATCGATGGATTCACAGATTTCATCCTTGGATGAACTCGCCCATTTCAAATGACCAGAGCCTTGAATCAAAAACGAAATTAAAGGTCTTGAACTCTAGTTTCTAATAAAATATACTACTCGAACCTGGCATAGTTATAGAGTATCCATAACCTCAAAAAACGCAAAAAACACATGTTTTCAAGTTTTTAGAGCCCATTCGTCATCAAAAAAATTTTTTTACCATCAAAATCTATGCAGAATCTTTGTGTTTGAAGATTATAAAAATTATTCTGACGACTTACGTAAGTAGAATTATGAGAAATACTAAAAAAAAAACGGAAAACATGGTTTCTTGAAAACTGGCAGGGTTAAGTCACTATTCCGGCGGGAATCCACCTCCATTTTCCACCTGTGATGCTATGCAAGCTGAGAACTGGCGCGCTAAGCCTTAGCGTCAACAAAAGATCATCGGTTGGTTGGCTCATGTGTATGTGATGGCATCGAGACGATCATCGAGATTGGCCAGCGCAACATTTGCAACAATCGGATTTTCACGCGGCCTTAACTATGACATTCTATCGTGCTCTCTTGCACGTAATGCGTCATGCGCTGGCTTATGCGAGAGAGAGAAAGAGAGAGAGAGAGAGAGAGAGAGAGAGAGAGAGAGAGAGAGAGAGAGATGGTTTTTATTCGAGTACATTATATTGTACAATAGTTATGGTAAAAGCGTAAGTAAATAAAAGAATAATAAATAAAAAGATAAATGTGGATCTGTTAGTGATTTAGTAGAGTGAGAGTGTGCAAGAAGAGATAATAAAGTAGGCGAGAGTGAGCATGTGTATGTGTTTTTTTTTTGTTTCTCTCTCAGAGAAAGAGGTATTAGGAAAAATCTTAGAAAGACCATAGCATGACCTTGTTTATAGGGTCGTCGAGACAGCCCCATACCCAATAGCTATGCTTCACGGGGGGGGGGGGGGGGCGAAAGGCTTTCGACCGCTTCTGGTTTATGTGGTCGTCATGACTATAGTCATCCTTCATTTTCTGCGTCGCACACACACACACGTACATACTCAGCCTCTTCGTCTTCTTCTGTCTTCTTCGTCCTTTCTGCCTTTCTTGAGAATGTCTGCTGCATAATTGCTGACTGCGCACCACCCGTCCTCTGACGTCAGCATGGCCGTCATAATCGACTCAAGAATTACTCTGGTCTGAAGATAACTTTCAAGTTCTTCTCACTCCTGATGATATCGTAAGCACTTGCAAAAGATGTGCTCGACCTCCTCTGTTGCATTCGAAAAGTTCGGACAGTCTTCTAGTTTTAATCGATGCAGGTACACCCGGAAACATCCGTGCCCGGTCAAAAACTGCGTGAGGTAGTAGTTTACTTCCCCATGTCTTCTTCCAATCGAGTCTTCTATCCTTGGTATAAGGCGATGAGTCCATCGCCCCTTGCCACTAGCGTTCCATCTTGTTTGCCATTCAGCCATCGTCTTCTTTACCACTACCACTAATGCTATGTCGTCAGCGAATCCCACGACTGTTGCTCCTTCAGGTAATATTCCAGGTCGGTGAGCCAAGTACTGACCCTTGGGGGACGCCTCCTGTAACTTTACACGTTTTAGTACCGTTCTCAGTGTTATATAATAAGATTCTGTCCTTCAAGTAGTCGGACATCATCCTTCTTATATATAAGGGCACATCCTGCTTACGGAGTGCCTCATGAATCTTACTCCATTTTGCCGAGTTGAATGCATTTTTGACATCCAGTGTAACGATGGCGCTGTGTCAATCACTAATCCTACCGCGTCCAGCGTTGAACGCTTCTTCTTGAAACCATATTGGAGTTCTGCAAGTCCTCCAATGCCTTCTATAGCCTGATCCATTCTGACGCAGATTATGCGTTCTAGGATCTTGCCCGAGGTGTCTAGCATACAGAGTGGTCGGTATGCTGCAGCATCATCGGGTGGTTTCTTGCCTTTTGGTAGTAGCACTAGGCGTTGTTTCTTCCAGTTAATGGGGAAAATCTCCTCTTTGAGACATGAGTTGTACAAGTCTACAAAGACCTCTGGCCGGGCTTCGATAGCATGCTTCAATGCGATATTGGGTATGCCATCTAATCCTGGAGCCTTGTTGTTTCCTATCCTCTTGCAGGCAATTAGCACCTCGTCCGTCGTAATGGGGGGAATATTTTCCTCGTTTACCTCGGCTTACGTGATACACGGTTCGTCCAGCTGCCTGGGAAACAGTGTAGTCACAACCCTTTGTAATAATTCCGGGCACTTAGGAGGGGGTATATAGCTTCCCCTAATCTTCTTCATTACTATTTTATATGGTCTACCCCAGGGGCCCTGGTCAACCGACTCGATTGGTCCTTGTACTCTCGCTGGATCCCTGTCTCGATTTACCCAGCTCCATTATTATGGCCTGGTGGTCGCTATTTGTGTAGTGTTCACTCACAGTCCACGTGTCAACTGTGTCAATTAGACAGCTGCTAACATACGTCAGATCTACAATAGATCCTGTGTCTCCTCTTCTAAAAGTGTACGCGCTACCCTGGTTGACTAGCACCAAGTCTAGTAGAGCGAATGCTTCCAGTAGCACTCGCTCTCTTTGGTTTGTCCTTTGGCTGCCCCACTCTACGGCCCAAGCATTGAAGTCCCCTGTGATTAGTAGCGGTTTTCTTCCTACCGCATCTTGTACAAGCATATCCAGCAGTTGTTCAAACTGCTCGATTGGCGCGTTAGTGGAAGCATACCAGCTATAAATATGTAAACCTGCTACCTTCGCGCGTACAAATCCTTCTTCACGGTTGGTCACTTTTTCCTGGAAAGCAACGTCACCACATGCCCAGATTTCTGCTTTGCCAGTGCTGTCCGTATCCCACGATGGTTCGTCTAAGTCCCTGTATTGTTCGCACACAATGGCTACGTCAACCTCTGCCTCGCGGGCGTACTGGATTAGTAGATCCTGTGCTGTCTCGCAGTGATTCAAGTTAAGCTGCACTATCTTCATTTTCTGGGTCTATCTAGGGCTCCTACTGCAGCTCGGTAGATTGGGCATGTATAACTACCAGCTGCATGCTCACTTTTCCCTTCTGCACCACTTTCCTTACAGAGTACGCAGTTCGGTTCGTTGTTACATTCTCTGGCTTTGTGTCCTTCGGTTCCACATTTGTAGCACAGTCCACTGCGATCCTGAGTTAATGGGCAATTTTTGGCGATGTGGCCAAAACCCAGACATTTGAAGCATCTAAGCGGCCACGTGTTGCGCTTCATCTCCCTTATTCGGCAGACCATCCAGCCTATCCTGATTTTCTGCTTTGCTAGCATTCGCTGGGCCATTCCTGCCGATATTTGGATGACCGCTGTCTGCGTGTAAGAGTAAGCCTTCCGCAATGACTTCACTACCATCTCCTCCGTCTTGGACGTGTCGTCATTTTGAAACTCCTTGTGTAGTGCCTCCAAGACTTCTTCCTTGCTGGTTAATACGTCGAGGTCCTTTATTTCAAAGACCCCTACGTCTTGTAGAGTCCTTATCTTGGTACCATCCTCCAGCACCCCTTCGACTACTTTTCGAAGCTCTGCTGTCTTCCCTTTCGCCTTGTGTTGGAGTTCCAAGAGCAGGTCTCCGGTCATCGTCCTGCGTACCCTGCTTACGCTATCGCCGAGCATCGTCAGTGCAGGGTCCGCCTTCATCTTTCTCAAGATGTCGGCGTAAGACTTCCCCTCCGCATCCTTTATAATAAGGGTATCTGGCCGGGTTGGTCTTGCCCGTGGCGGTATCTTATTTCTGGTTCCTTTTTGGCTTAAGGTACCAGTGCCATCTTTGTCGTCCTCTTCATTCTTCTTTTTCTTTGTCTTCCTCGTTTCCACCACCTGCCAAGGTGGCTTTGTGCCTGGTGTGGGCAATGGGGACTGCGACGTTGCAGCCTTTTTTGCCTTCTACCTGGTCGCCGTGTCCTCCTGCGGTGATGTTCTCCTACGCTTGTTCGGCGTTTGCTCCATCTGTCTCTGGACGAAGGCGGGAGAGGTTTGGCTCTCTCGATCCTTGCTACTTTTAGCCTTCGACTGTGTACCTGTTTTGGTCTGGATCGAAGTCGTAAAGCCCTTTAGCGCTCTTCTAGTAGCCTTTGCCATAGTTTTCAACTGTGTATGGATGTTTTTCTTATCCAAGATAAAATCAACCAGAGCTTCAACTTTCTCTTTGAGGAGACTAAACGCCGTAGTCTCAATTTCTTGCTCCTTTTCTTTTCCTTCTCTTATAATGCTCTCCTGATTTAGCCAATCTATACCTCCATTTTCATCTTCCGTCGCATGGGCAATGGGGGACAGAAGGTCTATCAGGTTTGCGTTTGACGCGCTACCCAGACTGTTACTGTCTAGTTTACTTCCTTGCTCCTGGTTTAGCCAATATCTTCCCAAGCTGTTGTTGCTGCTTGGTTTCTGGGTAGGGAACCAAGCTTCAATGACACTTTTCGATGTATCCGAAGTCCTCGAGTTATTCTTTTTGGTGTGCGTTGCATATTTCCTTTTCCCTTCTCTCTTCTCTCACCTACCTTCCACTCAGCTTTCACTCCGAAACTTAGCCTCACATACGTATATTCTGGCCTCGTGCCACAGCGCAAGTAGTCCTCAAACGCATCCGCGGAGGGATGGCGAGGCCCCCCTCTGTCCACGGCGGGACCCTGTCCGGTCGCAACCCGGCACCACCGTTGCCATCAGGATTTTCGCCGGTTGATAGGGCAACCAGAGCGTGTCAGCGTAACAGCCCCGGGCCCCTGTACTACCCGGCGGCCTGGAGTGTCAGAACCCAGTTTATCTCACTTCCTCCTACTTCAAACGTCGAACTTAAGTCGCACTGCGGCAACCGGCGAGCGTCTGTTCAGCGATGATTTTAAGATCCAACCTCGTTTCTTGCAGTGAGTCTTAACGGGTCTTCGTTAGGCTTTTGGTCCGCGGGAGATATTTTATTTTTCTCTTACTCTCTGCAGGCAGCACTACGTATGTAGCACTATGTGCCCACAGCGAGCACCCTCTATCCGCCACCTGAGGACGCGCCACATGGGTGGACAGCATCCCCCTCGTGGAGGATGTGTGTGTGTGTTGGTGTGTGTAGGTGTATGTATATGTGTATGTGTGTGTGGGGGGGGGGGGTATGCGTGCGCGTGGCGTGTGCGTGTGTGTGTGCGTGTGTGTGTGATAAATGTAGTGTTGCGAATGTGTGATGGTGGGCTATTATACAAGTATGAGGCTCTGATATGAAACGAGTTCCTCAGCGTCTCTATCGCGAAGGCAGGAATATTCAGAGGCGTCACCTCTCCCCTCTAAAAATGAACATTAATAAGTGCAAATTCTGCATAGAATTTTTCACCAGTCTCGGCCACGATATTGACAAAGACAGCATCTAAACCGACCCAGAGAAGATCCGTGACACTACTGACATGACAGTACCAACAAAACAAAAAGCCCTCCGTCGCTTTCTGGATATAAAAACTTGGTATCAGTGATTTACACCGAATGTCGCAATGCTCACCACTCCACCCTACAACCTCCTATCAAAATCCCGCAGATGGCAATGGAGGGAGGACCAGACAAAGGCTTTCGAAAGACTAAAAGAACTTTTAGTATCAAAACCTAGTACTAACAAAACAAATCTACGGAACAGGAAGGGTAATAAGGGAAACCCATTTTATTTTAGTTTTCGATTTTTAGCTCGAAAACAAGTCGTTAAAATAGTTTACAATTTTTACAGCAAGTAGATATTATCGTTTTCTATTATCATAATTTTTTTTTGAAACGTTTGACTATTTAATTTTAAAGATATAAATTTTAAAAAAACACCTTTTTATCATAAAAATTGAACAGAACGGTCAATCTAGAAAATCTTGCGGGAAAAAGTAGGCAATTTCATTCTTTCTCAGATACATTATTGTTAGATATATTGTATAAATCATATCATCAAGAAACAACAAAAATATTGTTTCAAAAATCGAAAAATGGCTATAAGATAGTCAGAATAATAAAAAAAAATTTTCCCAAATTCAGAATCAGAAAAAATATATGCACTTTTATTACGATCGGTCGCTTGGTTTCAGAATCATAACGGTATACGCACACACACGCACTAGGGGTGTGCGAGTACTCCAAAAGTCGGGTACCGGGCAGAGTCAAGTTACTTGAATATTTCAAACTACTCGAATTTTCCGAGCTATTGTGACCATACTGTTTCCCCTTCAACTAAAAGTAACAGCTATTCCTGAAGTGGAGGCGAATGACGAAACCATTTCAGCAATCACCACGGAGGAATTACTGGCTACATGTAAAAGAATTGGGAACAACAAGGCTCCAGGCCTGGATGGCATAACCAATATTGCATTGAAACAAGATATACAGGCACGCCCCGATGTCTTTGTGGACTTGTACAACTCATATCTTAAAGAAGGGACGTTTCCTAAAAACTGGAAGAAGCAACGCCTAGTGCTACTACCAAAAGGAGATACGCCACCTGGAGAAGCTTCCTCATACAGACCACTCTTCATGCTGGACACCCCGGGCTAGATCTTAGAGCGCACAATCGGCGTTAGATGGACCAAATCATTGAAAAACCAGGCAAACTTGCGGAATATCAATACGGCTTCAGGAAAAAACGCTCCACTCTTGATGCCATTAGCTTAGTAGTTGACACCACTAGAACTGCAGCAGAAGGAAAAAAATGGAAAGGAGGATCCAAGGAGTACTGTGCTATTATTACACTGGACGTGAAAAATGCGTTTAACTCAGCCAGCTAGAGCAAGATACAGGAGGCACTATGCAAAAAAAGAGGTACCCGCATATATAAGAAGGATTATGTCTGATTACCTGAAAGACAAAACCCTTTTGTATGACACAGAGAGCGGCACAAAAACCTATCAATTAACCGGAGAGACACAGAGAGCGGCACACAAACCTATCAATTAACCGGAGAGGTCTCACAAGGGTCAGTGCTAGGCCCACTATTGTGGAACATCATGTACGATGGCGTACTTAGGCTAGAGCTACCCGAAGGTGCAAGAGTTGTAGGGTTTGCAGATGACATTGCAGTAGTTATAGTAGCAAAGCAAAAGGAAAAGGTAACGGAAATTGCTAACCAGGTAGTAAGTATAATCCACGATTGGATAAACCAGACTGGACTTAAGCTTGCAAGCAATAAATGGAGGCTATTCTTATATCCAGTAGGAAAAAAAATAGAGACAATAACGCTGTCAGTGGACGGACCTGAAATAAACTCTCAGCCGACCATTAAGTACCTGGGAATCACCATAGACGCCAGACTAACGTTTAAGCAGCATCTTGAGAGGGCGAGCAATAAGGCAGCAAAAGTCGGTGCTGCACTATCGCGACTAATGCCAAATATAGATGGGCCAACGCAGGGCCGAAGGTTACTCCTAGCCAGTGTAACTACATCAATTATGTTATATAGTGCCCCAATATGGGCAGACGCTATGTTGGTGAAGTCCTATGCACGAAAGCTGTCAACAGTTTATAGGAGAAGTGCATTGCGGGTCACTTTTGCCTACCGAACAGTATCAGAAGATGCAGTGTGCGTTATTTCAAGTATGCCGCCTATTGACCTCCTAGCAACAGAACGAAAGAATATATACGAAGAAAACCGGCGTGATGACAATACTCAAAAGAAAGTTTGGAAATCCGCAAAGGAACAAACCCTATCTGAGTGGCAAAGACGATGGGACTCCAGTAGAAATGGGCGATGGACGCACCGCCTCATACCATGTACTGTTGGCTGGACCAATAGACGACACAGGGAAGTGAATTATTACCTTACGCAGTTTTTGAGCGGATATGGGTACTTTCGAGCCTAACTACACCGCTTTAAGATAGAGGATTGCCCAGTATGTTTGGAAACAAACGAAGATGCGGAACATGTCTTCTGCAACTGTTCGCGATACGAAATGGAACGAGAGGGACTCGAGCGGTACCTTCAGGCTAGGGTGACCCCTGAGTCAATGATAACAGCTATGCTAGCGTGGAAAGATGGCTGGTGCGCAGTAAACAACTACGTAAGGACTATTATCAAGAAGGTTAGAAATGACGAAGAGGGCCACGAGGTGATAGATACAAAACGCTCCTCGGACTGATGCAAAGGAACGTAGACCACAGAGTTGAGCATAGACTCCCTCACCCGATGCAGAGGAACGTAGGTGTCGGGGTTGAGTCTGTCCAGAGGATTGCCGGTCGATGCTGCTCGAAGTAGACGACCGGACGATGCGGCAGGAAGAAGACAACAGGACGATGCAGAATGAAGAAGACGAGTTTGATCCTGAACCCCTCATCACCTTGGTGCATGGGGGATGTACGGAAATGTCAAACTTCAAAGAAGCAAAAAAAAAGGCTAGTTTAAGTAAAATAGCCTTAGTAAAGCAGGAAGCAATGAAAGTGAGAGCTCATAAAGCTTATACAGGTGAATTGCTTTTCGTTCGTATACATAAACTAAGCAATAAACTTATAGGTTAAGCTGGTCCTGGTCAAGCCCTATATAGAAGTAGGAAAAAACGCACTGCTCTTACTGTTCTCGTAACTGCAGTTGTGAATCTCAGTTTGAAAAGCGCGCTACATTTATACTCGTCCGCGGGACGGCCTATTTTCAGGGTTACACTGTAAAAAATTTTGTCCTAATATTACTAACCCAGTAGTAAACCAATCCGTCCTACGCCTAGCACAGTACATTTACAACAGTATAAGTAAATTTACAACGGTATTTTCACACTGAACGCGAGAATCAGACCCCTGTAAAATTACTACGCTAAGAGTAGTAAACTAATCCGACCCACGCTGGGTAGAGCAATTTCACTACATTTTAGTGATTTTAAAAAATCATTTCATAGCACTGCATGGCATTAATCCGCATTTATGTCACTTCTATCCGTGGCATAAGTCCTTTATTGCACCGTGAATATCTAACCTCACGGTGCAAAAAAGGACTGCTAATGCTACGGATAGACGTGACAGCGGATTTATGCTAGTCAGTGCTATAAAATATCGTACGATACACGCATCATAAGTTGATCTTCATGACACGGCGTTAAGCGCACTCGCTACGCTTGGGCGCTTATACACGCCGTGCCGTAAAGTACGACTTATGCCACTAGTATCGTATAAGTACAGCCCGGTCATTAAGAATGCCCCAATCGGTTAATAATTGATTACAATCAACCTATACTTTGACAGCAATAACTCTTCGAATGCATCGAAATATTTAGGAACGTTCTACCCTAAGTTCATAAACTACGCTGAATCCCTTTGCGTTAGTACTTTGCTTACCTATCTACGTGTAACGTCATATAATTGTAATATTCATTTCAACTAATAATTTTTTCGGTTGTTCAAAATTCTGCATTTCTTTTAAATATTTAATTTAATTAATTATATGCTTACTTGAATGCGAGGTTGTACTGCTTTGACTTGGGGGTCTTGGTGGAGAAGGATTGTAATCTCCACTTGTTCCTGCATTTACAGTTCCTGAATAATTATTTGAATAATTTCCGTAATTATCAATTGCAGGATTATTTGATCCTCCAGCTGGAAAAGAATCTTGCGAGTTTGAAGAACCTTAAAAGATAAAATTAATGTCCGCTACAATACGTATATTATTATTTTATATATGTATGTATAAGTGATTCTTTGACAAATCGTGCGCGCAAAAAAGTTCTCGTCCAAACTTGGTGGATATGTTCTAGATATCACCACGATGTCACCTATAAATTTTCAGATCGATTCGATCAATTCTCTTCGAGTTATAAAGGTTCAAAGTTGGTTAATTAAGCGTTTATTGCATTTTTTTGTCTATTTTCAATGATTTATAGCTCTTAAACAACGAATTTTTCACTAAAAACTTACTGGATCTTTTTTTTTGTAAAATTTTCTCAACTTTTTAATAAAAATTCCTTTACAGCCCTATATACATGTTATACCTGTCTTATAAGCCATTTAAACCTTAATATTGGCAAAAGCAAGAATTCGATCCAGACTCCGACCACCAAAATATTTATGGAGATACCTTTCTATAGTGCAAAAGTCTCAATATTGTTACAAATATTACTACCGAAGTCGAGGAATCGTAAGTATATTATATCTTTTACAAAATTAACTTAATCATCCACTGACTTTGAAAAACTATGATAGAGTGCATGATTAATGTTCTAATTTTTTGCAAGAGATATAATATATTTACGATTCCTCGACTTCGGTAGGAATATTTGTAACAATAAAATTAAGTTCTATGATTTTTTGGCAATGATCCGAGTGAATCAATTTATTTCTATATGAAAACATGTATTTAAATAATTGATCACAAAGGCTTTAGTCAATGATGAATATTGAATACCAATTTTCTTCTCCGGTAACTTTCTTTATTTTGATGTTTGCTACTTTTGTGATTTTTTTTAGAAATAATCTAAGCCATTTATAAGCTCTACTATAGGCTTTCATTTTTAGCTAATAATACAGGGCTTCCGATATTCTGGGACCTATATTGAAACTTTTGCACTATAAAAAGGTATCTCGATGAATGTTTTGGTGGTAAGAGTCTGGATCGAACTCTTGCTTTTACTAATATTAAGGTTTAAATGGCTTATAAGATATATATATATATATACAGGGTGAGTCATTTTAATCTTTAATCTCAATTATCTCGTTGGCAAAGCATGCCAGCGAAAAAAGTTTCGGATAAAAGTTTTAGGATTTTTCCCTGGCTATCTGATGATGACCTTGACAATGTCATTGAGCATGACCTTCAAGGTCATTTGAAGGTCAAGTCGATTTTTTCAAATAGAAACCCCTACTTTTGGCACCAGAAATGGAAAGAGCGGGAAATTTTACGTTTGAATATGACCTTGCCTTGACCTTGAATTCAATGGTCAAGGTCATTGGTCATGCCGATAACAGTACAACTGGTTAGCTGAACTCGAATGCATTCAAGGAGAAAATGTTACCCACAAAAGTTTTCAGTTTTCTCCCCGGCTGACGAATGGTCATCTTGACCCTGTCGTTAAACAGGATCTTCAAGGGCATTTCAAGGTCAAGTTGATTTTTTGAAATGGAAACCCCTACTTTTAGCCCCATAAATGAAAAGAGAGTGACATGCGTTCAAAAATGAAAAAATTTTCAATATTTCCAGAAATTTTCAATATTTTCTAAAATTTTCGTAATTTTTTCAGTTTTCAAAAATTTTCAAAGTCATTCCATTATTTTGTATTAGTGTCAATTTTTGAGAGTGAACTACCCTTAACAGTTATGTAGATAGCAAATTAGTGCAGAAAAGCTTAATCGTGTTTTTTACTTCTTGTAAATCGATAATTATTATTGAAAAAAATCTGTTTCCCTGTTTACTGGTCTGTAACAAATTATTTTGATTTTGATCATGGCTGATTATGGTCCCAACGAAATCGTTGATATGATCATGATTTTGGGAGAAAGTCGAAATAATTATGCAGCAGCTGCCAGACTTTATGCTGAACGCTATCCCAATAGGAGACACCCAAGTAATGTTACTATTCAAACCTTAACTCAGAGAGCTCGAAATGGAGCTTTTGTTCGTCAACGCCGTCACCATGAATACGACGAAAACGATCCTCGTATTATTACCATTCTAGCGATTATTCATCTTGATCCTCACATTAGTACTCGACAAATAGAAAGAGAAATAGGTATACCTCAATCAACAGCATCCCGAATATTGAGAGCGAGAAGATATCATCCTTATCACATAACATTAACACAACAGTTAACTCCAAATGATATGATTTTGCGAGTACGTTTTTGTCGATGGGCAATACGAATGATTCAATAAGATCAAGACTTTTTCAGGCACGTTCTTTTTTCAGATGAATCAACATTCAGAAACACTGGAGAATTGAATAGACATAATTGCCATTATTGGTCAGATGAAAATCCTCATTGGTTCAGGCCCATAGACAATCAACACCGCTGGAGTGTTATGGTCTGGTGTGGAATCATCAATGGCTATTTGATTGGTCCTTATTTCTTTGAAGAGAACGTGAATGGGGTAAACTTTTTGAGATTACTTCGAGACATTTTACCTGAATTACTAGAAAATGTAGACCTAGCCACAAGGCTAAGAATGTGGATCCAATTAGATGGAGCACCACCACATTATGCACGCATTGTTCGTGATTATTTAAACACCCGCTACAATGGCAGGTGGATTGGGCGAGGTGGCCCAGTTGCCTGGCCCCCTCGTTCACCTGATTTAACCCCTCCCGATTTTTACTTATGGGGATATCTTAAGAATGTTGTTTATGCTCAACGACCAACAACGCGAGATAATATGATCGAACGCATTCGTACAGCTTGTGCAGCAATCCCTCGAGATGTTCTACTTAGAACCATAAGACAATTCAGAGCTCGACTTGATCTTTGCATCCAACAAAACGGCGGTAATTTCGAACAATTAATCAATGGTTAACTCCAGTTAACATTCCATAAAAATACCAAAAAAATAACAAAAAGGGAAAAAACAAATAAAAAAAATACAAAGAAAAATAAAACAAAAAACAAAAAATGGGATGCTAAATCCTTTTGACAACCTCCTCGATGGTGCATCCTGGGTTCGGCTGATGTCAAAGGTAATTTCCGCACAAAAGATGATTTGTTTCCAAAATCACATGTTCGAACGTAAAATTTCCCGCTCTTTCCATTTCTGGTGCCAAAAGTAGGGGTTTCTATTTGAAAAAATCGACTTGACCTTCAAATGACCTTGAAGGTCATGCTCAATGACATTGTCAAGGTCATCATCAGATAGCCAGGGAAAAATCCTAAAACTTTTACCCGAAACTTTTTTCGCTGGCATGCTTTGCCAACGAGATAATTGAGATTAAAGATTAAAATGACTCACCCTGTATATGTGTGTGTGTGTGTGTGCGCGCGCGCGAGTGTGTGTGTAACTTTTATTAAGCTGAGAAAATTTTACAAAAAAAAACATTTAGTGAAAAATTCGTTGTTTAAGATAAATTATATAGCTTTTTTTTATAACGTTAATTGTTAATAAACTATTCGGCATATCAAACTGAAATTTCGGGAATAATAATTAAAGAAAGAATTAATCTTTAATTTTTCAACATTTTCACATTGATATTGTAGGTAATAAACGCGCAGGCAAGAGTAAATGTTAACGTTAACTACCTGTGCGCGGGAGGAGGACCACTGATCGCGCTGCGCGCCCGAGTTTTGATTTAAATATTTCAAATTTGCTTTTGGTCTCTGTAATTCGAGAACCGCTCGGTGGATTTTAATGATTTTTTTTTTATTTGGGTATGTCTTTGAGACGAATGTGTTACCGTCATAAAATTATATTTCTACAACAAAGTTTTGTCGCAAAATCAACATCACAACAAAATTTTGAAGCGTTTGACTACATTGTTTTAGAGATATAAGGAATCAAAAAATTTTCAAAAAAAAATTGAAACCTTGATATCTTAAGAACCATAGGGGTTTAAAAGCTCTGCAATGAACTTAGCCAAAACACATAAAATACCTACTTCTTCCCAAAATCTCAAGTGCAATAAATCCTTTTTACGTCCGTAATCGAGGCACAAAAAAATTTATTTTTATTTAGTTTTCGATTTATTATTAAAAAAAAAGTAGTCAAATCACTTGAAATTTTAATGGGATATATTTTGACACTAGACCCAAAAATGGAAATCACCTTTATCAAATTATCTGCCGAACAAAGCAATCGATCCCGAGGACCAAACGAGACAAAGTAGATAATTTTATTCTCTTTCGAATGCATTTTAGCTGAATCGTTTTTAACAATGGGATGATTGAAAAAAACGCAAAATAGTGTTTTTCAAAAATCAAAAAATGGCCATAAAAAAATAATTCAGAAAATAAAAAATAACTGTTTTTTCCAAATTCAGAATCTAAAAATAGACATGCATGTCAAATTTTATTCATATTGACGGAGTAGTTATACCAGAAATATTATGGTATACATACACACACATCCACGCACACTCAACTCTTTCTCTCTCACACACACACATATCCATACGGACATTTTCTAAAAACACTTGATTTGAATTTCTAACACACAAAAAAGTATTCTCTAAAAGTTTTGACGAAACTCAAAATTTTACTATTACAAAGCTTCCTCTAGGAGGAAGCAAAAACAATGTAACAAATTTTAATACTCAAATTACATTATTTGCTTAATCGTTATAATTCTTATTTTGCTTTCTCCTTATGGAAGCTTTGTAATAGTAAAATTTTGTGTTTCATCAAAACTTCGAGAGAATACTTTTTGGTGTGTTAGAAATTCAATTCAAGTGTTTTTAGAAAATATCCGTATGGATGTGTGTGTGTATACCGTAATATATCTGAAACTACTCCGTCAATATCAATAAAATTTGACATCCATATCTATTTTTGTATCCTGAATTCGGGAAAAATAGGTATTTTTTATTTACTCAACTATTTTTTTTATGGACATTTTTTGATTTTTGAAAAACACTTTTTTGCGTTTTTTAAATTATCCCATTGCTATAAATAATTCAGCAAAAATGCATTTGAAAGAGGATAAAATTACCTTGGTTAATTTGGTTAAACAATTAATTTGGTCCTCTGGATCGACCGCTTTGTTCGGCAGATAAAATAAAAAATGTGATTTTTTTTATAAATTCATATCTCTGAAACTAAACATCATAACCTCGCGAAAAAAATCATGTCAGTGGGTCACGTGTCAAACTATATCCTATTAAAATTTCAAGTGATTTGACTACTTGTTTTTTTCAGTAATAAATCAAAAACTGAAAAAAAATAAGTTTTTTTTCCTTGATTACGGACGTAAAAAGGCCCTATTGCACTTGAGATTTTAGAAAAAAGTAGATATTTTATGTGTTTTGGCTAAACTCTTGAGCGACTGGTGGACAGGTATATAAAGGACTATATCCTAAAGGATAACCCACTGTGCAATGAGCAACATGCATACAGGGAGGGAAGATCAACAGAATCAGCCCTCCACGTGGCCGTCTCTCTCATCGAAGAACAGATCGAAAATGGCGGATACGCCGTAGCCTTACTCGACGTAGAAGGGGCATTCAACAACACTACCATGGATAGCATCTGCAAAGCAGCTAAAGATAAAGGTATACCCGATCCGTTAATTAAATGGATCGCGAACATGCTAAGCAATAGAAAACTGACGGTCACAAGAGGGGATACTACCGACAAAGGCTCCGTCAACAACGGATGCCCACAAGGGGGTGTACTATCCCCACTTTGTGGGGCATGGTGATAGATGGAGCAATAAGGTTGCTGACCAACCTGGGAGTATCAGCGGTCGGCTACGCAGATGATATACTTATAATCACCAGAGGCAAATATCTAAACACCCTACTGGATATTACCGAGTCGACAATGAGGCACCTAAATAAATGGTGCGAGGACAAAGGTCTATCTGTCAATCCCCAGAAAACAGAGGTTATTGTCTTCACCAGGAAGTACAAAATAAGTCCATTACGAACGTTAACGATGCGAGGACAGGAAATACAAATTAAAGAACAAACAAAATACCTAGGTGTAATCCTAGATAAGAAACTGTACTGGAAGCCTCAAATGGACCAGCAGTGCAGGAAGTTCGCATCAGCTTTCTGGATGTGCAGAAGAGTCATTGAGCAGAATTGGGGCTTGAGCTCCAAGACCGTCCTATGGATATACAACTGCATCCTGAAACCAAGACTGACCTATGCGGCAACAGTGTGGTGGAAAAGGACGGATCTCAAGACAGTACAAAAGAAACTGGAAACGCTCAGACGATGGATCCTAAGAGCGGCCACAGGGGCCATGAAAACCACCCCGACAGCGGCCCTTGGAGCCATCACTGACGTCGAGCCCTTCCACAGAACAATCCAGGCGGCAGCCTTTATAGCAGCACATCACCTGAAAAACTACGGACTGTGAAGAGAGAAAAGGGAACACACAGAAAAGCAAATTAAAGGAAAAGACTACGCTGTATTGTCAATGAGACTTGATAAGACAGCACGCAGGTACAACTTCGAGAAAAGATATCGCATTAAAATCCCATCAAGGGAAGATTGGAGTGAGCAAGATCCTGGCCCAACTTTTGGTGCAACCTGGTACGCGGATGGAGCCAGGAAGAAAGGCAGGGCGGGAGCTGGAGTCTTCCGGAGAAGGCCCGGAAAGAGGCTTATAGTACCGCTCAGAGAGCACGCCACCGTCTTCCAAGCGGAAATAACAGCAATCCTGCTCTGCGCGCAACTTGCGGTTGAAGAAAAAAGACAGGACTGTATCAGCATCTGTACGGACAGTAGAGCCGCCTTACAGCGCTGGACGGTTCATGTACCTCCTCCAGACTGGTATGGGACTGCATAACGGCCCTGAACATACTCGGCGGAGAAGTACGCAAACTCTTCCTCTACTGGGTTCCAGGACACCACGGTATCAGAGGAAACGAGATTGCGGACGAACTTGCCGGAATAGCAGCGGGACAAGATTTACTTGGACCGGAACCTGCTCTTGGCATTCAAGCGTGCACCGTCAGAGAGGCGGTGCACGGCTGGCTGAAAGAGCAAAACCTGGAGGAATGGTGCAACAGCACCTGGTGTAGACAGGCCAAAGCACTACTAGGATCACGCATCAAAGAGGACTGGTCGACGGAGATGCCGGATCTAAGCAGGGCGGAGACAAAGATATTCACTCAACTAATAATCGGACACGGGACACTGGGATACCATCAGCACATAATAGGTCCAGTGAACTCACCAACATGCAGGTGGTGCAACCAAAGCGAGGAAAGCAGTGCACATGTATTATGCCACTGCACAGCCTTAGCTGAGAAGAGACATAGGGTGCTGGGGATGATGACTTGCGAACCAACAGCGATCCAATCACTGACCGTTAGGAAGGTGATATACTTGTATAAGGCACTAACGGGATAAGATACGCAGGAATGGTGCATACTACCTGATACTCCGATCCTCAAGGGACGAAACTAGACTGGTATAACCACTAGACAATTATTGGGGATGCAAAGGGCGTGAGCCTAGACATCAGGACCTAAGGGTTCACCGACCCACCCATAATAATAATAATAATAATAATAATAATAATAATAATAATAATAATAATAATAATAATAATAATAATGTGTTTTGGCTAAGTTTATTTTGCAGCTTTCAAACCCCTATAGTTCCTAAAATATCTAGGTTTCAATAGTTTTTTTGATAATTTTTTGATCACTTATATCTCTGAAACAATGTAGTCAAATGCTTTAAAATTGTACTTGGTGATTTACTATAAAAAAAAGCCATCTGTTGCTAAAATTTTAAACGATTTCGTCAAGCGGTTCTCTAGTAAAAAGCTAAAATGTAAAAACCGATTTTTCTTATAACTTTTGCTTCCTCTTATAGGGTTGTCGTTGCACGTCGTTAAAGTCCCTCCCTATTCATCTATTTGGAGGAAGCTACGTGCCAATGAATTGGCAGCGGTTTTTTATACTTATAAAGAATATATTCAAATGTCGTATAAGGTAGCAACATACTCTTCTGATTGTATTGTTATTAAAATACATGGTGCTTTTATCGGTAATACATTAATATTAATTAGGGAATCTACTGTCTGCTGTACAATCACAAAGTATACTACATCTACAGAACTGGCAAGAAAATAAATTTCACCTATAATTTTAAAGATTTTAACTATCTTATAAAATGTTGGCTCATCGTCCCTGATTTTTGATACAAAAATTGTACCAGGCAAGTGTTTTCTTTCAGTAATTTCTACATGTTTGTATGATGTAGCACTTTTTATATTTGGATCATAAATGCTTATATACGTATCATGTGGATTTTCTAGTTTTCCTAATACAAAATTAAGACTAATCGCATTACAGATTTCTGTGATATATTGCTGTAATTGGATCCTAATAACTTATGATAACGGAACATTTTTATGAGAATTATTGCTCGCTGAAAGATCTTTTAAAGCTTTGTTTTTTCTTTCAAAAGCCATAGACCAAAAATATACAAGCGGACCATTATCCAGCATTATCTGAGGCATGTGTGTTATAAAATGCATCTTAGGTTTGAGTGAGCCAAAGTATTCGACATATAAATCGTTGTGCATTTTAATAGGATGAAGCAGATGCGATGCGTCAGTATATACAAATCTTGGATCTGTTGTAATATCAAGAATTTATCGAAGAATTAAATACGAATTTCAAAATTTGTAATTATCTGGTATTAAATCGCCTACCATCAGATTAAAGTAGCGAACTAAACAGAACATTTCTGCTGAAGACTTAATTTCTGGAGAAGTTTCTTTGAGTACGGGACAAGGTTTGTTTGCTAAATCTGCATCACTATATTTAAAATTTCGTATTCGATTATTTAATGTTTGTAAGGAAAATATATTATTATCTATTAAACACGTTATTGTTCTTGATAAAGTTTAATTACAAATACCTTCGAATAAATCATGCATCAAATCAATCGATTTATTTTCTACAATGAGGAAGTCGCGGTATGAATGGAATATGCATTTCTCTTTAAGGGGTCCAGTCTAGGCTAAATCCTACAAAAAAAAAAACAACAAAATATTCGTCCGATAAAATTTTTTTCTTTTTACGTAAATTAAAAAACAAAAAATATCTACTGTGAATATTTACACTATACACTATTTCTACTGAGAAATATCATATATATACCATACAAAATCACTGACCAAAATTTATGACATTTTACTATATAAATAAGTGTTTTTAGGCACTTGCCACGGCTTTGTGAAAGATCTGGACCGTCTTCTTTACTCTACCCGGGTTTAAATTGTACCTTAAACATGCCCCCTCAGACCTAATGAAAGACATTTCTATAAAATATTAATAATATGTTGTTAGCAACAAAAACAGTGTGAAAAATATTAATTAAATTTATTAGCTACGTATACAACGTATGGATAATAATATTTAATAATATTGCCTGTGTCAAAATCGTCGTAATACAAACAAATTGGTAAAATTATGCGATTATCTGAATTACAATATTTTGTTTTTTAAAGTCTAGCTTGCATAAATTTGGAAATAATATTATCCTCATTTTTGAGTGACTAATTTGATTAAATAGACCTGGCATTTGCAATATCTTTTTAAGTGTGTCTTTTATAGGCGTATGCACTCCATACACGGATAATTTTTTACAGTACAGTTGTGGATAGACAAAACCACTATAATGCTTATACATTGAGAAACGCAATGATTCACTTGAAAATCTATTAGTAGGTTACAATTTTTCTTCAAAATGTATTGTATTTCATTTAAAACGTTGACATCAATGTCACTGTTAAATCTCTTGTTTTACATCAATTGTTTGATCCATTATTAGTAGATTTAATAATAAATATTTAAAGAACCGCAAAAACTATAAATTAAATTTGTTTAAATTTTACATTAACGCAAACTTCTTTTTTAAGAACAACTTTTATGTAAATGCTAAAACTATTTTTCGCTGTATTGTCGCTAACATTTAGTGATATATTACATTTACGCAAGCAGGTTAATTTAATTATCATAAATTATACCTGTTGATTTAATATGTTTGGATAGCCTTAACAATATCTACAACAACTTTGTACATACACCATATATTGTAGAAATTGGCAAACATACCGAGAAATTTTAGGAAAATTTTTAAAAAACAGTGATAAAAATTTAAAATAGATATCTATTGCTTCAATAATAGAATCGACTTTGTACATGAGAGCGTTGTTTAGTACGACGTAGATGGATGAAATATTCTCTAAAGACCCGCATATTACGAGCATACATTTCTTTGATCATCATCAGTTTTAGCAAAAATATCATCTACAATTTTATTAACGTTTTCATAGTTCGCATTTTCTTCTAAATCTTTGCAATCCTACAACCACGTAATTAACATAAGTTTTATAATAATAAATAGGAAGCAATCATTATACTTAGGGAATAACTTATACCTTATCGTTCAAAATAAAAGCTGTAGCAACGTCTTTATTGTCCAACTGCTCTCCTTTTTTAGCTAGAAAATGTTACATGAAATGTATGTGTAGGTTTTTCGCAATTCCTTTAGAAAAACGACAATATATTTTTCATGATACGTGCGCGAAAAAGGCCATTTTCCATGCATGTAAAATGAATGGAAAATCGAGTTTTTCTTAGCAGCGGGAAAAAACTACCCCCTTGGGAGGAAAAAGTTTTTTCCTCACTCTGCGGCCTATCCGATGGATATGTTTAGAGAGTTGAAGTTGGTTTGGATCTCTATCTTCTACACTCCCTAATAGGAGATAAGGTAGGGAAAGGCGAACGGACCAGGTACATAGAATAAAGACAATGCTGAGAGCTGATTATGACTAGATTGTAATTATTTATGTACAAGATGCCTAGGTCTGTTCGACCCGGCGGCCAGGCCGTAACTGATTCACGAAAGTGACAAAGCTTCTAAGCTCCCCTCGCGCTCGCCACGTCGTGGTGCTCCGCTAGGCGGCGCGTAAGGCCGCATGTGGTGGTAGGAGGGAACCGCCACAGCTACTCCCCCACCAGTGACAGAAGAAGGGAGGCTGCGGATGCGTGACGTGGCGCCTGTGCTGATGAGGGCTGCTGAGCCCGGCTGAAGCGAGGGTGCGAACGATGGTGATGGTGCTGGGCCAGAGTCGCCAGGTCCTTATTAGCTGGATGGACTTGGGCCCAGAAGTATGTCCGCAGAAGCCTATGGCCGGTGATACCGAGTTGTAAAAAAAAAGAAAGTCCGGCTGGGCTGCAGTGTCCTCGTCTGGAGGTTGATGCGCAGCGTCCAGGTGTCGTTGGCGTGAGGCCTGAGAAGTGAGAAGGTCACCCTCAGGGATGGCCTTGATGATGTTGATGCTGAAGCCGACGACCCGGAGCCCTGGGTTGTCGGCGTTCAAAGGCGTCCTTCGATGAACATCCTCGGTTACCGGAGAACACCTTCGGAACATTACGGATGTGCCAGGACGTCGGTGCCGAGGATACGGTTGAAGGTGACGCTGTGTGGTGGACTGCTGCTGCCAGATCGACGATCAGCTATGCTGCGTCGTCGTCGGGAGGATGCTCCGCTGCTGGCAGGGACGGCTTACTGGATGCAGCAGAGCCGCTTGGTGATGTGCTGGACGACGGCGATCGGCTGCTGGCGATGGCTGCAGAATCCGGAGCGATGCGCTCGTCGGCGATCGTCGCCGTCGTCGTCAGCGTAATAGGCCCCGCGCTGTGCTGGTCGCGCGGCGTCTGTTACTGCGAGCGAGGCGTGTGGCTGCTCGCTGTGCCGTGCGAGACGCGAAGAGGCGCAAGAGTGGGGCGCGCGCAACATGCCGTAGCTTCGGCGCGAGCTGGCGCGTTGCTGGAGCGGCTGAAAATGGCCGGTGTCAACGAGAAGCAACGGCGTATCTCGGCGATGCTGGCGTCCGGGCTGCGAGGCTGCTGATGATGCTGCGGTTGGCGTTGTTGAGCCTCGAGGAGCCTGTCCGTGATCATTGTGGACGCGGCATCGACGCGCTGGCGATGTTTTTTCCGATGATGATGTTTGTAATGACGACGCCGATGCTGTTGACGCGTCGCGCGGCGCGCGATGTGGTGCGCGACTCAGCAATGGCTGGCGCAAGCGACGCGAAATGGCGGCTCTGCGCGACGCGACGGCGTTCCTGGCGCCGAGCGACAGGTTTTGCAAGGGCGCGACGGAAAGAGCTACTCGGCCCTTGCGAGAGAGGTGAAGCTGCGAGGCGACGGAGAGGGTGAAGATGGCCGTAGCGTGCGAGGCTAGCTGCGCCGCAGGTGTTGTTGCTGGCTAACGCGGCGTCCGGCGTCCGTGCGTTGCTGATGGCCAATGCGGCGTCTTGCGTCCGCGCGATAAGGCTGGCTGGCGCGGCGTCCGCGCGATGATGCTGGCTTGCGCGGCGTCCATGTGTCGATGCTTCCTGATGTAGTAGTTGCCGCTGTTGTTGGCTCCGCTGCTCGCTGGTCTCGCGACCGATGTTACGGTGTTTTGTGGGTCTCACCGGATGTAGATGAGCCGGTGAGAATCATCCTCTGCGGCTGTACGTGGGCCGCAGAGAAATTAAAAGCATCGACGCGCGGCTGTAAAGGGGCCGGCGCGAGACACGATGTCTGAATGAGTAAAATGCGTCATCGCGCGGCTGAAAAAGGCCGCGCGAAAAGACGTGTGTTTTTTGGTGTAAAGACCGAGATGCGAGCTAAAAGCTCGAAGTGAGCAAAAGGCTGCTGGCCACCGGGAGCGAAAGCCGAGGTGAGCTCTGAAGAGCGTGGTCGAGGCTTCGAGAAATGGCGCGGCATCGAAAATGGCGCCACGCGATGACTCGTGGATTCCGAAGACCAGTTTGAGAGTTAAAGATGACTAGGTCTGTTCGACCCGGCGGCCAGGCCGTAACTGATTCACGAAAATGACAAAGATCCTAAGCTCCCTTCGCGCTCGCCACGTCGTGGTGCTCCGCTAGGCGGCGCGTCGGGCCGCATGTGGTGGTAGGAGGGGACCGCCACATGTGTGTTTCTATGTAAGTATTTCAAAAATTTTCAGAATTTCAAAAATTTTCAGAATTTCAAAAATTTTCAGAATTTCAAAAATTTTCAGAATTTCAAAAATTTTCAGAATTTCAAAAATTTTCAGAATTTCAAAAATTTTCAGAATTTCAAAAATTTTCAGAATTTCAAAAATTTTCAGAATTTCAAAAATTTTCAGAATTTCAAAAATTTTCAGAATTTCAAAAATTTTCAGAATTTCAAAAATTTTCAGAATTTCAAAAATTTTCAGAATTTCAAAATTTTTCAGAATTTCAAACATTTTCAGAATTTCAAACATTTTCAGAATTTCAAAAATTTTCAGAATTTCAAAAATTTTCAGAATTTCAAACATTTTCAGAATTTCAAACATTTTCAGAATTTTTATTATACTATTGTTTTACTTTGTAAAGTTCTCGAATTTCCCATTCCTTCCATATGCATGATAAGTGGCCTATTCGTGCACTTATCATAAAAAGTACGGTGTGCAACAAGGGGGGAGTGGCTTTTTCAGACTCGGGTGATGTTTTGAGCACCCTCGCTAGAAAAAGACAATTTTCCCCCTTGTTGCACAATATACTATTAATATCATTTATAAAAATATAGTTCAACACTTGAAAAAAATTAAATTCGGATATGAAGATTGTTATAAATTTAAATAAAGTAACTGAGGTAAATTAAGAGGTCATTTTATTTGTTTTAATTACATTAAAAATTAACATTAGACATTAAAAATAGTTACAGTAAATATACGAAATTTCGTGCACAAATAAAGCACACATATAAAAGTGAACCGTTTTACATATACCAAAAAATAAAATTATGTTCTTCATGCACAAATCTATGATGCTTTATCGACGGCTAACTGGAAGAACAACGTATCTCGGCGGTGGCTTCGCTGTTGAGTAGTAGGGGCTGCGCGGCTACGGCGCCACCGAGACAGTCGGTAGCCGGCAAATCTACTTTACCGACAGGTAAATCTGTAATACCGACGCGGGCAGCCTGCATTTGAATTTCTTGCCGATTTACGATGCCAGCTTGCATTCGATAAGATATATTTTTGAAACAACTGATGACGTGGTACGGATGTGATGGCAATCCCCCTCCCGTGTTAAATATAGCTCTTCACCACATTATATAGTGTGCCGAGCTCTCCGCATTGTATCTATACTCTTTTCTCCCCGCAGTCCGATGCGATCTGCAACGATCTGCCTTACCGACGGGTGAATCTGTCATACCGACGCCTTTTATTTAAATTCGATGCATGTATGGAATTTAAAAATTCGTTCTTATCTGTTTTACCGACGTCCCACGCGGCAGCCTACATTCGAATTTCTTACCGATTTAATCCTAGTATTATAATTTATTACTTTATGAATCATTTATTATTTGTTAAAGTATACGTATAGAAAGAGTTTAAATAAATACATGAATTTTTTCTTTCTTTTTCTATATCAATGTAGAATTAAGACTTATCCAACTGATAAGAATTCGGAAGAGATGACAGAAAGGAATAATAAATAAATGTATGCAAAATATAAGATTACTTTTTGTTTATTAAAAAATTATAACTTAATACAAACATTATTCTTAACAATATGTATGATATTATCTCAGAACCTCTTGTAACCTCGCTGTTCTGGCATAGAATTCATGTTGCTGGAATACTTGCTGAAATAATTGTCCCATTCTTTGCTTTTATTAGCAGGCTTAGAGCAAGGCTCACCTCGATATGTATTACATTGTTTGCCATCTTGTACTTTTCTAGCGTTCTTATCTTCAACCAGAGGTGTATATGAAACTTTATTTCGACTCATTTTGGAGAAAGTCGTAACACTAAGATCTTATGGTTATTTGTACAGCTTTATATAGAGAAAAAGGTGGTGATGGAGGAAAATTTTTTTAATTAAATAATTTTTTTAACATCTCCACTTATAGGATTATACTTGACAATGCAATCATGTATAATTAAACAATATGCTGTTGTATCAGCAGGTATATTTTCTTTTGTTTAAAACTCGAGACGTACATCCACAGCTGCTTGTTTCATTCTGCTTGGAACAGTCAATAACTGTAAGCGGTGCATATGTGATGAATTCTTCCTTGCTTAAAAGAGGATTCAAATTTTCATGATAATAAGCACTTTGAAATTGTGCATACATATCATACAACATTGCAAATTGATTATTATCAATATCAAGATTAAGATTATTGTATAGATAATTCTGCGAGTTAAGAAAAAGTTTTACATTGCTAATCTTACAATGATCAAAATTGCTACAATTTTTACTATTATGTCCTTTTCTAGCACTTTGAAATGATAGGATAATAAAGCGTGGTTTTTCCAACTGGTTTGACGTTTTGACGGTCCATACATGCTGAGTAGTACGTGGAAGTACTGGATATTCATACAATTCCCAAGACCGAAAACTCATAGCAATGGGTATATCTTTTTGAATGTAGTTATAAAGTTGTATTTTCCTTTTGTCTGATAAAACTACATAAGGCATAAGCCACTTTATACGAGATATGGTTAATTTAAAATCATCATACGTAGCTCTATTTTTCAACCATTATTGCCTCCTGTATAATAACATTCATATCACTCCTTGATCTTGTGAGAATAAGTTCATGTACGGCATTTACAATAATTTTTCGATAGTCTTCAGCAAAACCGAAAATCATTGATAGAGGTATAGTGATGTCAAAATTTCCATTGTTATCAGTTATTACCCCCTCTTCTGAAACATCAGTCCATCCAGAATTCTCATTATATTTATACTGACTTGGTGCGAAGGAAACATAACCTTTCATTGTACTAGTTTGGCCGACATTTTTACATCGATCAATTTCAATCGCATTCATTTCATATCGCATTTCCTCGAACAGATGACATATAGCATTGTTCACAAACTTGGTATGTTGCAGCGCAGTACCATCTGGTTTTGTTAATTTACTACAAATATGAAGTAAACTTTTGGAAGGTAGCAAACATAAATCTTGATGTTGAATAGAAATACGAATTTCATCACTATTATTGAACGATGCTGATGTATAGGGTTGATGTGCATGAATCTCATAACACAGCCATACAACCAAAATTAGTTGTTTTGATCTGGGGTTGAGACACTTATATCCTATAGTATTTTGGCCTGCTGAATCCAAATATACGGTCAGTTTGACTCTATCAGGTCAGGATCAAGGTCATTTCAAGGTGAAATTGAGAAAGAACTTTTAGGCGAAAAAATTCTATACATTTGTACGCTTTTGTACAATCTGTACACATCTGCTCAATTTAAAAAAAGACGTTAAAGCGAGGTAAACCACCATCCATGATTGTCATTTCACTGATCATACTTGTCAAGCAATTTCTGAATAGATATATATCTATTTATTTTATAAGATTCAACGTTTCTATTGAATAAAAAAATGTTACCGTCGGCATTAGCGTAACCCGATGTACACCATGAGGAGGTTGCACGAGCGGATTTTGTACATCATGTAGCCCTGATAAACTCTAAAGATAGTTCTTAAATTTATAAAATTTTGACATATATAAGTTAAAAACATCGTTAATATACGTTAGCAAACAGCCCTTATCAGGGCTACATGATGTACAAATCAAAACAATTAACTTTGGTTGTGTGGCTGTGTAATGAGCTAGAGACTCATAAAAAATGATTGGTGATTGTATATCAAGGTCTCCCTCTATTTTTTTCAGGTATACAGCAGCAAACAAAAACACAATTTTTTTTTGCTCCTTTTTACTTTTCTGAAACCGTTTCTTTTTACTTTGAGACCTAGACTCCGTAGAAACTGAATGTTCTGACTTGTTAACTGTTTGACGATTCGTTGTCGACTGACTTTCTGACGACATACTGGATTATTAATATAATTTTTTTCAGGCTTGGTTTTGAAAACGATTCCGATTATAAAACCTTCTTCAAATGTAGGCGAATTGTTATAACTTCAGCAATTGTAAGTGATCAATAATTTTAACTGTTATCGGTAAATATATAATTTGTTTTGGAACTTCAATTATTTTGTAACCTGGTGGAACTGCAGGGAAAAACTCGTGAATGGTATGAACTTGATTTTGATTAATGTATGCTCCAGATGTGATATTACACTCTACTCGTAGGGCATTTATTTTTAGAATGTCTACAGGCAGGTCAGAGTTGTGAGTTATATATGGTTTCAACAGTCGTGGACTGAAACCTAGAAGTCGAGCTATCGAGTCTTTGGGGCGAAAATCTACTTCATGGCTACATGTAATGACACTTCTCAGTGTATTATTATTAGGTTTAATATTTAGCGTGATATTTTTAGGCTGAGAATTTCCTGCAGAGTACGTTCAATATCTTCTATTTCATAGCTACCAGTTGGTAATTCAATGATTTCTTGTCCAACCTAAAATTTATTGCTTCTGAATTCCACATTAGGTATGGAGTTGAAAGTTAGTAATTCAACCAATCCGAGAACGTACATTTTATCTGAATCGAGTTCAATTGGTGGAAAGTATTGAGTTTCCAGAACAGACGAAGTGCCTGACAGGCTCAAAGTTAGCGATTCAATCATTTTGAATGTAAGTAAGATACTGATAGTTTATCGATCTAATCACTTCTTATATAGACGAAAATTGTCTATGTCACCGAGTTGATTGCATAAAAATTTTAGGCAGAGGTGACCACAAACGTAAGTATCAAATTGTTGATATCTTTTATAATTATATTTAACTTTATCAATTTTCAAGTATTTCATAAGATCTTCAGGTGGTTGTAAGTCACCAAAACTATCGAAGTAGAAAACATTATTGCCATTTTTACGATAAGCTACCCAGTGAGTACCAGCTCCTTTTTTATCATCCAGATTTATAATTGCAGTTTCTCGATAATGACTTTTATTTGCAGGTAAATCATTTCTCATGAAGACTCCTCGAAAATTTGGAATTTTCAATAAGCGCACGTATTTCAGTAAATCATAGTCAGTCAATGGACGATGTGGTAAACGTATTACGTCAACGACGTTTTTCTTTTCTTTGCGAACGTTTTTGTTGCATACGTTTCCGCTTACGTTGTTTCAAACAAATGCCATAACCTGTTTTGCTCTATTGATAGCTTGAGTGATACCTGCAGCTCCTCCAGTAAGTGAGCCTACAGCACTCAACCCAGCAAAAATAGGAATTAGAGCTGGAAGAAAACCACCTACCTTAGGCACAGGTAGTACACGTGGAATCTTGATATTTGTTTTTCCACCTACATTTTTTATATGCTTACGAGCTACCATTAAAGCTGATTTGATTGAACTATGTGAATCATTGCTAGGAATGAATGATTTTGCCGTAGACTTGATCACATTTTTCAATGCTAACAATTTTCTTTTCTTTTGCATCTTTCTTCTCTTTCTACTGAGTCTCATACCTAACTTTGATTTTACTTTCATGATGTTTGAAACAGCAAAAGCAGCTACTTTTTCACGTAAATTAGCGTCACTGGAGGTCACTCGTTGCCACGCTTTTTCCGCTAAAACTTTATCAGCAACGTTTCTTGCCTGAATATTGTTAGGATTCTCTGAGTAAGCTATATCATGTTCCTTACATGCAGTGTCTAGAGGATTTATTCCAAGATCTCCACATGTGCTAACCTCTTAGACAGTTTCGTGCCTGGACCACAGTACTGATAACCAGGCAAATGTAATTCTATAGGTAGCTTATTTATTAACTTATTTATAAGACCCGATCCGTTATGGGTGATCATCACTCTCGAAAAGTTTTCTGTAAACTGACGTAATAACTATAAATGCATGCTTTTATACTTATATCCAGTCAGTTGGAATTGATCTTTAAAAGAAGATGGATCTGCAAGAACAATCACTAAAATTACCGGTAATCAATTTTGATACACTCACTGAATCAAATCCTAAACGTTATAAACGACATGGAAACTTACTTCCGGATAGCATTCGAGCTGTTTTTTGCGGACCATCTAATTGTGGAAAAACAAATGCTTTATTATCTCTCATAATACACCCGAATGGTCTCAAATTTGAAAATATATACGTATATTCAAAGTCTCTAAATCAATCAAAATATAAATTTCTCGAAAAGCTTATTGAACCACTAGAAGGTATACAATACTTACCTTTTGGCGAGCATGACCTTGTTGTATTACCTGATGAAGCTCGAGCTAATTCTATATTTGTCTTTGACGATATTGCATGTGAAAAACAAGATGTCAAAGCCTTCTACTGCATGAGCAGACATAAAAATGTTGACTGTTTCTACTTATGTCAATCGTATGCACAAGTACCACAACATTTAGTTCGTGATAACGTTAATTTAATAATACCTTTTCGACAAGATGATATGTATATAATGATCATGTGAATGCAGACATGTCATATCAAAGATTTAAAGTTCATCATGTTGGAATAGCAATCACGGTTTTTTTGTAATTGACAAAGATTCATAAATTAATGATGGCCGTTACAGAAAAGGTTTCGATAAATTTATAATAAATATACAACGCACGGAATAAGTTTAGTATTCGACTGTGAGACTTGAAAGTGACAAGATGGCTGATTTTAATCAACAGATTGCTGTGCTGCGAGAAGTAGAGAAGGCTCGTAATGCTATAAAACGAAAACATACTTTATTGAAAAGTCAGAAAATAGATTTTGAGAAAGCAGTAAATGATTCTGTTAAGCCTATTGTTGATCTACTGGAAAAGTTGATACATGTGACTGAGACAACTAATCACATGAAAGAGAAAAGTGAACCTAAAGTAGAAACTGGGAGAAAGAAAAAATTAAAAATAGAAAAAGTGGAGAAAAAAGATGATATTGTAGAAGATAGTGAAGGTGATATTGAAGTTGATACTGAAGATGATATTAAGTTTGAGTCAGCTTTAAGTGAGTCTGAAGAAGAAGATCTTGAAGAGACTATTAAAAAGAAAAAAAAATGAGATAGAAGACGAGTACATAGACTTATTGTTAAATGGTCAAATGCAAACTTTAGATACAGTATATGGTGTACGAAGAATGCGTAACGATAAACTCAAAGTCGGTGATAGTTTCATAGATTTTGATGATAATTTCATTACAATTGGTCGAAAAAAGTATAAAAAGAGGCCTGGTCTGATTCAATTGTTGTTCATGAAAAATTCTGATCAAAGTTTAATTACGGCTGAGGATATGAAAGATTATGATGAAATTTTAAATGATACCAACGCACATAGAAAATATTATCTTCCATATGAAGCTATCCGTGTGCAAGACAGTAAAAAGTATACTCATTACATAAGCAAGTCTATGAAGGAAGTCAAGCTTAAAAAAGGTAAAGGCTTATCATCCATATCGTATAAAGTTGCTCGTAAAAACGCATATATGGACTACATTTATTGGGATGATACAAACGAGCTTGTTGATCGTTTAAGATTGCTTACTGCTGAAACAGCAGCTGAAAATCAGAGTCATATAAATGAAATACAATCCATTATCGAAGAACTCCGTGAAGCTAAATATATTTATTAATGTGTAGAGTAGAGCTATCGCTCAGTATCAAAATGAGTATCGATGTATCCGGACGACAACTGATCCGTACTGACACAGTTCGCGGTCCACCAGGTCAGGGTTTCAAGCTTACTGCAGACGGACAATTTGATTTGGAAAATCATAAATTGTGTAACGTAGCTGATGCTACGGAAGCAAACGATGTGATAACGTTAAAAGTCATGAAAGAAAATGTTAAACTGGAATCTGAAAAAATTATTCATTATTTTAATCAAATTTTAAACGATATGAAGTTAGATACAATTGGGAATGATGTATCTGAAATAAAAAATCAATCATCGAGTTATATGATAAAATAAAAGTGATTGAATTTTTTATCAATGAAAACTCATCTACTACTATCACTACTACTCGTGCACATTTTATGTAAATAAAAATGAAAGAATCGTTAGTGGAAGAAATTCATAAGCCTGCAAGGCCTAACTATCCTCGTCGTTCATTTAAAATAATAGATATTGATGAAACATGGCAAGCAGATCTCGTTGAAATGTTACCGTACGCAAATTAAAGGCTTCAAGTATATGCTCACTGTTATAGATATTTTTTCCAAATTTGCATGCCAATAAAGCAAAAAAGTGGAAAATATGTAACTAAAGCTATGAAGTCGATTCTAGTAAAAAATAGAGTACCACGAAATTTGCAGACAGATCGTGGTAAAGAATTTTACAACAAGGAATTTCAACAATTAATGAAAAATTTTAAAATAAACTTGTATTCGACTTATAGCAATATGAAAGCTTCGATATGTGAACGCTTTAATCGTACCCTTAAAAGTAAAATGTGGAAGCGTTTTAGTTTGCGTGGTAATTATAAGTGGATAGATATACTGCAAGATATAACCTTGCAGTACAATAAATCTAAGCATCGGACAATTGGTATGAAACCTATAGATGTAAATTCCACACATGTTAAAGAAATTCTTACTCGATTAGCTGCTCAAAAAAAATTACGTCAACATAAGGAAGCTAAATTCAAAGTAAATGATAAAGTTCGAGTTAGTAAAAGTAAGCAACTGTTTGAAAAAGGATATACACCTAACTGGTCAACTGAAATCTTTACTGTATATAAAGTATCAAATACTGTTCCACGGACATACCATTTGAAGGATTATCAAGATAAACCAATAGCAGGTGGATTTTATGAAGAAGAACTTCTCAAGACTAGATATCCAGATATTTATTTAGTTGAAAAAGTTTTAAAGAAACGTGGAAATAAGGTATAAGTTAAATGGCTTGGTTTTAATAACTCTCATAACAGTTGGATAAACAAAAATGACGTGTAACTATGGATATAAGTAAAATAAAAAAATTAATAAAAATTTTCTTGCTTATTTATTTATTTTTATGCCAATTTCTTTACATTTTCTTAAGAGTACTGGAATAAGAATTGTATGTGTTTTCTCAATCCTCATTTTGAAACGTTCTCGATCACAGGCAGCTTGCTCCCACTCTCCACAACGAGCCTTATGATAGGCAAATTTCCATGCATACATGTGACATCGTCGCAAAAATGTACGCGTTTTTTCTGCTCTTTGCTTCTCACGCTTCTGAAATTAAATGTTATGCATGTTTAAAAAACTAGAAAATAAAAATAATTAAACTGATCTGATAAATAATTATACTTACGTACCTATCATCGTACAATGACCCCATGCTAAAGTCTGTATATCATCGTCTTGAATGCGTCTTTTATCGTCGAATGGACTTAGAGCGATTTTATTCTGTCTTATGGTTTCCACATTATGCAATCGTGAACGTATAACGTGCTGTTTTCGATATTTGATGCATGTGTTTCGAAGACAATCTACATAATCGTCAAATTTAATGTTCTTTTTTACAACGGAACCCTTGATTCCCTTGATTTTTTTCACACAATCTTGACCATTGATCCGAGTGGCATACATTTTACTTCTCAAGCCGACAAACTCAGTAAGGATCTTGCCATTGCACTCGTCCTTCATAAGACCAACAATTTTTTTATTGACACGAGGCATGTTAAATATATTGTCAGCTGGATAATCTGATGTATCAAACCTATGTATGTTTGATTTCATGTCTTCGTAAAAATCATCGCAGTTTATAGCGTATATAAAACTGTCGGTGTCAGTGTATAGAAGTACAATTGTCTTTATACATTTTCGCATATAATTGTAATGAAAATCGTACATGATTCTCTTAGAAAGATCTAAGACTATAAATCCCACGTAAATAGGTTTATTAATTATAACTTCAGTCTTGCAAAGCTGAATAGCAACCAAATTTTCATTAAAAATAGAACTCCTATGAAAATTTGGGTACGATATATATATATATATATATATATATATATATATATATATATATATATATATATATATATATATATATATATGCTTGGGTTCCATATCTTCCATCCCATTTTGTTAGAAGCTTTACGTTCACTCTTTTCCGCACATTTTCCATCGTCTTTCCATATACCGCATTATTCATTAATTTGAAAAAAATTTTTTCAAATTCATGTTTAGCTTGTGCTCTCATCGAACTATTCAGGTCTATGTAAGACTTTAATCATGGAGATTGCTTGAATTTTAAAACTCGATGTATTTTTCTCAGACGAAGGCCATGAGCGATGACTTGTTTCAAAGTTCTATAACCAATGACATAATTTTTCTTATGCTGAAGTGTAGCCAATAGTTTTTTTACTTAGATCCAGGAGATGTTAGATGCTCTGGGCAGAAGGGTAAATCATTATGCTCATCGTGCAATTCATAAGGATACTCTAAATCCACTTCTAAAATATAACCGTTTGGAGCATTATCTGCTACTGAGAAAAAATCGGAATTCTCGCAATCAGTTATCCACTCAAAGTCATCGTATGGAAGATACTGCGATTCTCCATAACCGTAAAGGTTGTTGGCATCTAAATAAATTAAAAAAACTGGTTTCTTCTTCAGTCTTATAATCCTGCAGTATGTATTTATTGTTAGCAGTCGCATATCGATGTGAGCATTGACTTAAACCTCCTCGAATACCTCGCTCTATCAATAAAACCATGTCAATGTCTGTCAATAGTTTTAATCTAATACCTGAATGTTCAAGCATAGCATCCCAAGTAAATCCTGGTGTAGTATAATAATGTGCATGATCTATACTATGTTCTCGAAAATTTGCCTGTATGTTAAATGAATGCCATACATTTTGCACATGTTCATAGTCTTCCATGCTTATTCCAGAATCATTGAGTGTACTGAAAAATTTGACTAGATTAGGTAAAGTCATTTCATCCAATTCATCCCACGAAGTAATGTACTCATATGGGAGTACACCTTTTCTCGTCAGCAGATTAATTTTTTCTTTTTCTAAGTTTGAAAATTCTCTATCAACGATCTTATATTCTTCAAGATATGAGGATAATTTTTCGAGCGATGAAGGCATGAAACGAAAAGAATCAATGAATTTGAATTTAATATCACTATGCATATAAACCTTTTTTTCTTTCTACGTGTAAGATTATTACTTACTAAGCGTGATAGATTTTTTATATACACAAAGTGAGATATGTTCTCTTCCAAAGGGTCAGTCTCCACTTCAGTGAGTAAAAGAAGATTAACATGGTTTTCTTTTTTCTCTGATGTCAGATAGAGAGGTACAACTCTTCTCATCAAGTACAAAAACATTTACTGAAATTCTATTGTTTTGCTTCTCAAACTTTGGAATTTTTTTCAGTAAAACTGGAAATTCAATTCTACTCATATTAAGTTCATCCTCGTATGGAAAATAATTTGTTACTCGATTTGGATGTTTTTTTTTTATGGAACAGGGTGTAAGGCAGATAGAATTGCCCATTTGAAGCATTGATTATCAGAATTTTTAACATTTATGCATGCTTCTTTTTTAACTAAAAATTCTGGAAGAGGTATATACAAGCTACCAGTACGTATTGGATTAAATACATTCATATTAATTTGTATATTTGACAATTGAATGTAAAGTCCAACCAGAATCTTGCTCTTCAAACGCCTCTATTTTAGTTGGAAGAGGTTCCATGATGTGATCAATAAAGCGGTGCCATGTACAGTTTGTATATCGTATAAATAGGCTTTCTTATACTTATTCGATATAGCGAAAATCTAGAAATATATATATATATATATATATATATATATATATATATATATATATATACACACACACGTGAAAGTTGTTTCATTGATCAGTCTGCTCGAATATATATATATATATATATATATATATATATATATATATATATATATATATAGACACACACACACGCGCGCGCGAATATTATCGTACAAATGTTACATGTGAGAGTCGATGGTTTTGATCTTCGTGAGGTGTTAAGTTCACGATTGCTGCGAAAATATCCAGGCGAAGAAATAAGTACAATAGATTATCGGTAAATGCGTTTATTTATTAATCGTAATTCACAATGTATGGTTTAGCTTTTTAGATATATATTATGTGAAGCCTCTTATATTTTTTCGTGCAAATAATATAATAATGCATATTAATCTAATCACGCGCCGCGAGCTTAGGTCACTGACGTAACTGATTGAGGCGCAGCCCGCAAACTGAAAATTTGAGAATTTTCTGCAGTTGCAATACATAAAAAATAACTTAATGAGAAACTTCAATTAATGTAATTTTTTTTTTCATTAATCGAACTACATTTTTTACATAGTTCGATTACATAAAATCAATTATGATTCAAAAATTGCCAATGTCGAGTCTATTAACTGTATTTTGTTTGTAATTAAAACTGTTTATAACACATACATTTTATTTCTAGACCATATTTCAGATACTTCTAATAGGTTTGATTTAAAAAAAAATGTAATGTCTCAAAAATATTAACTGCTAACAAAAGTAAACGGTTAGCCGAGTTTGATTTATTCTATATTACAGTGCATTTCAATAATAGTATGTAACATAATTTCGATTGGAACAAAATTTCAGATCTAAAAAGAAATATGATCAATTGATTAAAGTAAATTATAGTATATTAAATGATATAAGTTATACAATATTATAGTAATATTACAATATTATTTCATTTATGATATACCAAACAGAATTGTTGGGATCAATTAAGTTCTGAATCAAATAATTGCTAACTAAAAACTAAAATAATATATTGATCAGATACAAACCATTCTTGTGTACTTACTACGTATCTTACCATGTCTGTTTCATAAATATTAAACTGTAATTTTTAAATTACCATTAAATATAACTTGTTCGAAAATTAGTTTGATATGCGAGGAGAGAGCGAGAAGGTTCGAGAAGCTTGTCAGCTTAATTTCAAATTCGACAGTTTTCGCTAGCCCGCACAGCACCAATGAGGTTGCCATGGCAACGCGCGCTCGCTCGGTCCTACTCTGTCTCTCTCCGCCTGTTTTGCGAGCGGTCTTCTGCCGCTTTCGCTGATTTGTGTAGTTCAGTTTTCGTATTGCCGAAGCGCTGTGAGGACTCGCCGCACAGTGTCGACCGTTAAACAATATCGTTTGTTAACGCGTCGGTGCTCTAACACTCTTCTAATACTCTTCAATTTTCTATAGTCAATACATTTGTAATCGCACTCTTTTCTTTTCAATAAACATCAATAGTTTGACGGTATACATAGTATACCTTTTCATCTCAAATTTAAAGAGCGTGTTATTATGTTCACATTGATTGTTTTGATCCACAAGTCTCTATCTAATTCGAGAGACTATAAATATTGGTAGCAGAGCATGCAGCATTGTGGTGAAGAATCGTGAAATCGTATGTGGAAAGAAGTGTCCTTCCGTTGTGCAAGCAGTGTTAGAGTTACTTCGGCAGCCGTTCGACTATTCAAAGTCGCAACGATCAGAGCGTCCAGATACTTCCTGGAGTTCGCTCTCGCAGTTTGCCGCTTGGGCTAACTGCTTGTTGTTGTCATGTAGTTTTTAGATGTTTAGACGGTTAAAAGTTTTTTTTTGTTTAGAGGTTTAGATTGTTTTAGAAGATTAGAGGCTAGAGGTTTAGAGGCTGGAGGACACCGGTTTAGCATTGGACTTGGAGAGAAGCCACGAGATCGCCGTTTGGGGCACATCAAATGGAAAACAGATGAAGACGGCCATATTGGCGAACGTTTTTCCCGCATAACGGCTTCAGCGACGGTTAGCTCCCGCCAACTTCGGACGACGCGCGCAGTCCGGGAAATCAGCACGGGAGTCGACGGCGTAGGCAGTGCAGAGGTTTGGTATTTTTTCTCTCTCTCTCTCCCTCTCTCTCGCTCTCGTTAGTTTTTTTTTAATTTTGCAATAATGGCAGATCCAGCTAGTGAATTAGCCAAGCAAAAACGTACGAGCGGGTTTATACTCAACTTTAAGTTGAATACTGCAAAATTAGCGGCAACAGCTCGCACGCTGCCGCATATGCGCACGCGATTGAGTTTGTTGGGTGCATATTGGTCTGAGTATTCTCAGAGAGACCTGATTTTGCAGGCGAACAAGGCGGCTTTCAAAGGCGAGTCGTATTTTGAAAAAGATGAGTATCTTGACGTTAGACGGGTTTTATTGAGGCTAAAGCGGATTTGTTACAGACTATCCAGGAGTTAGAAGTCGCCGCGAATCCACCGGTAATCGCAGGCACGCAGAATAGTCAGGTCGGACCCGCATCGCCCTTTCAGGGCTCCTCGGAATTCGCGAGTATGCCAAAGTGCCACATCCCTAAATTTTCCGGGAAAGCCGAAGAATGGGACACTTTTGAGGAGCAATTTTCGTCGTTGGTGAGGAACGAGGCCAATATGCCGAATGCAGTCAAGATGCAGTATTTAGTAGATTCGGTTGAGGGTCCTGCAGCGCTCAGAGTGAAGGGTCTCCCGTTGACAGGTGCTAGTTTTGAGTTGGCTTGCCAAAAGTTGATGCGCAGGTACGATAACCCTAAGAGACGCATGCATACATACATGGAATTGTTGATCGATATGAAACCGGTTAATCGGAAATCATCGGGAGAGTTGATCGAGTTACTAGATAAGGCGGAAGCCGCGCTTAAAACTTTCAAGGACGTAGGCTGTCCGTACGAACATTGGGACAGTTGGCTTATTCACATGGTCGAGCGCAAATTGGACAGGGAGACGCGTGAAGGGTGGCGTATTTCGCAAGAGTCGGTGACAGATTTTTCGACATTTACAGCGCTTACAACATTTCTTGGAACTCGTGCATCTTCACTTGATCAGGATGCAGATGTTGGTGCGGAGTCGCCTACCGGCAAACAAGCTAGTCAGAAAGGAAATACTTTTAATCGTTCGTCTCGTCATGAGTCAGTTTCAGCTAACGCTGCTAGCACCTCGTCGAGCAAGAGTAATCGCGGTTCCGCTGAAAAATGTAGTTTATGTAGGGGTCCTCATCAGTTTCAAGCCTGTCCAAAATTCAATGGTATGTCCAGTTCTGCTCGCTTTGAATATTGCAAAAGGCAGAGATTGTGCCTTAATTGTTTGAGATCAGGTCATTTTTTTGCTGATTGTCCCTCGCAGAGTCGTTGTTTCAATTGTAATGGCAAACATCACACGAAGCTTCACACAGATCGACGTCAGAGAGGAGACGCTGCGGAATCTACACAGTCGACAGGTCAGAAGGGTTCTTCTAGTGCGCCTGGCAAATCAAGTATGCTGGAGGTCTCAGCAAGTACAACAGTGGTGGGTAGGGCCCGGTTGATGGCCACAGCCAAGGTCTTACTTCAATCCATTAATGGTAATTCGATGTATGCCAGATGCTTGATTGATCCGTGCGCAGAAGTTTTGTTTGTTACTCAAAGAGTAGTGCAGTGTCTGTCTGCAAAAGTCAAGCCTGTTTCTGTGTCAATAGTTGGTGTTGGTCAGGAGAAGCTGATACTCCTGTTGCTCAGGAGACCGTATTTGGGTGGATTTTGACGGGTAGAGCGTCTTCTGCTCCTGAGTCTGAGGAGATTTCCACATCTAAAGTTTTGTCCGAAGAGGATCAGTATTGCGAAGATTATTTCGCAGATACTGTTTATCGGGATTCCAAGGGCAGATTTTTCGTTCGCTTGTCATTCTCTGAGAATTTGTCAGAGGTTTCTTTTGCACACACGAGGCAAATTGCTGTGGCACAAGTCTCTATCTAATTCGAGAGACTATAAATATAACTGAAGATTCAACGTGCAACATTACTCCTAATTTAATATACAGAAAAATCTGGTTCAGTCATAATTCGGGATGAAATAACAATGACATCAAAACATGCTATTCAGGCAGTAGATAAATTATTTAAAGACTTATGTAATAATGACATTAAATTTCGTGGCAAAGTAATGATTGTATCAGGTGACTTCTGACAAACACTACCTGTTGTCAAACATGAGAATCAAACAAAAATTATTAAAAATTGTGTGAAAAATAGTCATTTATGCAGTGGATTCCAAATAATAACTTTAAAAAATAAAATAAGTGTTAGTAATTGTGACAAAGAGTTTAAACAATAAGTATTAAAAATTGGAGATGGAAGATATTCCAACAAATTTGAAATGGACAAGGATATAACTTTACTTTCAACAGAATTATTATCAACCAGTGATATAATTATGGAAATTTATGGAGATTGCTTTGATAATAATGTTAACAAACTTTGTGAAAAAATAATTTTAGCGCCGAAAAACAATTATGTACAAAAAAATAATAATAACATTTTAAATAAGGTGCAAGGCGATGTAAGAGAGTATCTAAGTGTAAATTCATGGGAAGATGATAATAAAGAGATGTTACCAATAGAATTTTTAAATTCACTTACGCCGAATTGTCTACCGCCTCATAAGTTACGTTTAAAAGTAGGTGCTGTAATTATTCTGCTGAGAAATTTAAATTTTCATGATGGGCTTTGTAATCATACTCGATTGATAGTAAGGAAAATGATGCAATTCTGTATACAGGAAGAAATAATTAGCGGTAAACAAATTGGTAAAGTTGTTTTAATACTACGAATTGATTCGACTTCTTCGAAAGAAGAAATTCCTTTTGACATGACAAGACGACAGTTTCCAGTACGATTAGGATATGTCATCACAATCAACAAATCACAAGGCCAAAAATTTAACAAAGTTGGTGTCTATCTACCAAATCCAATTTTCAGTCATGGTCAATTATATGTAGCATTATCCAGATTATCGTTAAAAAACATTTAACAATTCTACTTTAAAAAAATTCAAGTTTCGAGGATAAAAGTAAAAATAATGATGATTCAAATAAGATATATACGAAAAATAGCGTATATTATGAGATATTAAATTAATAATAAACTAATAAATCATCTCTTATTTTAGATACATATGGGCATCATGTAAATAGTGCGCTTTAAATTATAAATAATAATAAACAAATAAAATATATCAGTTGTTAAGAAAAGATGTGAATAGCTTCACGGCACATAGAAAAATTAAAATAACACAACATTTTTGAGGCCCATAAATTTTAGAGCCTAAAAATATTAAGGTACAAAATTTCAAGACCCAAACATGTTAAGGCCCAAAAATTTTAAGGCCTAAAATTATATCCGCCTCATGGATGATGTCCAGGTATCAGGGTAACTCCTAAATGTTAAGTTATTGAAAAAAGATGTGAATTGCTTCACGGCACACTGGTACATTAAGCACTTTAATATAATCGTAGAAGTAGATTTCGTTTTAATTGACATACATACATACTATTATATTACATGTGTAACTCATTACACATTATGTTATTAATATGTACAGAAAAATAATCAAACTCGCGCAACCTTTTAATTTTTTGTGTACATCATTACAATATCATTTTCTTTAAATTTTCCTTGGAGCTATGAACATTTATACCTAACATCAGCCAAGCGACGTTAGGAGTGATGTGACCCTGCTAGTATTTTATTAACTTGAAAATTTTAATGTTTGATATGAACTTCAACTAATTTTTCAAAATAAAAAGATATTTTTTTTAACCAAAAAACCGCTGCCAATTCATTGGCACGTAGCTTCCTCCAACTAAATTTCTAGGTCTAATGAATAAAATATTGTTTTAATATACAGTATAATCTGCCTGCTAATATATAGGGCGGTTTATGATACATAATTTAATATATAAGTTTTGGATAGTTTATTGTCCAAAAGTTTGCAGACTCCTCTGTTTTTTTATTAGGCACGACCGCGATACGGAAGTGCCTTATAGTTTTGTCATCGAAAAATGTGTGAGATGCGATATCTTACGCAATTTTCAACCGATCGGGCTGAAATTTAAGGAGGAGTCTTCTCTCGCACAAACCTAAAAACTAATTTTTTTTCATCCCGATCGTCTAAGTTTTTTTAAAATGCGGGAACAATTTGTTCAATTTTTGCGTGTTTGTGAATACAAATTTTGGTGTGACACGATTATCTCTGAGAGACTTTTATCAATCGAGCTGAAAATTTGTGTGCGAACTCCCCTCGTAATAGTAAGGTGCCAAATTTATTTTGGGCTTAATCCTGCATGTATACGCAGAATGCGGTCACATCCAAAAATCGCTGAAAATAGTTTTTTGATTTTTGAAGTATAAAGTATTATATATATATATATTTATATATATATATATATATATATATATATAGTAAATGCATTCTACAAAAAAAAATTTTTTTCAATATCATACAACTTTTTTCTATTAACACTTAAGCGTGAAAATGCTTTTAATTTGAGTTAACAGGCCAAAAGCGATTTTTTTATAGCAATAAACCAGTTTTTATCATAAAACTTAGAAGCTATACATTTTACATATAAACTTTAAATATAAAAGTAGATATTTTGAAAACACAACTTTTTACTGTGACAAACATTTTTTTAAAACGCTTATACATAAACAACAACCCTAAAAACGATTTATGGTACATATAATTGTATAACAATTTCGGTGTGACACGCCCTATCTGGCCCGAAACCTAACGCGATGCGATGCAAGGCGGCAAGCTACCGCGGCCGTAAATTCAAGTCATACACACACACACACACACACACACACACACACACACACACACACACACACACATATATATATATATATATATGTATGATATGAATTTATAGGGAGGGACGTGCAACAACACTGCTATAAGAGGAAGTAAAAGTTTTGAGATCAATCGATTTTACATTTTAGCTCTTTACTTGAGAACTGCTAAACAAAATCGTTTAAAATTTTAGCAGCAGATGGCTTTTTTATAGTAATCACCAAGTAAAATTTTAAAGCATTTGACTACATTGTTTCAGAGATAAGTGATCAAAAAATTTTCAAAAAAACTATTGAAACCTTGATATTTTAGGAACTATAGGGTTTTGAAAGCTGCGAAATAAACTTAGCCAAAACGCATTATTATTATTATTATGGTGGGTGGGTGAACCCTTAGGTCCTGATGTCTAGGCTCACGCCCTTTGCATCCCCAATAATTATCTAGTGGTTATACCAGTCTAATTTCGTCCCTTGAGGATCAGAGTATCAGGTAGTATGCACCATTCCTCCGTATCTTATCCCGTTAGTGCCTTGTACAAGTATATCACCTTCCTAACGGTCAGTGATTGGATCGCTGTTGGTTCGCAAGTCATCATCCCCAGCGCCCTATATCTTTTCTCGGCTAAGGCTGTGTTAGATCATTAAATAAAATTTTGAAGCATTTGACTACATTGTTTTAAAGATATGAGGAATCAAAAATTTTTCAAAAAAAAATTGAAACCTTGATTTTTTAAGAATCATAGGGATTTGTAAGCTGCGAAATAAACTTAGCCAAAACACATAAAATATCTACTTTTTTCCAAAATCTCAAGTGCAATAGGGCCTATTTACGTCCGTAATCAAGGCACAAAAAAAAATCATTTTTTTTTAGTTTTTGATTTATTACTGAAAAATAAAAGTAGTCAAATCACTTGAAAATTTAATGAAATATAGTTTGACAGATGACCCATCGACATGATTTTTTTCGTAAGGTTATGATGTTTAATTTCAGAAATATGAATTTAAAAAAAAATCAACTTTTTCATTTTATCTGCCGCACAAAGCAGTCGATCCCAAGGACCAAACAAGGAAAAGTAGGTAATTTTATCCTCTTTCAAATGCATTTTTGCTGAATATTTATAACAATAGGATGATTGAAAAAAACACAAAAAAGTGTTTTTCAAAAATGAAAAAATGGCCATAAAAAATAAATAGTTGAGTAAATAAAAAATAACTATTTTTCCCGAATTCAGAGTACAAAAATAGATATGCATGTCAAATTTTATTGATATTGACGGAGTAGTTCCAGAAATATTACGGTATACATACACACATCCATACGGACATTTTCTAAAAACACTTGATTTGAACTTCTAATAAACCAAAAAGTATTTTCTAGAAGTTTTGACGAAACTCAAAATTTTACTATTACAAAGCTTCCTCTAGGAGGAAGCAAAATACCTCTAAAGTTTCAGAATAGGTCTGGCCTATTTTTATGAGTTATATAGTCAACTAAGATGAAATAATGGCTGAAAAGTAGTTTTATACGTAAATTAAACACTTATAACTCAGCACGCACTGCTTGTCTATTGATATCAACAAAGTTACACAGCTGAGTTTAGGTAGTGCAACGTCTATACCAGAGCACTGACTTGGACAGGGAAGCCACGGCAGCTTCGCACGTGTATGCTCTACGCCTGAGGGCGCGGCACCTCTATTTTCAATTTTTATAAGTACGGGTGTGGGCAGCCAGCTGCGGCAGCAAGCATTCGGCGGCATAGCCACGCCTACTTCCTCGCTTCAGGTGCGCGCTCTCTTTTTGGCTCATACAAACTCGCGCCGCTCGGGTTTCTTCGGGCGCGTCTACGCGCAATTAAACTCAATAATAGCATGGCGTATATGCAAACGCGTTACTGAGTTTATCTTGTCGAGCGCGTCTCTCTCGGCATGCTCGCGCATTGCGCCGGAGTCGCCAGTTACTCTCTTACCCTTAAAAGCATACACATCGATCTCCAGAACGAGATGCAGTACTACGCCACATGCTCTGAGAGATCAGAAGGAAGCCATTTCCAGAAGCTTAACCAGGCTGGTACGGTTTCCCGCTGGGAATGAGTATTTTAAAGTTTTTACTAATATCAGTGCACCCGGGGATATTCCTCGTCGAAATGATCCGGGGAGTTTCTCACTTCGGTAAAAAACTCTGCCCGAAATACTAATTACTAACCTGCCTCTGACGGGACATAAAAAATACCGCTTCGTGCCGTCCAGCTGGGGTGGCTACGTCATCCACAATCGGTTGTCCTAGGATGCACATTGTATAAGAATTTCCATACTAATGAAATCATTTATAACAATCTTTGCGCGATTAACCTGTAACGCGCACAAGGCTATCACGATCATCCTACGTTTCATTGTAAGTGTACTACGCAGTAAGATTTCGAGCATATGTGACCTCTATTATTCTTTTACGCAATATTTCTTCTTTTAAACTATTATTTCTTGTTTCGCGAATACTCAGTACAATTTGTTTAGCATTATAAAACCTGTTGAAAACCGGGCTTGCTTCCGTGTCGCAGGCAAATCTGTAACAAACTTGTTTCAATGATTGCGTTGTTCCTTTTAGGTATTACTAGTAATTTCACTTAAGATAATTTGACTTTTGAATTTTATCCTTTCAATTAACACTTCAGCAAATCATTCCTATCGGAACCATAGTTCATTTTGGTATAGCTTCAACAAATTCATTTTTACAATCATTTTACAAATTTCTAACTACCCTTTAAATGTTTATTTTCTTATAATAATTCAACATTTATTTCAAACACAGAGCAGCGTTTATCATCCAATGATTATAGATTTATAAAATTTCAATGTTAGTATATTTGCGCAATTTTGTTTGCTCTAAATTGATTCTCTCGCTATTATTATAAAAGAATTAATTTTGCATAAATTCGGTCAGTTCATACTATTATATTGTGTGAGGATATCAATATATACTGACAATAGTGTTATATCAATAAAGTGAATAAAGGCTTCATGCCACATCAATTATATTACCGATCATAAATTTACGTTTATTTATTTACCTCAATCCTACTATCCCACTTTGTGCCACAGGAACTCTTTTTTAAAGTGGCATTTGGAACTTGTAAGTTCATCGCCTCATCTACGCAAGCCTTCCACGCTGCCCTATCTTGTGTCAACCCCACCCAAGATGCACCCCTTCGATCGACACCCATCCGTCCTATTTTTACTAGATCCGCTTTTACGTTGTCCTTCCATCTGCGGCTAGGTCTACCTAGAGGTCACGTTACCTTCAGCCTGTCCTTCATGACACGCGCTGCCGTACGGTTGTCTCCCATTCTCGCTACGTGTCCTGCCCATCCCAGTCTGCGTGATTTTATTATTCTGTTAATATTTGGTGACGCGTACAGTTTTTGTAACTCATCATTGTGTAGTCTCCTCCATTCCCCGATTTTCTCAACTTTCTTCGGCACGTATATTTGCGCAAGACTTTATTTCATATACCCTGAACCGGTTATCCTTCGCTTAGTAAGAGCTCACGTTCGCACCCACACAGAACCACCGGCAGTATTATTTTCCTGTATATTCTTATTTTAACGTTTTTAGACAACAGCCTCGACTTAAGTAAATTACTCACGGCGTAGAAGCAAGCATTACCAGAATGAAGTCTCTTATTTATCTCGTTTCTGTCATTTATGGTCGTATTCAGATACCTGAACTCGCTAAGCTTTTCAAAAGTAAAATTCCCAACTCTGAGATCTCCCTCCCCTCTGCAGATGCCTAGTTTATCCATAATCATGTACTTTGTTTTCGATTCACTCACTTCCAACCCTGTATCCTTAGCCGCTTTTATGAGGATTTCCGCGTTTCTTGCTACCGTTTCCCTACAATCTCCCAGTATATCCAAATCATTTGCGTAGCCTAGTATCTGCGTTGTTCTATTAAGCGTTGCGCCCAGCTGGTTAACCTGCATTTTTCTAACGACGTACCCTAACGTAAAGTTGAACAGCACCGTAGAGAGCCCATCCCCTTGTTTTAAACCATCGCGTATCGTGAAGGGTTCTGATACATTACCGCCTACTCAGACCTTTCCCTTGCTTCCGTTTAAACATATTTGAATTAATCTTACAAGTTTTTTTAGTACACCGAGAAGTACTAGAATTTGATACATTTTATACGCTTAATAGTCGTACGCTTTTTTAAAATCTATAAACAGATGGTGTATGGCTTCGCAAAAATCCCACTTTTTCTCTAACAACTGTCTTATAGTAAACATTTGATTGATTATCGACCTGTTGCGCCGGAATCCGCACCGATAATCTCTTACTATATCTTCCGCGAATGAAGTGAGTCTAGCTTGTATTACGTTTGACAGAACTTTGTAGCTAAAAGTGAGATACCCCTATAGTTATTGCAGTCAGTCTTATCCCCCTTTTCAAAAATCGATATAATGATAGATTCCTATTTTCCGGTATTGTTTCATTTTTCCAGATGGCACATACTAGTTTATAGATTTTAAAAGTGAGCTCAACGCCCCCATATTTAAGTAACTCAGCTGGTATAGAATCATTTCCCGCGGCTTCATTGTTTTTTACTTTTTTAATCGCGGTCTCTACTTCTTGGTAGCTCGGTTCCTCTACGTAAAGAGCAGTGTGAATTTCATCCCTTAATTCTTCGCTATTTTCGTGCACGTTTAATAATTTATCGAAATAATTTTTCCACAGCGACAGTAATTCGCTGTCATTTTTTACGAGATCCCCGGTTTCGTCCTTTATCAATTGCGATCTACCCCTAAAACCCTTTCTGATGGCGTTAATTCCTCTGTACATTTAACGGGGCTTATTTTCTTTACTGTTAGTTTCTATTCTCCTAATAAGATTCTTTTGATACTCCCGCTTCTTATTTCTGTAGATCGTGCCCGTCTGTTTCCTTCTGTTAGAATACTCTTCTACGGTCCTATCGCTTCTATTATTGTGTAAGCTATCTATTTTAGCCTTGTTGCGCCTTTCAAACCAGAGTTCGCACTCTTCGTCAAACTATGGTTTGTTTTTTGGCTTTTTCTTTTTACTCTTTTACCGTTTTTTCGATGTCCCCCCATAAGCTATTTGGTTCGTCATTCCCCTCCGGCGATGTGTTTGCTTCTTCAAGTGCCTGCAACCTATTATTAATTTCTATCTGGTACCTAATTCGCTCTGTTCTATCTCGTAGCTTTTCAATACCGAAGCTTTCTACCTTGTTTGCTCGCTTACTATTTTGATTCGCTACTAGTCTAGCTCCTAATTTAGCTACTACTAGGAAGTGGTCCGAGTCGCTACCTGTCCCTTTATAAGCCCTTACGTCGAGAACGTTAGTATGACGTCTTTTTTCAATCAGAAAATGATCAATTTGGTTCTGCGTGGGACCGTCCGGCGATGTCCACGTTACTTTGTGTATGATCTTGTGCTTAAAACACGAAGTTTTGATTATTAGATCTTTTGCCGCCGCGAAATTTATGACCCTAATACTGTTATCATTGCTGGCTTCGTACAAGCCTTCCTTCCCTATAGTACGCCTAAACATTTCCTTCCTACCTTTTTTAGCATTGAAATCGCCTAATACAAATTAAATAAAATTAAATAATTAATGAATCTTTTCTTTTTTTACATTAAAAATAGCTTCAACATCAATTTATTTTGTTTATTTACAATAATAAATTATATTATTTGCTTTTAAAACTTAGAGCAAAATACGAAACTTTCGTAGTATAAGAGTAGATAACTTTGACAACTACTAGAGCTGGGCTTAGCGTGTAGAAATGTATCATACTATTTAATATCTATCACTAAGTATCAATTGAAATTACCAATAAATATCCGCTATATCTATGATGATACACTAATACGTACATACATACATTTATTAAAATCGTATTTTTCGGACTCACATACCTCAAAAACATCAAATTTCATCAAAATCTTTGATTTGAAAATTTAAATAGTTGAAAATTTTTTTCTAAAAAGTCAAAAGAATAAATATTGTAGATATTAATTTTGAGTAATTTTTTAATTAATAAATCGGAAAAAAATTTTAATTACAAACTCAACATCGGATTTTGCACATTTTTTTTATTTTTAATGTCCTTATTGATGCTAATTAGCGATGGAGACTTCCGATAGGATGAAGAACATAAAATTGCAGTGGTGTTTGAATCAATCGAAATAGGCGGTAAGCGCATCCTGAACACCGACTTACGAGCCCGACGCTATACCGAATGAGTCATCGCATGCCAACGCCATCTTATACGAATAGACGATTTGCATATCACGCCGTGATAGCGTCATGCTTTATGACTAAAACGTGGAATCATGAAATAACTACGTAGCTTATGTAATAGTTTCTCTACACACATACAAAATATATAAATCATAAAAGGGTGTCAGAATTCAAATTTTAATTTTACTAAGAACTGTTCTTAACGATACTTGAAAGTCATTTGTAAGCGATAAATAAATAATGAAAAAATCTACACATACCTGGAGAAGGTACTGATGAAGTACCTTTGGCTCCTTTTTTTTTGGTTCCAGCTTCAACTTGGTTTATTATTGGTTGAGGGTCTACTCCACCACGATCAAAATGACATTCGTAAGCTAATAGGTGCTTAGTATAATGCTTTCGTAAAGTATAAGCTGCGCTACTACTAGCTCCAATACCCAAAAGGCCAGCTATATCCTTCCAAGTTTTATTTTTGGTTACCTAAAATAAAATTTTTAATGTAATTCTGATAGTTTGGGAATAAATGTAATAGTAGTGATAGCACATGATCCTTCCACTCTAAAACTTAGTCACACTTTTAACCCCCTCTCTCTCTTTCTCTCTCTCTCTCTCTCTCTCTCTCTCTCTATATATATATATATATATATATATATATATATATATATATATATATATATATATATGCGCGCGTGTGTGTGCGTGTGTGTGTTATGCCAAAAAAATCATCGTTGGCGACGTTGCCAATAGGAGACATGTATTGTTATCTGCGACGAAAGGCATCACGGCAAAATTGGCTTTTCAGTACATAGACCCATATACGATTACGGCTCAAGTCGACTCAAATACATTCGAGCTGACCGATGAAAAAGGATGACAAAGACGACGAAGAGGGGGACGACGACGAGTCTCGATCAGCAGGGGACGCTTGAAAGGTGAAGGCGATGAGCGACGCGCCAGAAGCGTGCGAACTTGAGTCTGAGCTCAAGCTGACGGCAAATTGGCAGGATGGAAAGCGTAAGCCCGGCCCATCTAAGGGCTCGACTAAAGCGAATCGGCCGAAACAGCCTTCTCAAAAGACGTGAGCAAGGTTCCGCACCGGGCGATTGACATAATCATAATATATTACAGTGACATCATAATAATATATCACATTGACACGGGCTTGCCGACCGAGTATCTCCAGAAGAAGAGGGAGGTAGAGCCAAGATGCTACATCTGCGGCCACCTGGGCAAGAAGTGATCGCATCAATGCTTGGACGAGCCAAGCTTGACAGAGATTCTACGGGACCGCAAGAAGAACTAGGGGAAAGAAGAAAATGTAGAAGAAATGATCGCTGAAGGGAATAAAGAGTACCGTGTTTCTCCTATATCCTGTGTGCTCTTCATTGACACCTAATATCCCATTTCACTGCATCCAAGCATCTCATTCTTTCGCATGATCGCGCGACGGCGCACAGTGTACCAAAATCGACTTTTTATGGCCAAAATTCGCTCGACAAGCCAAATCACAATTATTCTTAAGGGGACACAACACCTTAAACTTCGGAAAAATCGATTTTGTTATTGCTTATTTTGACAGGAAATTCCGTAGAACACGCTTCTGAAATCCGTTTATAAAAAAAAAAATTTACCGCAAAGTTACAAGCAAAATACTAAAACAAAATTTTTTACGTTCTTTTCGTAAAATTGCGTATTTTTAATTATTTGTTTAATACAACTAATAATTTTAATTTTAAGTTTTATAAATTTAATCTGAATGAAATTTTTATTGTAAATGTTGAAAATACTATTTTTTTATCGTAGTATATACGTATATTATGATCCGCATACATATTTTAGTAAATAAATTAGTGCGTATCGTTTTTAAGATTAATTTGCGTTATTTTCGAGATAAATTTCTAGTTTCGCTTCTTAAATAAGGCTCCGATAGATACGTAGGGACATTTATTTGAATTCAAATATCGCAGGTTAGAATCAATGTGTCTGAGAAGGACAGAGCGACCATTCTGGTGTTCTGCTAGCAGACAGCAAATATTTCAAAACACAGCTGATATAGTCCTAAAAAGGGTGGAATGTAGTGATTTTAAAAATATGTGTGATAATTGAGATACCAAGGGAAGGTTTGCCAGTACCCATCCTGACAAGAAGTACTCTCGAGAAAGAGGCAAGAAGAGGCCAAGAAGATTTCTAGGAGCAACATGCGAGGATGAACCTGCTAACAGGACAAGACCTTTAAGTTCAGCAAGAAAGATACAAACTCTAGCAGTGGAAGGAACCTCTGTGGTCAGGAATAGATTGATTAATATCAACATTCTATTTCCTGCTCTCGAGGAACTTTTGATTTCCAAACAATGCCATGGTCAAGTTAAACTTGGCGAATCTGAAGCTCAAGGATTAGGATTCAAGATTGAAGTAGTGTGCATTGAGTGTGGTCAGCTGGCAGCTATCAAGTCATGCAAAAAAGTTGACGTCTAGAACCATGTTTGGGAGAACAACAGAAGAGCAGTGGTTACTTTTCGTGCTCTTGGACTTGGACACGCTGGTCTATCAACATTTTGTGGGTTGATGAACAGCTTGAAACCCATGGCTTAGTCTGCATATGATACAATCAACAAACAATTAAGTGAAGTATGTGAGAAAGTTGCCAAGGATAGAAGAAAAAGACGCTACAGAGACTGGAGCACTCGGATCAAACATTTGGAGGTTAGACTGGTAATTTTCTGCAGTTTTAACTTGAAGATTCTACAAGCTGACCAAAAGGAAAGATAAGTATAAAGTGTTATTATTATCAAGGATAAAATTACCTTTTTATCACATTTTTATAAAAATTCATAAAATGCCTTTTTTGGTTGCAGGTAAGAAAAGCCGTACAGAACCCAGAGGTATAAGGGAATATACCTCATAATTGCTGAGAGTCCAGGTCTATGTATTTGGAACATAGAAAACTTGGTCCCAAAGGATTTGGTAAGCACTAATTTAAGTTACACTATCAACAATTTTCATAAACTTTAAAGTATTTTCTCTAAATGTTGTTTTTACTAATTTCAGCTCACTGTCCGTAGGATTCCAAGTGAACGCATGGTTCTCTTGGGCTCAAACTCAAGGAGGATACTTTGTACACCTGTAGTTCTGATATGAATGCAGGTATTTCGATTTAAATATTTAGAAAATGTTTTATACACAAAAAGGCACCAGAATAAGCGAAAAAAAGAAAAAAATGCAGTTTTTTCATCGCCAAATCATTTCTAAACATTCAAATTAAAATCCCTGCATTCATACCAAAACTACAAGTCTACAAAGTATCCTCCTTGAGTTTGAGCCCAAAATAACCATTTGTTCACTTGGAATCCTACGGACAGTGAAAAAGTTCACAAATTCTTGCACCGAGTGCCACAATGGTCCAGCAGGAATAATGAAGGTTTTAGCATGATAAAATTAAAGGTATTTATGCTAAATATATTTATAAAAAATGTCAAATGATTTACTAGAAATTTTGGATTTTTGTCAAAGTTCTTTTTTTCAGGGTTTAAAGTTTGTGTCCCCTTAATACAAAAAAATTGCAAAATACTTCTACGATAATTTCCGTTTATGTAAAACTGCTTATATTTGATAACACGTTACATACCCTATAAGAAAAATAGAAAAAGTTGAAGCATTAGTTTGATAATCTATAAGGTGTTAAAGACCCCTTCAAGTTTCTAAAGTGCTGATTAAGTGTTGGTGGTTTATATAATAAGGATCTAAAATTTATATTTTATCAGTTTAGAGTTCAGAGATCCAAAATCAGCAAGTATATATTCTTTTTTTTCTTCTTAATTTTTTTACAGTTTTAGAGATTTTAGTAAACATTTCGATTATTACATTATTCAGTCTTATGTGTTTTCCTTTTCTTCTTTTAGGTTATTTACTCTTTTATTAAATATAAGCAGTTCTACACGAACAGAAATTATCGTACAAGTATTTTGCAATTTTTTTCATTAAGAATGATTGCAATTTGGCTTGTCGAGCGAATTTTGGCCACAAAAATCGGATTTTGGTACACTGTGTGGCAATACAGAGTTATTTTGAAATTTTTATGTACTCATATAATTTTGAATAAAAGTGATGAAAGTATTAAATATTTACGAATAGAATACATAATTCAAGCATTTCAAATTTCTATGAGATAATTACCTCATGGGTGGTGTGGAAAAAATAAATGCATTAATAATTCATTATCTATTTTGTGATTTAGATAAATGACAAATTGATTGTATTAAGGGTGGGCGGGCGGAGCGAGGAGGGGGAACCCCCCTAGTATATATATATATATATATATATATATATATAGATAGATAGATATATATACTAGGGGGGTACACCACTGCTCGCCAACCCCCAAATTTTGGTTTTTATTATATTGTATTGATAAATAATAAATTGAGTATAAAAAATGTAAATATTTATTTATATAAAAGTATTGTAAATAATTAAAAAAGGACAGTTCATCTGTAGATAGTCAATTTAGATAGTAGATTTTTTTGGAATTTAATCTTGAAATCATATTTTAACTCTCGTTTTTATTGTCTGATATATTCTGAAATTACTGTAAATAAATCAATTTGCTATTCAAATAGAAATTCATTTTTTTACTTAATAACAAAAATATTTTATAATAGATGATTTAAAAATGTTACCTTTATGATAAAAAGTAATAGCTTATGTCTTTACAATAGAATTTCAAAAGAGAGGATTACCACACGCTCATATTGTAGTTACGCTACATCCAAAAAACAAGCTCATGACACCTCAATCTATTGACAAATACATTTCTGCTGAATTTCCTGATAATTCAGATAAAGGTTTACAAAAATTAGTAATTAAACATATGTTACATGGACCACATACAGATAAATCCCCTTGCATCATCAAAAATAAGACTATTTGTAAAAAAATTTCCAAAACCATTCCGCGATATCACCATTTTTAAAGAAAATGGTTATCCTGAATATCGAAGAAGAAATAACATTTCACAAAACTATACTTATCGAATTAAAAAATTTAGAAAAATTATTCCAGTTGACAACACAATGGTTGTTCCTTATAACTTTTTATTGAAAAAGTATAAGTGTCATATTAATGTCGAATATTGTGCATCAATGTAAAGTATTAAATACATATTCGATTATATTCACAAAGGTGAAGATAGAGCATTATGTAAGATGAAAAAAATTGAAAATCCAAATAATTCTAGCGAAGAAACTCCCATAGTACATGATGAACTCACTCAGTATGTAGATGGTAGATATTTAAGCCCAATGGAAGCTGCTTGGCGTCTACAAGGATATCCTCTTTGTGGTAAAATACCCACTGTAGAACGTTTAGGAATCCATACAAAAGATCAACAACATATAGTTTACGAAGAAAATAAAGAATTGCAAGCCTTAAACAATAAAGAAACTACTTTAACAGCATGGTGTAAATTAAATAAAATTGATGATTTTGCAAAAACACTTAAATATGTTGAACTGCCTGAATATTATAGATTTAAAAATTATTTCATCGAAGATTTTAAGACAAATAAAGAGAATAATGCTCTATCTTATATTCAAATTATATTAGAGAATGAAGAAAAATCTTGCAAAGATTTCAGTTTACCAGAACCAAATAGTACTATTAATCATCTTCGTTTCCATTTACTCTTTTTAGAAAACAATTCCCAATCATATTAGCGTTTGTCATAACGATAAATAAATCACAAGGCCAAAGTTTTGATTCAATAGGAATTTTTTTGAAACGACCAGTGTTTTCGCATGGTCAATTATATGTTGCATTATCTCGATGTCGAAATCCTGTCGTAATTCAAAGGCGAAAAAGTTAATTTAAATACAAAACTGATTTGATAACAAATTGATTAATATCCATTATTTTTAACAAGATATTATTTAGATTAAATGCATAAATTAAAAATATTAAAATGATTATAAAGATTGTAAACTTTTTTTAAGTAAATATGTTTCTGCAGGATGGAGGATGGTATTAGGTGGAGTCTTAGGGGAGGAGGACTGGTATCTAAGACTCCCGTGGTTATATGGCTCTAGGCGATGATTCCACGGTTTTTTATTAAATTATTATATAAAAAATTCAAACTGTTAACAATAGATAATTTCTAACTTGATATATATCCAAATCAATAGTATAATTTTATTTACTAAATGAAACTATTGTTCATAGTAGCGTTTATTTTATATAATTATATCATGTCATATAATTACGTAAAATAATTGGCGAATTTTTTAAATAATAATTTAAGAAAAACAAAAAAAAAATCAACGCGCCTGAAACACATTGTTATCCATATTATAATGTGCTTCTGACAGTACCTCTTGGGTGGTGTGGAAATCTGTCGTTATTATCTTCTCAATATAAACTTTAACCCATCGTTATACCATTTTTCCAATAAAGGAAATTTTGTCGATCTTCTTAATTTGATTGTAACACATCATTATACCATTATTAAAAAAATGGAACTTTTGAAATCTTTTTGACTAAGTTTTATAATAATCATTTTAATATTGCGTAGGGGCTTGCGTTGAGGGTGTGGAGGGGCTAGCGGAGGGGTCAGCGGAGGGGTTATTGACATAAATTTACACATGCATCTATATAATATAGGAAGATATATATATATAAATACTAGTGGGGCTCCGCCCCCCTGCTCGCTTCGCTCGCCAACCCCCTATTGTAGTTTCTGTGTGATTTTATCTTCAAAATTTTATTTTCATGAACTGATAATTATGTTCTGGATGGTTGAAAATGATCGATCTTATTGTATAAGAAAACCTGTTACTGGAAGTAAAAGTATTGTTTAACATTGAACTTCTACTATTAATGGCATTTAAAATAGTTTTAGCTTTTAGGTTTTTTTTTAGATTATTGTATAAAAATTCTAATTGATAAAAATGAATCAATAATAATCATTTTGTTTACAAATGCATGAAGTTTAGAACATAATTCATTTTTGCCAATAACCATAATTTTATATAATTTGATCATGTCATGAAATTATATGAAATTATTGGTAATTTTTATACAATAAAATAAAAAAAAACAAAAAAAAATCAACGCGCCTAAAGTACATTGTATTATGACTAATAAAATGTACTTTTGACAGTACCCCTTGGGTGGTGTGGAAAACTGTCTCTTTATTCTGTCTCTCTAGTTCTGTCTGACTACTCATATTACCTGAAAATTCATCGAGGTCTTTGATCTCGCTTATCTTGTCCATTTTGTTGTTTATTCAATCAGTGAATCATCTATAATGATTATACTTTCTGATGGTTCTTTGAGTTCTTTGAACTCAATTATTCCCTAACTTATTTACACGTTATTAATAATTAACTTTAATCTTATAACTTAAATAAAATTAGAGGTAGATCTTCAATATCTGGTTCTCTTGGAACTGATACTTCTTACCTTAACCTAAACCTTAATTCTATTTAATATTATCCAATTTAAATCTATTTAATCATAATATGTTATAAATTTGTATTTAATTGGACTGTTAATGCGGCCTTATTTTACTACGCGATAGCGTTGTGAAAGTATGACGGTCTCAAGCCCGATAACGCAGAGAGCAGTCATGTTATTTGGTGATTTTGGTGATGGTTTTTTGAGATTTTCGAAAATAACAGAAAAATGAAAGAATTTTACGTGTTTTGGTGGGGGGGCCAAGGTGGGGGGGGGTAGTGGGGTGGTGGGGTGGAGTCTTGCCAAAATGACTATATAATATAGGAAGATATATATACACACACACACACTCACACAAACACACACACACATATATATATATATATATATATATATATATATATATATATGGGGTGACCCAATTTAAACGGGCACCGCTCATAACTCGTCAGGGACAGCCACAATCGAAAAAATGGTAGAGACCAAAGTTGTAGGATATCGAAGGGGCAACCCGATGGTGACCTTGGATTTGACTTTGAACGCGTTTTTCAAGGTCATTTGAAGGTCAACTTTGGATTTTTAAATAGGAACCCCATTCTTTTATTGCGGGAATGGAAAGAGCGGTAAATTTTACGTTCAGAATGGTATGTTCGGTTGCGGCACTGAAGGTCATCTCAATGTCCTGCAGCCAGAATGAAACCCCGCCTACGTAATTCCTCTAGCAACGCCAAATTAAAAAAAAGTGGTAGAGACCAAAGTTGTTGTATAGGGGGGGGGGGGGGGGGGGGAGAATTGTGACCTCGAATTTGAGCCAGTCCTACAAGGTCATTTCAAGGTCAAATTATTTTTTTTCAAACTTTACTTTTACTTTGTATCCGAGATGAAATCCCTTCTTAGATGTTCTCTGTCCAGCGGCCAAGACGCAAATGAGCCCTCGCTAGCGTCCAAACATAAGTCTCGCTATTCCCCGAATGATCCCTTCCGACGGTTAACTTGCGAATGACTCCTCTAGGTGGTCGCCACCTACCTACCCGAACTCCTGATGTGCGAAAAATAAAAATGGCTCCCGAAATAAGCCTTTTAAAATAAGTCCCGCGCTCAGTCTTGCCACCGCGACTCCGTCGAACCTTCCCCTACGACGCTTAACTCACGAATGATTTTCAAGCAGGCGCCCCGGCCCCGCGCCGTACCTGCCGCCCGAACTTTCGATTTGCAAAAATAAAAATAGCCTCCGAAAATTGTCGAAAGAGTCTCACACTCGGCCTTCCGCCAAAAATATTAACGAAAATTTTTATTAAAAAGCCAATCATCGATACAGAAAAAGATTAAGTAAAACATCGAAGTATTGTAGAAAAACGTCAAAGTTTGATAAAAACGTAAAAAAAATATTAAATGTTTTATTTTTAAAAAATCATAAATTGATAAACCGTAATGCCAAAATATGAATAGAATTTTACAATAAAAAGCCATCGATACAGAAAAAGAAAAAGTAAAACATCGAAGTATAAAGTAAAAAAGTTTTTATATTTATTTTACACACATTTATTATTTGAATCAGAAATAAATTGCATTATGTTTTTTTAAATAACGTTGTTGTTTTTCCATTTAATTTATTCATAAATTATTATTGTTTTAAGTATACATAGATATACATACATACGTATGTTTGTATACATATGCTATACACACATACATGTAAACACGCATGTTGAAAATACATATGTATAAGCAGAATTATAAAGTTTGTAATACATACCATGTCGTCACACAGATTATACATACAATTACTGGCAACAGTTAATATAATTATTTAGTGATAATTCCACTGTATAAATATTTTAATTCTATTAGAAATATTTTTGCAGCAGAAATTGGTAGGTACTTAAATTTTTTGCACTTTTCTATTAGATAAGTAATAATAAACAACCAACAACACTAAAAAATGTATGTTCATTATTTAAACTTGTACAATATGTAAGCTGTAAAATATTGTATTTAACACGATAATAATTAATTAATAACATACATATTAATATAAAATATTGCATCTAAAGTTATGTTAATGTAAAAAAATTTTATCTAACGTAACAGAATATTTATTATTGTTAACAAATGAAGATTGTACTTTTTACATCATTTCATTTAATATTAAAAATAATACGAATATACATTTTCTATTAAAATTTTTGTATTAATGTCTTGTATAAAAAAAGTTCTGCAATACGTAATGAAGGTATTTCTTGAAGAATCAATTTACTTAAAATTAAAAAATGTTTGATATAATTTCAAGTCATAGCGATTATTCTAGAAAATATTGTTTAAGAGCTAAATATTCCGATTAATTACCCATATTTTAAATGTATGTATAAGTTTGATTTCACTTCATAAAATTTAATAAGTTAAAATAAATCTTTTACTAAAATACAATTTTAACTATTTTATAAGTTATCTATTAAAATTTACTTTTAACACTTTTGGAATTACAAAATATTTATTTATTATCTATTTCATAAAAGCTTCCTAATCAATAAATTATTTTATAATAAAAAATTAATAATTACTATTTGCAATTAAATAATTGTTTAAGTAGTTTTTTATTTATTATTTTTTGCAGAAAACAGTCTAAGTTCTAGTAATGCAGTAGAATTTTTAAATTTACTTAGATATTTATCGACTTCAAATACTAATTTAATAATTGAAAATATGTGATTTGAGTCATTTTTTTTTATTTTTGTAATATTTATAATCTAAGTAAATATGCCGGACTATAGTCGAAGCGAAATTGTTGATATTTTATTGAATTTGGGAGAGTGTCGAAGAAATTATAATGCAGCAGCACAATTATATCGGAGGCGTTTCCCAAACAGAAATCATCATCCATCTCGAAGTACGATCCAGAGAATTGAACAGCGAGAGAGGCGAGGACCTCAAAGATGGTACGCTAAATGATTAAAATCTTTTCTTCTATTTTAAATTTACTACTTCGTTTAAAGTGCAACATTTTACACGCTTTCAGGATCCGGAGTCGAAAAAGTGGGTGCTGTTTGAAAAAAAATAATTTGACCTTGAAATGACCTTGTAGGACTGGCTCAAATTCGAGGTCACAATTCTCCCCCCCCCCCCTATACAACAACTTTGGTCTCTACCACTTTTTTTTAATTTGGCGTTGCTAGAGGAATTACGTAGGCGGGGTTTCATTCTGGCTGCAGGACATTGAGATGACCTTCAGTGCCGCAACCGAACATACCATTCTGAACGTAAAATTTACCGCTCTTTCCATTCCCGCAATAAAAGAATGGGGTTCCTATTTAAAAATCCAAAGTTTACCTTCAAATGACCTTGAAAAACGCGTTCAAGGTCAAATCCAAGGTCACCATCGGGTTGCCCCTTCGATATCCTACAACTTTGGTCTCTACCATTTTTTCGATTGTGGCTGTCCCTGACGAGTTATGAGCGGTGCCCGTTTAAATTGGGTCACCCTGTATATATATATATATATATATATATATATATATATATATATATATATATATATATATATATATATATATATATATATATGAGTGGTTCTCTGTAAAATTGAAGATCAAACATTTTTTTTCTTCTTCAACCCACGGTAAATATGTTACAGAAACAGTTTTCAATGCACCTGTATTTTTTCAGATTTTTAAATTATTTTTTACCAAAATAGTAGGGAGCCAAAGATGTCAATTTTGGCAATTTTTGGGGTTTCAGTACAAATTAATTAATTCATAGCTTCTCAGGTAAGCATTTTTCACTATGGACATGAATATAGTTTTTTGTAAAAATTTTTCACCTCATTAATGAAAATACCCTTAAAGTCATATATACACACACACACACACACACACACACATATATATATATATATATATATATATATATATACATATGTTATAACTATCTTATAAGCCATTTAAACCTTAATATTAGTGACAGTAGGAGTTCGATCCGGACTACAACCACCAAAAATTTCATGGAGATACCTTATTATAGTGCAAAAGTTCCTGTATGGGTTCCAGAATGGCAGAGACCCTGTATCTTTGGCTAAAAATGAAGATATCCATAAATTTGTGCTGAAATGATTAAAATTCAAATTTGACGATGAGGATCGGCCTCGGCTAACTCAGCGTCTCCGCTTTAGCGAACCGCAAAGAATGGCGGGATCCTTTCTGCTTGGCCGACTGAAATGGAAGTTGGAAGCAGGGTTTGCATGCAGAATAAAGATTCTCACTCGATATATTTGTGTTTGATCTTTCGGGCTAACTTCGCCCGGTATAACATTTATTTACCCAAATTGACAAATAGAACTTCTTCCGGCCGACGCTCGGTCCGGGTATTATATGCTTGCGTGTATATTATGTGCACGAGACGCTTACCGAGGTTATGTGTTTCTAGTCGCACTAACTTAACGCGTGAAACTAGCTAATCTATCTATAGCGTCTATCGCGCTGTTTGTACTATGCACTTTTCGCGCGTGCGCGCGCGAGAGAGAAAGAGAGAGAGAGAGAGTAACAGGTGCACTGCGCGCCGACACTTACAAGGTATTCGATGCGATGTCGGTCTATGCTGCGTCGTTCGAAGTCAGCCGCACGCTGCTCCGGGAATCCGTTGAGCTGATTACGCCCTGTCTCTTCTCGCCCTCGTATGCCTAGGAGATTCTGCCTGCGGCTGCGCCTCTCTCGCCGATCGGGTTAATGCTTGCCCTGGTCGATCGGGATCACCGGTCAGAGTCCCGCTGCGTGCGCTGCTCGCCTCGTCGACAGCGCCGGGCGCTTCTTGCTGCTATCGCAGCTATCGGAAGAGTCACCAGGCTCGGTTTCGCGGCTTCGTATTTAGGTTCCCCTCTCCTTCGAGATGTGTTGTCGTCTGTTCGCTCGGCGACTAGGGGTCGTTTCGGATATAGCGCTGGCTCTCGTTTCGCACTTTACCTTTTCTCTGTCTCTCTGTCTCTCTCTCTCTCTCTCTCTCTCTCTCTCTCTCTCTCTCTCTCTCTCTCTCTCTCTCTCTCTCTCTCTCTCTCTCTCGCACCTACCTCGCTTACCCTATGTTATGCTTCGCGGGCGACTCCTGTCGCCTCGGCATGCGTCTCGTAGAGCGCGTGTCCTGTAATGTATGTATGTGCGTAAGCGCCGCTTGCGCGCTTGTGTGTGCTGTGTGCACGCCGCCTTTGGCGTGTGTGTGCACTGTCACATACTTAAGTCGTGAATAAAAAAATTTATATTTTTGTTCGTATTACTTAAAAAATATGTATGTTTGTACGTACATACGTACGCTATTTAGCTCACGTTTATTATAAAAAATATAAAAACTGTATATTTCAAAATTAATCATCGATTTCCAAATTAAAGAAACCTAATATCATGTAGTGTAACGGGGTATTCGGGAACTAAATGGCATAAAAGTAAAGCGACGAGAAGGATTCGAATCCACGTCCACGAGATTTTAAGGCGCGCGCTCTACCACTGAGCCAACGACGCACTACCCTACACTCGCACCGACTAGCTCTTGCGGGCGCTGTTTTCGCCCGTTACAGTAGACATACACTGCATGCCTAGCATGCGTCTGCTTTCCATGAGCGTAAAGCATCGAAAGGGGAGAGTCGTACTAGCGCAGCGTCCATATGTAGTACGACTCTCACATACATGGTTCTAGTGGGGAGTCACACATGCGTGTCTTTCCTATACGCTGCTCTACCTCTCATGAACAGCGCTCCTGCGTAACCTACCTCTTTATGATTTAGTATAATGTACAGATAAATGTACTCTCTTTACAACGCACCTTCTTAAATTTGTGCTGTACATTATGTATTTAAATTCAACAATTCTCTAAGTTTTACAAGCTTTTCTTTACATAACTATTAATAGTTCTCTGAACTTTACAAACTTTCCTTTACATAGAGATGTTGTAAAAATATCCGCAACATTTTCGTTTGTGTCTTGAATATCAACTTATTTTTCACGTTTCCAATTATAGTATAATAATTTATTTCAATGTACTTAGAATTTTTTGTAAAATTACTATTATTTGCAATATTTATCGCTCTCGTATTATCCTCATAAATTTTGAACGGTTCATTTACATTTATTTCAAATATTTTGACGAACTCTCTAATATATTTTAACTCGCTTACAACTTCTGATAATGCTACATACTCTGCCTATGTCGATGCTTTTGTTACACACTTGTGTTTCCTTGACTTCCAGTCAATTACATTTCCAAAGCCCCTAATTACATAACCAGATGTGTACTTTCTGTCTAAATTATCACCAGCCCAATCTGCTTCTATATAACAATTAATAGAATTATAATTTTCTTTATTTTTATAATGTAATGTCTTTTATAAATACATGTATTTCAAAACTCTCAAAGAATATTTCCAGTAAGTATGAACATAACAAATTTAATACCTACTCAAATAATTTACAGTAAAACTTATATCCGGTCTGGTACATGAGCTTATCTACATAACGTTAAAATATTATATTTGATCATTTTTGTGAAAATCCCCCAATACTCGTGAATTTATATATTTTTATCATGCTTCTTTGCGGTATGTATGTGCAGACAATATATACGCTTCATCCTACTGTAAACAAATTTACATCTCTTCTTTTATTAATCAGTTTGTAGGCAAAATTTTGATCGGAATAATGTCCATGGTCACGTAGCACATCAATTCTTTTATAAATATACATATTTTTACTATGTTTTTTGCGGTATGTATGTGCGGAAGTTTAGAATCAATCATTCTACCGTAAAAAAATTTACGTTTCTTTTTTTTAAACATTTTTCAAGCAAAATGTTGATTTGAAAAATATCTGTTATCTTTTTGCACATAAATTGTTTTACGGATTGTTGAAAGAAGTAGAGAATTATATTGTTATATTAGAGTATGTATATATGTATATACATATTGCTATAACTATAATATAACTGTATTATAACTATATTAATATAATTACATCAATTTATATCAACTTATATTATTTTTTATAAAATTCTAATACAAAAAATAAAATTAAAATTTACAAAATATGTATAAATGAATATTCTTATCGAATTCCATCAATTAAAAAAAACATTCAGTATTTATATAAAATTATTATTAAAATTACATGTTGTTTTATTAATTTAAGAACAAATTAATATTGCATACAATATTTCTGTAGTACAATACTTCTTAATTCTTATAAACTACCTATAGTCAAAATATTGATTTTACTGTATCGGTCTTCCCGAGGCATGTTATGTAGCGAAAAGAACAAAAACTTTTATAATATTTCCTCTTCTTATCTCAACGTTTCGAAGGATAATGCCGCCCTCATCAGGAGAAATTATGGAGAAATTACTCGGTACAAAATTTTCGAGAAGGCGCTTCCCGGCCGCGTGGCGGGGGGGACGTAGGTGAACAGTGTCTCTCTCAGCTGTTCGATTCTAATTCAATATTCAATAATATACCTATAGTTATCCCTATTGATAAATCTCAAATGAGATTTCTACTACTAGGTAAATTACTTTGTTAGGTTTACTTCTGAAATACTCTTATTAAGTTTGTTATAATTAAAAATTATTTTTTTAAATAACAAAACCCAATTGAAAAATACATGCATTGAAGCATTTTGAGCAATATTTTGATTTTAAAATATTAGACATGAAAATTTCAGGTAAGAAAATCATAGTGATTCTTCAATATAGTGTCTTTTGATTATTACCAACTGAATTTTATCTATTTATAAAATTTTTAAAATCCGTACGTAAAATCACAGAGAAAATTTTGACCGAAGATCTCATTTGAGATTTTTCAATAAGGATTGTTAAAATAGTATATATCGATACAAGTGCGCTCACTCTTGCTTCACTCGGCCGACAAACCTCCTACTCGTGTGAAATCAAATTTCCGCATGTGTATCGAACGTTATTTTTTGATACAGGGGGCGAAAAATGTGCTTGAACGCACGCGGAGCATGTGTTAGTGCATTTTACGCCCACTTTATCGAAAAATATTCTAAATGCTGACATAGTCAATAATTTAGATAAGTATTGAATGAAATGATAATTAAATTAATTGATCTTTATGTAAGGATATAAAATATGATTTTATATAAAATTACATAATTTTTCATACTTGTATTGGCCTCTAGTGGAAAAAAAATCATGCACATTTTCGAAATCAAGTTAATCTTCTTTACTTGACTTGAGAGTCGGAGTAAAAGAAAAAATATTTTTATCATAATACTCAATACCAATACATTTTTCGTCTCTTTCGACAACGTCGACGTGTCTCGCAACTATCATTCTACGTTTAATAAGACCCTACTTCAATATAACCTAACAAAATTCCCATTTCAGCTTTTTTTTTATCATATTTTGATTTTCTCATTTGTTCTGGTTTCCTAATAAAAATTCCCGTAAAATTTTTAATTTTTAACACTAGGCTTCCTTTTAAAGAATATCTTATACAGAGTTTTCTTTTAAACTGTATTTGCTAAAGTAAGATTTTTTAAGTAACTCGCAGCACTAATTATTTTTGGCCAATATTTTTTGTCTACTTGGGCCTTATCTAATAAACAACGCGTCATATCCATTGTTGTTGGACTGAACCTTTCGGCAGTACCATTTAATTCGTGTTCGGGTGTTATACAATTGTTTATATAAATACCTCTTTCATTTGAGAATTTATAAAAACCATTGCTTATGTATTCTGTACCATTATCGCACCTTATTGTTTTTACTCTTTTTTCTGTTAAATTTTTAACTTCATTTACATGCTTTATCATACAATCAAATACTTCATCCTTAGATTTTATGCGATAAACTTTAGCTATTTTGCTGTAACTACCAATAAAAGAAACAATATATTTCTCACCGTTGGGACCCGGGATCTTAAAACTACCACATACGTCAGTGTGTATTAGTTCTAGTATATTTCTTGCTTTTGTTCTATTATTATTAAACGGTAAATTATGCATTCTGTTCTCTATCCAAGTTTTACATTTTATTACTTTAGATTCAAATTTAATGGAATACCCGTCAATAACTGTTGTTTATTGAAAATATTCATACAGCCAAAAACCGCTGCCAAGTCATTGGCACTTAACTACCTCCTATTCCTCTAGTGGAAGATAATTACATGTTTTCTAAAAAATCTGTACAGATATATGATATTCTTTTGACGATTTGACAGTTTAGATGCATGTACTCTATATGAGTCAATCAGGTAGAGGTGTGGGGTGTTTGTTAAAGGGGTGAAACAAAAAATTTAGTAATTATAACTTTTCCTCTAGGAAGAAGCTACCCTGGTTGAATCGGTAACCCACTTAATGGCCAGTTCTTGGAATGGAATCTAAGAACTAGACAGTTTTCTTTGCCATTTCTTAGGCAGAATGTAACGCTTTTTCTCCAACTTAATAGGCAGTTCTTGAATTCAATCTGCTCACCTTGTTCTTAAGTACAAACTGCCCATTAGTTGGTCGAGTAACACAGCTAGGTAACACGTGTTTATCACAGTTTGAGGTTAGAATTAGAAAATTAGTTTAAAGGAAAGTATGGAATAACTTTTTGCATCAGAAAAAATTCTGTCTGACCGCAGACTTGAACCCACACCCTGCCCGAGGCCAAATAAGTAGCGGCCGTGTGCCTTAGCCGACTGAGCCACGGAGACGTTGTTCCACACAGACCCTACGAGCTTCGCCATATGTTTGAATTATACAAATTATTCAGCTTAGGCCTAAATATTAATAATTTTGTATTTTACATCCAATAAATTAATTGATTTATTAATATTTTCATAAAATATAATGCTCAGCCATAAAAATGCTTAAGATATCGCTATTTTTAGGAAATTGAAGATGTCCAGTTTTTTCACATTTTACTAAGCCAGTACGGTCTTTTAAATAAGTGATTTTCTACCAAGGTATGAAGGAAAAATTATAGTACAAATAGTAAAATTTGAAATAATTTCAGTCACTCAATGGAAATTGACTCTCTCTCTCTCTCTCTCTCTCTCTCTCTCTCTCTCTCTCTCTCTCTCTCTCTCTCTCTCTCTCTCTCTCTCTGTCTCACTGTATTGTGAGTACACAACGTCCTTTCCGCCTCACTCGCACTTCGTAGCACTCTTACTGCCACACGCTGCATTCGAGCCTCTTTTTTTGTAGAAAATTGCATGCGCCTTTTTGCAACCTTCAACGTAATATATAAACCACTGGAGGCTGCAATTTCTTCAACGCTGTTTCCTCTGCTTTAACATCTTTCGCTGAAACCTAACCTACAAGTTCGCACGGCTTTTCTTTTTCCTGCACGGCATTTCTCTTCTCTCAAAGTGAGCCAAGTGGCACCACCTGTTGAATTGACGGAACACCAACAACATCTCCATCATCAATCTCAGGTTGGTCAATTTCTCACTTACTCGATCAGCACTCCATCTGGCTTCGAGAGTACTAAGTCTCTGGCTCTGTCGGTAGCTTAAGGTTCACGACTACCTTCCTACACTCTCTACATTGTCGACTGCTAGTAAGTTATTGACAGAGACACAACAACATGAGCATAAACGGTGAGAAAATCGCGGAACAGCTCGTGTGTGCTCGCCATGTGTGCTCGCGGAACAACTCGTGTGTGCGAGCCATGTGTGCTCGCTGCGAGAAAACGAAAAGAGGCGAATTGAAGACATGCAAGTTGTGTAACCAGCGATTCCAAACTATATGTGTAGCATTCAGATCCAGAATAGTGAAGAATATTGCCACACTCGCTTGTGCTACCTGTGCAGATAATTACGCCACCAGCACGCCAAAGGCCGCACAGACGAGGGCAAAAGCAGCAGCAGCGGCAGCAGCAACAGCAGCAACAACATCTGCCAAGGGCACATCTAAACCGGTCGTGCCCAAGAAAAACAAATCGGCACCTGCATCACTTGCTGGCTCTAAGGCTCAATCGCCTTCGCGGATCTCCGCCGCACAGGCGACATATATCGAGACGTGCCTGAAGGACATCTTTGTGGCGCTAGAGGACATTCGGAAAGTCCAGAATGAGGCCCTTTAGGTGCAAAACACCGTGTCTGAAAGGGTCTCTGGGATTGAGAAAAGGCTTGGCCTTCTTGAAAACCGCCTCAAAGCCCTTGACGACTTGCCTGCGCTCAAGACTTGGCTGAACAACGTCGAGTCTTCCATCTCTGAGCTGCAGACACAATATCAAGAGCTGTCGTCAAGGAGCCCTGCAGCACAGCAGAACAACAGCATTGCACCTGCCTCTGAGGAACTAAACAACTTCCGCAACGAGCTGGCTAAGGTTAGAAGGAGGCAGAAGCAATCGGCGAAAAATGTGGTGGTCATCTCTATACACAGGAAACTTCGCTGGAACTCTTGGCTTTCATTGTCCTGGCTGCACTGGATTCCACGGTCCTAAGGCGGGATGTGGCATCCGTTAGGACCATGGGGAGACTTGACGCAACCACCATCAACGCGCAAGGTTACAGCAGATTTCCACCTTTGGTTGTCACCCTCTCTTCCAGTGCGCTGGCCCGCTCGATCATTGTGGCCAAGGCCAGGAGACGCAAGCTTCACACTACACTAAGAAAAGAAAACGTTGAGGCTACTCAAAACTTCAGTAGAATCTACTTGACGACTTAAGTAAAGAAAATCCTGCGCGGTAGACACTCATCGAATGCGCAGAAGGGCCCAAACTCGTCTAGCCCCGCTTACCGCCACTGCTGCGCTTTCCCCACTTTTCTCGCTCGGAAATTTTGTGCTGTGCGAGTCTATTCTCGCACATTTTTTACTCAAGTAGATCTTACTGAAGTCGCTTCGGTAGATTCAACATTTTTTTTGTCCGTGCAGTGAATTGGATGCTGCCCTACTGGAGAAAGCTAGAGCTCTCTGCCCAAACCATCAGGGACTCATCAACAACAATAAGCTGCTTTCTCCAGACATCCACAAGTTGCGTATCAAGGCCAGGGTGGAGGCAAAGAGGAGAAGAGGATGCCGCACCTTTGTGAGGGACGGAAAAATCTACATCCGCTCTGGTGAGGACAGCGAACGGGCCACCATGATCTCCACCGATACTGAACTCGAAGCTTTTTTTGTCCAGATGCCGCCAACAACCAACAAGAACATCATACACCTATTATCCCACATTAAATTTTAAACGAATTCATAGTATTTAAAAATTCTAAATATCCAATTGAAAAAAGTCTTTCTAGTAGCGAAGCCTCATTCTCCAAAAATTGACTTTCCGCAGAGCCTGATCTTCATAAGAAGTGACCTTTTATTACACAACATACTTGCTCAAAACAATATTTTTCAGTCAAATTCATATATATATATATATATATATATATATATATATATATATTAAATATGCTATATTCTACATGATCACGATGTATATACATCTTTTTAGACATACTTTTATAGACCGACAAAGGTAGAAATTGACATTTCTTCACTATACCCATACTAAGTTCTTGAAAAACTAAACTTTTCACACTTGCTTCTATGAAATACTTGCACTAAGACTATATATGTTCAATATACTATATTCTAAGCCATCACTAAGCATATGCATATCTATATATACGTATATTTGATATTTTATCCCTCCGCATAATCTTAAATCTTAAGAAAATATGAATTGTTTTCACTCTAACTATATTAAACACTTGCACTGTAACTGTATATTATCATACTCATCACCATGTATATAAACGCATACTTTTACTAATTTGTATATGAAGTGACCTTATATTACACTTCATACTTTCTTGAACAAAATTTTTGCTCGTACATATACTAGATATACAATGTTCTACACAACGCCTAGACTAAATTTTCAAAATAACCTTATATTACACTTCATACATTCTTGAACGAACTTTTTGCACTCAAATTTACTATATATATATATATATATATATATATATATTGAATATACTATATTCTACACTACACCTAGCCTAAATTTTTTAAAAAACCTTATATTACACTAGCAAAAACAATCGCTTCGCTCGCGATTTACAAATAAATTGTGATGATATTTAAGGGAATGTCGTCTTAAAAAACACTGTTTTTCTATTACATAAAACTTTTTAAATAAAGCTTGCAAATGAAAAACCAAGTCTGTAGCGCCGTATTGTTAAGTTTATTGAATCGTTCTACTAAGAGAACAATTCGATCGGACTTTCTGTTTTTCAAGAAGTTAGAAAATACAAAATACTCCGTGGTGGAGTTGCGAAGCTTTTGCACCGACATACCCTTAATTATTTGATGTGTCATTATTAAATATACTGTTAAATATTAGATGTACACTCGATGGTAGTTAATTCTTGTGGAACGTTTTTGAAATGCTTCAATAAGATTGCAAGATTGATAAATTCTAACCAATCAAACGCACGACTTCGGAAACGTTTTATAAGAATTCATTACCGTCAAGTATAAATAAATATATTCAATACAGCCAACATTCTATAAAAGTAGTTATAGCTACTAGTACACAGGACCGGCTTTAAAATTATAGAATTAAATAGAACTTTTTGTAATTATTTGATGACAGTATTAATTATATTAACCAAATCTAACAGAAAAATAATATTAATTAAAAGTTCTTTTTTTATTTACATTTATAAAATAATGTAAATTGTGAGATTATAACAATCATAACATTTATATTCTGTACTCAAATGTAATACATAATACGATATTTACTTTTATACTAAATGATAACGATATCTTCAATCCCTAACGAAAAAGAAAAAAAAACGTTACGCAGATGATAGCAGAAAAATGTCGGAATTGAGACACAGATAACAGTAATCTTTTGTTGTCTTCAGTTTTATTTAGTTTGCTAGATACTTCAGTTGGATTTTTTTTTCAAGTGTAAAATTTTACAATTTAGAAAATAAATAAAAAAATGAATACAACAGACAATAACTATTAATAAGTGAAGACGACATCCGGCTCCGGCATAGCCGTAGCTGCTAGACAGATGGAAGTGCTGCCACTATCGTGACCGAAGATTAGGCCCGTTACACGCAAAAAGGAACAGAAACTAATAAATACTGACCCACCATGTTAAATAAGTATTATCCCGTAGTGCAGCGTTTATCAGGAATAGTTTTGTCTGTTTCCTTAGCTGTAATAATGCTATTGTATACGATTAGAAAATAATAATGCTTTTATTATTTTCTAATCGTATTATTAACTTATAAATTTTATATGTTATTATCATTATAATCCCTAAAATCTTTTATACACAAATCAATGGTCATTAAAATTTAACATTTTTTTTTGCTGCAGCAGATTAATAAAAGTATTATCAATAAAAGTATCAATAAAAGAGTTAGAATGACTGGCTACCGCATCGCGACGAGACTACTTCGCCGGTAATTTGATGAGAAAATTGCTGAACACTAGTGTGTCTGCCTACTTGCTAAGATTCCTAGAATTTCGTCACTCAGTGCGCCCAGTTAGAGGTGACCCGGTCCCCCTTATCATCCGCAACATCTCATGAAGACATCATCATAGCATGCTATGTACTGAGAAAAACTCGTGCACATAACCCCATAGCCCATGAATAACATACAGCAATACAACTTATTTTGTTTAAAATCATGTAACTTTTACTGCAAGGTCATAAGAAACACTTTCATTGGAAACCCAAAATTATCTCCGCCAAAGCTAAGCACTAGGCCCGTATAGCTTATATTCTAATATAGCAATTAAAACAAGCTATATAGGTCAAAATACACTTTTTTCATATTTTACAGGAAATTTGTGAAAATAAAAAGTATTTTCGTACTTACGTGCGCAAAGTGTCACTTTTCCACACACTGAGAACAGCGTGCAGGAAAGTACCTAAGTGTGCGGGAATGGAACAAGAGAGAGCACGCGCATGCGCGTGCTCCTTTGTATCACTAGCTTAGCTCGTGCACAAACCCGTGCGCGCATGTGCATGCTCTCCCTTGTTACGCTCTCGCACGCTCGTTACTTTGACACGCACGTTCAGCTACTTTTGGACATGCTCTTCATAGCGTCTAGGTTAGTGACTCTGCACGCAAATGTGTATGCAAAATTGAACATTGTAAAAGTCAGTAGGAAAAAAATCTCACGATACTCGTGCGCGCGTAAATCATCCGTCGCGAGCAAAGCGAGTGCGGGAACGACCTACTTTGCGCACTTGTATCGTAATGTACTATTATCTAAAATGCTTCTATTATGAGTTATAATATATATATAAATTTAAAATTTTGAAACTACGGTTGTTTTACACCTACTAAGTATGACCGAAGAGAGTAAAACTTTGGAGGAACAATTTACACGTATTGAAAACTCTATCAAAAATATTGAGAGTTTCTTGATAAACAAAAAAGTAACAAGTTTGACAAATGGAAAAAACCATGATTTTCAGATAAAGTATTATCTTTACCAATAAATACTTTAGAGGCCTTCATCGAATTTGACAGTTCATTAACCACAAATATGTATCTTCTAAATGGCATGGTACACAAAATAATTTGTAAACTATTTTATTCATAATGATAATAATCTATTTTATATTTTAATTAATTTTTTGCTTTTTATGTTTTTCAGCATGATTACTTGATGTCACTGGTCGATTCAAAAGACTACTGTTTATCGAGGAGTTTTGTAGCAATGTTAAAAGCAATTATGAAAAAATATGTTGCACTCCAGTACACAGCAGCAAGAAAAACTATTATAAATTCAACTAAAACAATTTTTAAAGATACGCAGCTGTTCAAACTCATGTCTTGTACGTATTGAAATGATTGAAAAATGCGTTATTGAAACGAAAATTAATTTTGTTATTGTAGACCATATAGGCCCGAAATATATAAATAAATCAAGTTTCGCACAAGTCATCAATTATTTCATTGCGACATTTATTTAGATTCATCCAGCGTATAGGTTAGGATTTTCTTAACTTTGTTCATACTACGAAAAAGGTATTTTTTAGTAGATGATGACTGTAGTTACTGAATTTTAATCATAATATTTTAATTAATTATAAAAGACAGTAACATTCTTTTTAATAAACATTAATAACTCGATTCTTATTTTTACTTTTAAAATACACCAGTTTTGCCCAGTTTCAGGGCAGTAAAAGTGCGTAAAATACACGCTTTTACAGGGCAGATTTTTCGGCATTTCCCGACAAGTATGGTGATTTTTTGCTCGAAACTGGGCGGAAAATTGGGAACATTTCTACTAGGGCTGGTCCGTTTCAAACTATGGAACTTTAGGCGCAAAAATCAGTGTTCTCTATGTCAAGAAATGCTAAAAATCTTTTTTTATAGTCGGAGTATTGAACTTTCACCAACGTTCATCATACGTTAGTCAAGGAAAAAATACTGGGGAATTATAATAATATTGAAATTCACATAAATATGCGATTCAATACCAACCATCCCGGACCATAAAATAATAGTATATTACGATACGTGTGACCTAAGTGGCACATTATTATACGGTGCGTAGTTAGCGCTCGAGCGTAGCGAGAACGATACCGCAGCGCCGTGTAATAAAATGCCAACTTAGGTTACAAGTATCGTGTTCTATTTTATAGCATCTGCCTGCCCTTAGTCCGCTATATCACACCTATCCGTGCAATAAGTAGTTCTGTACTGCAAATACCCGCAAATACGGGGCTAAAAATATATGAGGAAATAAAAAGCTAGTTCAGTCCCGCTTTTCGGGGAATAAAGTAGTTATTACAGTTAAGCCGTGAATAAAACAGATTACTTTCATAAAATACACTTTACTGAACACTTCGAGTTTACCTTACCTTCCAGCTGATTCGATACAAAACTTAGATTGCAATAGATCTAGCTAGCGAATACGTTAAATATAAAAGGAGCGCAGACACATGTGTATCTTCTAATAACTTCGAGAGAATTGAGCACCGCTGCCGCAACTGCAACGTCGGCGCTAATCAGTCGGATACAGTGTGAGGAAATAGAGCGGCAATACCCTAATAATACAGCGTTTTTTAAACGTTTAAACGTTTGAATAAAAAGTTGAAAAAACGTTAAACGTTCAAGAGTGTTGATTTAAATTTTTTAAAAACGCTTAAAAAACGTTCTGTTATTAGGGTATCTTACCTCTCGCACATGAGACCTCCGGCGGTCTTAAGTTAACTTATTCATTTAAAAAACTTTTGAAAACTGGACAAAAATGAATTTGGCTTGACGGTCAAAAGAGTCATTTTAATCCCGACTTATAGGCACAAAAAACGTGAAAATTTTTAGTGTGTTACAAAAACACACAGATAACCTGAATTTAATGAAACTCAGATTTTAACCATTGTAAAGCACCTATAAAATAAATCTTAACAAATAAATATGAATGAAAATAATTCCATATAGCACCAAGGTCTACTTTAGAATACAGAGTTAAAAAAAATTATTTGATATAAATATGTATTTATTTTAGATATTCCGTTGGTATTTTTGTATAAAACTCAAGCATGAGTAATAAGATTAATATAGTACTAAAACAGAAAAATTTACAATAACAAAATTTATGAAATGTTTTTGTAAACTTCGATACTCATAGTTTAATAGAACAAAGACCAGCAACATCATTTATTATTTAAAACCAACAAACAATGCATAAATGCTTAGTTAGCTCTAGATTAAATTAGTTTGATTTTTCTGAAAGCAATATTTTGCCCAAATGTAATGTATTTACGGGATGTCTGAGCAACGCTAATTGGTTAAACATTCATACCCTCCCTACCACCTAAAAATTTTATTTGATCTTCAATCAGAAATATGTACGCTAATTTATCCCAGATAAACGCGTTATAAAACTGAACCATAACAAATGATTAAGTATGCATTATAATGCATTATTTGACCTGCGATTGTGGCATTCTTTGCCATCGGACATAAGGTTCAAACCTTCACTTGCGACATTTAAAAGCGCTCTGAAAAACTATCTGTTAAACTTTGACTAACACGATAAACATCGTAATTGTACGTACTTGACAAACTGTAATATACTTTGTAAACTCACTGTGATATTTTTAACTATATTTATACCCTATAAATGTTTTAACGTAATGTTTTTTGACTGAGCGCTTCAATATATTAATATAGCACTAATTTATATATATATATATATATATATATATATAATACTATGTGATATGTAAGATCTCATGTACTTTTTGGAACCTTGATCAAAATAAAATTATTATTATTATTATTATTATTTAGACGAACAATGAAAAACAAGGTTAGGCTAATGCGTCAATCAAAGAACGAGATGGTAATATGACTGTCATATCTATAATTGTTATCTAACAATATACCTTTGCATATAATGATTCAATCATCAAAAAAACTGTAGTATTCCAGAGTCTGCTACATAAAAGCAAATCATTAAAGATCTTATGTTTAATCGTATCAAATAAAATATAAACAAACAATGTAATCTAGGGCTCCAAATGGGATTAGCAAATTTCGCTTTAAAGGTCACATAATATGAAAGGTTTGGTTTATTATGTTTTATCGTAAAAAAGCGAACATTAAAAAAGTGGCTACAGAATCCAAGGTCAATAAAATATTAAATGACCAAAATTTCTGTAGTCGTTTTCTCCCACCCTGGTACCAAGCGCACGTGCGAAAGCCGACGCTGCGCTTTAGGTTCATAAGGCTAATGAATGCGATAAGCGTCGACAATGCCGTGACGTAGCTAGCGGAGGACCAGCGAAAGTTTCCTACGCTGCAGGAGCTTACTCCACTTCGAGCCGCAGAACCGACGGATGTGATAGATTTGTTTAGAGTTAAGGTTTTTTTTGGTTTAGTTTTGACTTCATGATTGGGCATAGAAGCCGGCAGACCATTAAAGTTTTATTTCAGAGTTTTGTTTAAAGATTCTTATAAAGATTTTATTAAGATTTCATTAAATTGGAACTAGCCATTGTATTAAACACCAGTATCAGAAACAATTCATTGATTCATTATTGTGGAACACAGGTTTATTAAATAAAACAGAGCATTGTTATATAACAATTGGTGGATTTCATTGTATGCACATACATATTAAAGATTTGGAAGTAAACCATTGGATACCTAACTAAGCGATTAAGGTAAGACTTTTAAACATTTAGAACATCCAAATTTGTGAAGAAGCGAGCTTAATAGTACATAGGCTTTCCCTATGACCGTTTCCTTAAATACGCAAACTCAAGTAAAATAATTATATTACTGTTAGTGGTGTCAAAAACACCTAGCACTTTTTTTTAAAGACTTCGCAGGATTGTTCAATAACTGAAAAAAGTTCTCCAGAAATTCATTTTTGTGGATATAGATATTTATTCTCATAACATCCTACTTTAATAACAGTCTATAATCGAAAAGTAGGTATTTAGCGATAATTTGAATTAGCTTTTAAACAATTTCGCAAGAAGCAGAATTCGTTCTTAGAACTCTTTCTTTTCAGCCTAACTATCAATGATCGTTAGGATGTTCATTTTATACGTAAGCGAAAGCAATATAGACATTAGGTTTTGAGAACTCGGGTCTTGATGTCGTTAGAACATATAACGCAGGCGCGCTTACGAATTGCTTCCTCTCCGCGGCAACTTCGGCGCTGCTTCGCGCGGTTAAAAGCAGCGGCAGCTCAAGCGCAGCGACACTCGCTTTCCAGCAATCAGCACGTCTTGACGGCAGCAGCCCCGCATACATACATATATACATATCCACACACACACACACACACATATATATATATATATATATATATATATATATATATATATATATATATATATAGAGCCAAAGATACAGGGTCTCTGCCACTACTTTTGCACTATAAGGTATCCCTATGAATTTTTTAGCGGTCGTATTCCGGATCGAACTCTTACTTTCAACAATATTAAGGTTTCAATGGCTGATAAGGTAGGTATAACGCATATATATGACTTTCAGGGTATTTTTATTAAAAAGGTAAGAAAAATTTACAAAAAAAAGTATAACTATGTCTATAGTGAAAAATGCTTCCCTGAGGAGCTATGAATTAATTAATTTGTGCTGAAAACCCAAAAATTGCCAAAATTGACATCTTTGGCTCCCTACCATTTTGGTAAAAAGTAATTTGAAAATCTGAAATATTTAGGTGCATTAAAAACTGTTTCTGGAACATATTTACTGTGGGTTGAAGAAGAAAAAATGTTTGATTTGACAGAGAACCACCCATATATATATATATATATATATATATATATATATATATATATATATATATGTGTGTGTGTGCGCGTGGTGTAATCATTCATCTGTACCATGTAAAATGATAAAATATTATATTGACATATTTTATGCAAAGGAAGCAATTTTCACAAATTTTATTTTCATAAAGCCTGCTCCACAATGAAAAATAATAAACAACATAAATGATCTGCGAGCAAAGCGAGCGAAGCTTTAACATATTTTATACAAACGAATATAATTTTTGACCATTTTTTTCCTTTCCAAACATATTCTACAACGAAACATATGTTTATCGCGAGCGAAGCGAGCGTTTTTTGCTAGTAATAAATAATTATGAATTAAATGTACAAATTTCATAAATTTGCAAAGTTCACGTTATTTTACTTTTTCTAGAATAATAAAAAACAACTTAAGACAGTTATGTTGTTTAAATATGGGTATAGAATTTTCTCGTGTAGAAATAGCAAATTGTACACAAGTACTAGCACTTGTACAATTATCACAGAGTCACAGTCAGAAATCGAGTCTGGCCACATGCCGCATACAGCAGGACTTGTATTCTGACTGTGGATATATACATATGTACATTTTAATTATACAATAATATTATAAATACAATGTACTATGATAGCATGAAACGTTTTAAAATGTGTTACATACATGAAGCTTGTAAATGTTGATACGCTTGTGAATGTTGACTTAAGAAAGGTTTCATTAGCGTTTAAACAACGTTGGATATGATTGCTATTCGATATTAATGAAACCATGAACCTTTTTATAAAACTTAAACATAAAATATTCTGAAAAATACTTCTGACTTTCTGTAGACGATGTCCAGGTGCCAGGATAACCCGCATGTCGAGGCGACATCGTCTACGGGGAAGAGCATATATCAAACATAAAATATACGGAAAAATACTCCTGACTTCCTGTAGATGATGTCTAGGTGTCTGCTCTTCGGTGTCACGCGATTGTGTTATTATATATTATATACATATAATAATGCTATACGATTATAACAAATGCGCAATGGGATCAATGTCTAAAGCAATAGTAGCTTGTTGTCTGTAGAATAGATCAAGATTTTAAAGAGAATATGCTTTCTAAAAGATATGAAATCTATATTTTATAGATTTCACTACTTTTTCTTGCCAAGGTTTATACTTCTGAAAAAGTTTTTTCAGGGAGATCGGACATACATCAAATGTACTAAAAAAACGTATGTATATCATATCGTTTAAATAGTCCATATCATGATTATTCTCAACATCATCTAACCTGGACCGCATCCGAAAATTTGTACGTACGTCTTTGCTAATGTTTATTGTTAATGCTTGCAAAAACAAATTATTCAAAAGTTATAATTTCCAAGATGAATCCATGTGTTTACAAGCAAAGATTACAATCGATGTAGAAAAATTAATTTTTGCTAAATATTTTAACGAAATACAGGGATGTTTACTGAAAACATCTATTTCCAAAATAAAGGATTTTAATATTATGATACAAGTGTTCTGAGTGTCACGGCCTAGCATGGCGAGTTAAGCGCCCGAGCGTAGCGATGGTGCTTACGCTGTTCCAGAAAATGTCACTGATACACGCGTATCCTAGAATACTTTATAGCGCCAGCTTTAAATCCGTCAGAACACGTTCTTACTGTGCTCTGGTGTCAAAACAAGGTTTAAATCTGCAGTGCTAAAATATTGTTTATAGCACAGTGTGGCTCTAATCCGCGTCTAAGTCATGCCTATCCGTGACCAAAGTAGTCCTTTGTTGCTAACCTCACGGTACAATAATCGACTGCTTAGATTACGGATAGGCGTGACTTGGCGGGTTTAAGCAGCTGCGCTATAAAATTGTATACGATACTCGTGAACTAAGCAGCCCATCAATGCACAACGTTTTATCACCGTCGCTGCGCTCGGGCGCTAATACACGCCGTGCAATTAGGTCACATGTATCGTAATATACTAATAAATTAATTTCACTGCATCAGTCTACAAACGTATAACTTATTGTAGTAAAATAGGAGATTTTCGCGCATGAAAATACATTTGCATAATGTATTATAGTTTACACTATGCTTGAATCGAAAAATTTTCACCCATTTTCAAGATATTTGTTTTTCTTTGCCAGCTTAGTTGTTTTACAACAATAAATCATGTTGCGGTCTCTGAACGTTACTATCAACTAGATATTGAAAGATGTTTATTATACAATACTTTTGAAATAGTAGAAATAATTTTTATGTTATTTCTTATAGAATCAACGTTAAAATCAACGTTATTATTGATTTTATTACAGTGAAGTAAATAATTTGGCGAAATGTAGCTATTGAGTATTTGCAACTGTATAAATAATGTTATTATATTATTTTTTTAACTTAGAGAAAAATGTATGATTTTTCTTTAAGTGTAAGTATAAGAAAAAAGAAAGTATTCTCTAAGTGTAAGAACATGTTGCATTCATTTTTACTAGACTAAAATAAAATGAAAATAGTGTAGAATTTAAAGGCTTAATTAAAAAATCACAACGGATATTCGCAAAATATAATATATGCATGCAATATTGCGAATTTTTCTAATTAAAATCGAAATAGTTAAAAAAAGCTGAACCAAATTAAGATAGTAAGACTGACAAATCAGTAGTAACAAAGTGAGCTATTAAGTACACCAAGGGCTAGATGGAACTACACTGCACCTTGCATACCTCCATGAAGCCCCCCCTTTCCTTGACGTAGAGGTATAGTCGAAACAAATCGAGGGGGTTCTTGGAGATGGTGGGACAGCTGGTTATCGGCGTTCTACGTTCCTCCATGAATCCTACAAGTTTGTCCAGCCAAGATCGGCGTTCCATTGAATCATCCATCTCATATAGTTTTGATAAACTATCCGACTTCTAAAAAGAAATATAAAAAATTAAAATTAAATTAATTAATCAAAAAACAAACAAAATACAGTGAGCTTAAGTAGCTAATTAAGCGCGCATAGATACAAGCGCACTTAGTGAATGTCCATTTCTTAAACATCATCTGTAACGTTCTCGACTTGTGCGAGCGTCGGAGAAGGAACTGATACTTTTTTTTGTAAAATTTTCTGAATCTTTTAATAAAAATACTTTTAAAGCCCTACGAATATGTTAAGGCAACCTTATTTGCATCATAAATCTTACAATATGAAAATATGAATGTTTGATCGGGACTCCGGCTACCTCAATAAAGTAAAAAGATAACTTTGCATAGTAAAAAAGAAGCTGTAAAGTTTCATAATGGGCCTGACTTTCTACTAAAAGTTATGTAGAAAACAAACATGATATATTTATATGCAAACATGGTGTTTTATATGCAAATTTGACACTTATAACCTAGTACATTGCAGTTAGTGCTGAATTAAAATTATATCACAATATAGCTGCGCATCTTTGTTAGTAACGATAGACATGAAATGTATAAGGTTATAAGTGTCAAATTTGCATATGAAACCACATATTAGCCATTATATCATGATTGTTTTCCACATAACATCTAGTCGAAGGTCAAACTTATTCTGAAACTTCACGGCTACTTTTTAGGCACGACCGCGACACGGAAGCGCCTTATAGTTTGGTCATCGAAAAATGTGTGAAATGCGACATCTCACGCAATTTTCGACCGATCCAGCTGAAATTTTGGAAGGAGTCTCCTCTCTCACAAACTAGAAATTTAATTTTTGTTTAACCCGATTCTCTACCTTTTTTTTAATGCGGGCACAATTTGTTCAATTTTTGCGTGTTTTTTAAATAAAAATTTTGGTGTTACACGATTATCTCTCATAGACGTTAATCATTCGGGCTAGAAATTTGTGTGCAAACTCCTCTTATAATAGTTTATTATGGGCTTGATCCTACATGTATACGCAGAATGCCGTCACCTCCAAAAATCGCTAAAAACAGTTTTTTGGCTGTAACTCGAAATCTAAGCATTCTACAAAAAAAAAAGTTAATTGAAAAAGTTGTAAATATTTAAAAAACACAACTTTTTTCTGTTAACAAACAACAATTTTAGAAGCAATGTTTTAGAACCAAAAGAAGTACGGTGCAAGCGCAAAGCGCGAGCGTCAGCAGTCGTGCTCTATGCAAGGCAATGCAAGGCGGCAAGCCACCGCGCACGTAAGGCCGAGCGTGGCGAGCTAGTTCACTATAAAAAGGTATCTTTTTACTGTATTAAGGTGGTCGGAGTTCAGACCGAACATTCAGATTTCCACATTTTAATGTTTAAAAATATTGCTTCCTCCTAGAGGAAGCTTTGTAATAGTAAAATTTTCAGTTTCGCTGAAACTTCGTAGAAACGCATTTGGAAGTGTTTGGAGTTTGAATCATGCGTTTTTAGGAAATGTCCGTGTGGATGGCTGTGTGTGTGTGTGTGTTTGCGTGTGTGTATGTACGCATACCGTTATGATTCTGGAACCACGTGACCGATCGTAATAAAATTTGACATGCATATATGTTTTCTGATTCTGAATTCTGAATTTTTTTGTATGATTCTGACAATTTTATGGTCATGTTATAGCCATTTTTCGGTTGTAAAACAATATTTTTACTTTTTTATTAATAAAATGATTTAAACAATGTATCTAACAATAGTGAATCTAAAAGAACAAAACATTGCCTACTTTTCCGCAAGATTTTACAGATTGAACGTTCCGTTGTATTTAAATGCATTCCTTGTGAGCTACAAATCATTGACAATGGGCAAAAATTGCTTAAAACCTCAACTTCGACCAGTTAGAACTCGAAGCCAAATGAAGGAATCAAGCAGAAATTTTTTATGGGAGTCAGGTATAACATATAGAACATATATATATATATATATATATATATATATATATATATATATATATATATACAGTTTAGGCAAAAATTAAAATTTTCATATCTTCGATTTCACAGAAAACCACGCGCACACACACACACACACACACACACACACACACATGACTTTAAGGATATTTTTATTGAAAAGGTTAGAACATTTTACAAAAAAAACTATATCCATGTCTATAGTGAAAAATGCTCCCCTGAGGAGCTATGAATTAATTAATTTGTGCTGAAAACCCAAAAATTGCCAAAATTGACATCTTTGGCTCCCTACCATATTGGTAATAAGTAATTTAAAAATCTAAAAAAATTCAGGTGCATTGAAAATTGTTTCTGAAACATATTTGCCGTGGGTCGAAGAAGAAAAAAAATGTTTGATCTTCGATTTTACAGAGAACCACCTATATATATATATATTTTATGACGGTAGCTCGGCCGTCATTATTATTTTAAGTTGTTTGTTGTTTATGCTAATATTCACCGTTTCCGTCGGCTGTGCAGAAGGCACTAGATTCTACCGACTATAATCTATCCGCGCACGGACGTAAAGACGTATGAACACGCGGCGGTGATAGTAGTACTCAGGATGTGGATTCAAAAGGAGGAAAAGTCAATGAACACTCGCGGATTATTGTAAAACTTAGACTAACTGTTTATTGGTGCTTGGCTTACACAAGCGCGCCAGACGGGCGCATGCCAGCTACCAGCATGTAGTCGAGGTGAGAGAGAGAGGAGGCTTAAAGTCGCCCGAGTAAGCGAGAGTTGATAAGAACTAGTACTTACAGATGTACGTGGCCGGCACGGCCGTTCTAACCCACGCGAAGATGGTCTCGGACGGATTGTCCTCGGTTCGGTTGACCTCGCAACCCTCGCACACAACAATCGCAATCTATTCGCAGTGTCTATTCGCGAAACGGAGCGGAGCGAAGACAGACTCGGAATGGCTCGCTAGCGCGAGCACAGATTTACCTATGCCCTCTGACACACTGTTGTCAACTCTTGACAGCAGTGTGCGAGCAGGTGGCAACATTGTACGTTGCTGAATTTAAATCTCTCTCGATGCTTATTCTCTCTCTGTCTCTCTTACTCTCTCACATGCTGCGCCTTCAGTAGCAGTAACAACAGAAGTATTATACAGAATGTTGATTCTGTCCCGGAGAGACGTCGTAACGTGCTCAACGTGCGTTAATTGCACTGGCAACCGTTACAACACCCCCCCAAGACGCTGGGTAGCCGGTCAGGTGTACCAGCTCTTATCCACTACGTCTATCCGGGCGATCCAGGACAATTCTATTTTTATTTAATCAAAAAGAAATAAAGATGATAAGAAAAGAAAAGAATATGGAATCAAACAAAAGTATATCAAGTTAGAGGGGTTACCTCCTTTCTCTCTCTGGGTTCCTATAGCTTGTTACAACATCATTCACGGCCGTTACCGAATTTGTACACGGACTAATGTCGGCAGACTTATGACTAACGTCGAACGCAAAACGAAAAGGAACGGAGAGATTAACTTCTGGAACAAATAACCCGTTTTACATTTGTCAAAGCAAGTTTTTCATTATTCAGTCGGTGGATGACTAACTCGATCGAATACGTATGGACGGTTTTTGTCACTTTTCAACCGGGCGTACATGCATCATCCTAAACGGTCTAACATAAATTTCATACCATGAAAAGAATTGCGACAATATCTGCCATTTGTTGTGTCCGACAGTTAGATTAACTCACGAGAAGCTTCGAACGGTTTTATAAAACGATGAGAATAATAAATGTCCTTCGTATCTCGACAACCATGTGCATTTGACGTACGAAACTGGTCGTAACCCTCCTCATAGTTCGTGGACGTATTGATAATAATTACGGACGCTAGCGGTTCGAGTGAAGTCCCTTAAAATTTACTTTCGTGCCCCACTGTCGAGAACCCTGCTTAGAAGCATTTTCCTCGGTACAATGTACTGATGCCTATCTGGTATCACCAGCGAGTTTAAGTACAGCGATTTTAATTTTTGGGTTACTCTAACCTGCCGTATTATTCCACGTCGTTTGCAGACTACTAACCTGAGTACCATTAGTTCGCACGCATCATGCTACGGCCGCTCGAATACTATTGCTATTCTAAAAATAGTCCTACAACTAATTTTTCAAACGTCTCGCGCTCGAGAGCTATATGATCGCTACAGTGGAATAAACGCATTTTCCTTGATCTTCTCTCTTCAGTTGTGGAGTCGTTGGCACGGTCGGCTAACCACTTCCTAAAAGCGAATGGGTGGCTTGCCTAGATGTTGGACTGAGTTTTAACAGATGTGAATCTTCCTCGGACGTAAATTCTGCCATCACGGATCGGATTATCTGTACAGTATAACCAATTTCGTTATCAGAGGATCTTCTCTCCTCCAGCTGTTCCAATTCCGTGAACAAGCGATAACAATCTAAGCATAATAACATGCGACTATCATCCGTTGGATGAAATTGGTTGCAAATAACTTTTTGTCTAATAACTTTAGACTCGCACGAAAATCGTGCTAGCAGAAAGAACATTTTCTGCTGCGACATCATTCGTCTCCGCTGTTGCCCTAGAGTCGAGCGTATCAGCTGATGTCTGGGTTTTGGCTTTGAATTCAAAGTATTCTTTACAGCCTCGGTGCTGTGGTGTTTGTGCTTGTTGCTTCGTGGGTGAATTAGGTCCACAGCTCCTGAATTCAGAGCTCGAAGACTCACAAACGGACATCGATGAATAAAACTCCCCGTGCTGCAGACACCTTGGGCAGTTCGTCCGCTTATATCCCGCCAGCTTGCATTTATGGCATTTGAGGATATGCGGCTCCGGACAAACGCGAGCGCGATGCCCTACGACATCACAGTTCCAACAGCTCCCTTTGAAAGGTTGAGAAGTCGGTGCTTTCCGAATCCCTAGATTCGCACGTTCATTCTCCACACGCGCATTACGAAACGATCGATTTGGCGTGTATTTTTCTCGTTCACACGTCTGTGAGCAAGATTTTCGACTGGTGTCATCAATACCGGTATCAGAGACACTTGATGCGGGTCTCACCTTGTGATCCAGCTTACTTCCGGGTGAAGGATTTCTGCGAAGAGTTGCAGAAGTGCAGCCCTTGTGACCTTGTTGACTTGCATGCTGTTTGTCTCGATCGAGGCTAACTTTCGGTCGACGTTTGTTGTCACACTTGTTGCTAGAACTAGCCTGCTGCTGGTGAACATTGTGACTAATTTCCTTCCGTTTGGCCGAACGGGAAGTTGCACTCGTGCTGTTAATCTTAGCAACGACCCGCGATTCCTTGTCACAATTATTCCGACGACGCTTTTTAGCACTCTTGGACCTCGTGCAGTTACTCTTGTCGTCCCGGGACTTACAGGTTAAACACCCGCCCGAATTTATGAGTGACTTCACTAAATCCGTGAGTAACTCAATCTTCTGTGTGAGCACCGCAAGCATTGCACTGCTCTCACATGGCGTACCAGAACACGATATTTTTCCGGCTGCTTGGCAACTACATTGTAGCGTGGATTGCCCTTGCAATAGCCTGTGTTCTGAAAGTGATGAATCGTCTGCCAAGTTAGACTGATTCATTTCAGAAGTTGACTTCTTTGAACCGTCGGACGCTGTCACTGATTCTTGATCGTCAATAACTGAGCCATAGTTCAAGTTAAACAAGTTCTCTATGGAAGTACACTTCTTCGTAAGGTCGGACGTATTCACAGATTGGTGTTTGTCCCAATGACAGTTGAGCCTGTTGTGCGAATTTGCCACTGTTGTATTTTCACAAAATGAATTATGATGGTTGGGGGTGCAAGGATTATCCAACTCTTCCTTCGACCCTTGTGTAGAAGAATTCAGTAATGGTTTCGTTGGTACTCTAGCATGACTTGCTGATGACTTCCTCTGCTTCCCAACCTTAGCTTCCACGGGTTCCTCCAAGCGTGGTAATTCTTGTGCACGACTAAGACTCGGTATACAGGAATCGGATGTGTTTCTTGTATTAATTCTCTGTCGATCGCTGATTCTCTGAATCATCGGAGCGATACCGTTCAAGTACGTCGTACGACGTGCTTGACGAAATTTCCCTTCGTCGTAAGAATGGTCCAGCATAGTTACAGCTGTGAAGTCCGTTGGCCTATAATCGCCTGCGAGGTAATAAACTGCTTTCTTCCTCGTCTTCTCCTCCTTCGTGGAACTCCTGGAGAACCGTGGAAATCTTCCTTATCCACGCCTGTGGGTAATTCAGTTGGGCGCCATGTAACGGGGTGAGACTTTTGACGTGAGAGGAGAAAATCACAAAAGGAGACGCCGGGACCGAGAATCGATCCGGCGCTCCCGAGATCTCTAGGCGTGCGTGCTACCGCTTGAGCCAACGCCGCCCTATTTCGTCACTCTCTATCCTGCCTCGATTACCGGCGTGGCGAGGGACGTTGTTCCTCGTTACAATATATATATATATATATATATATATATATATATATATATATATATATATATATATATATATATATCTTTACTTTTAGCTTTCGTACAGTACAACTTTAGAGGCATTCAGTCCTCTGAACATCATCTATACATTTTTTGAAGCAAACGGAACATCCTTAAAACATTGCGTCTTTGAAAAAAGTTCCAGTTGAGGCGAATATCTCAAACAGCATTAAGTCTGTTTGAGAAAAAATATTAAACCTATTTGAAAAAAAAGTTTCATACATAAGTTGTTTTTTAGGTATGATAGCCTTATATACAATAAGTTTGTAATGGACAAAATACTTAGACATTCCTTTTCGTATATGCTTCCTTATAATATAGTACAGTTTTAGAGGAACTAAGTCGTTTGAAAATAAACTGTACTATAAATTTTGTCACTCTCTAGAATACTTCAAGGACATTGCGTCCTTGTAGAAAATTCTAGTTAGGAAAAGTATTTCAAACAGCGATACAATTGCTTAAGAGAAAAACCAAAATAAGAAAAAATTTAAACATCCGTTTTTATTTCAGGTATATTATTGACCACAATACGTTAGCCAAGATCGAAATACTATGAAATATTTTAAAAATTAAATTTCGAACATAGAAGAGATTCAGACCAACATCTTTTTTTTTTTTACGTGGCATTTGGAACTCGAAGTTCATCGCCTCATCTACGCAAGCCTTCCACGCTACCCTATCTTGTGTCAACCCCACCCAATATGCACCTCTCCGATCGACACCCACCTGTCCTATTTCTACTAGATCCGCTTTTACGTTGTCCTCCCATCTACGTCTAGGTCTACCTAGAGGTCGCGTTACCATCGGCCTGCCCTTCATGACACGCGCTGCCGCGCGGTCGTCTCCCATTCTCGCTACGTGCCCTGCCCATCCAAATCTGCGCGATTTTACTATTCTGTTAATATTTGGTGACGCGTACAGATTGTGTAACGCATCATTGTGTAGTCTCCTCCATTCCCCGGTTTCCTCATCTATCTTCGGCCCGTATATTTTTCGCAAGACTTTATTTTCAAATACCCTAAAACGGTTGTCCGCCTGCTTAGTGAGAGCCCACGTTTCGCACCCGTATAGAACCACCGGCAGTATTATTGTCCTGTATATTCTTATTTTAACGTTTTTAGACAACAGCCTCGACTTAACCCATTAACGTCCAAAACAGAGAAATCGTAACTCTGTTTTCAACCGTAAATCTATCACATATTCCACGAATATATTCAAAGCAAACATACTTTTTCTGAAGTATTTTTTTCTCTACTTTCCATTTCTCGTATCAGAATTGCGTATTTTTCACTAAAAAATCCAATATGGCGACGTTTAAAAGAAAAAATGCAAAATTTCGATACTTTTTTTTTAAATCCAATTTCTTGTTGTGTTAACGTTGAGGACGGAACTTTATTTTTCAACTATGAGTGCATAAATTAGTTGTACTTTAAATTCAGTTTGGTCCCGAATCCAGAAATTCAATATGGCGGCTAGAAAATGGCGCCTGACGCGCTAAATTTTGCCCAAACTTTCACGAATTTTTTTCTCGAATATAATGCATTCGACGAAAAAATCAATAAGAATAAAAAGTGCTTAGAATCAATCAAGGAATATGTCTAAATTTTTTCACTGAGTTTTGAGCAACTTTTTTATTTTTGCCAATTGGCAATTTATGACAAATTGGAAAAATTCATCGAATCGTCTCGAAAAAATTCAGATATACTTCTTGGTCAATTCTAAGTACTTTTTATTCTCTAACTTTTTCTTATATAACACTTTGTTTTTGAGTAAAAAATCAAAAACCTTAAAAAATTTGAGTTATGCAACTTTTGGAATTGTTTCATAAACTATATTGAATTCTATATCGAAAATGTCTGAATTTAATTACTATATTTAATTTGCCGAATTTTGCCAAAAGCTTTTGTAATGTTTTTATCTGAATTTCAAAATAGTGAATCATCATTGAATGTTCATAAATCGATTTTGAAGAATCTTTAGTTTTTTCACTCTTTGTCTACTATACTGTTAGTGTTCAAAATACCTATAAAATATTCCATACATATTTCCTGAATTTTGCAGTCAGCGTTTGTCGCACGACGAGAGGCTCTCTCTCTCTCTTTCTCTGGTGAGTACTGTTGATAGCTCTGCTGATCAGTCTTTCTGTTTAACCGCTTTTCTGCCACTTCTTGTCTTTGAGCTCTCTTCTGTTGTAGATAGTTGCACGCGCTACATTGCACGGCTCTTAACATGCAAATCTGCTTAGCTTGGCTTCTTACTTGCACGGTGTCTCTTTTTCTTCACAATCAACATCGTGGCGACATCTGCTGCATCGCAGGAGAACCATCAATGCGATTCCACACTGTTCGAAGTCGGTACTTTCACGTTTTCTCCACTAACACTCCATCTAGCCGTAAGAGTCACAAAAACTACTTTTCCACTCCGTCGATAACTTATCATCCTTCTACAAGTATCTGCCTTACCGACTACTAGTAAGTTGTCGACAAAAAATGAGTGCAAACGGCGAGAAGAACGTGGAAGTGCTTTTTCAACAATGCAGCAGCAGCTGTAAACAATTAATACAGCACAAGTACTCCAAAAAGTGCGTATTTTGTGGTCTTTACTATAAAGTCAAGTGCTTGAACACCACAAACATCAAGACTATTGTGGTGAACGATAAACAGATCATAGCCTGTCCCTCACGCACAGACAATAACAACGTGAGAAGTGATATCAACACCAAAGGCGCCAAGGTGAGGACCAAATCCCTATATAAAAAAGTCATGACCGGATGCAATGAAGCCAAGAATGCGTCAATATGATTGGCTCATGTAGTGCGCATGCGTCAAAAGTATCGTTAGAATTTTTTGATTTGTTTTTGATTTCTAAAATTGATTCTAATATTAAAAATGTAATATAATACTATAATACATATCAAATTATAATTTGTGTATTTATAATATTCTAGAGACATTCTACTCTCGAGACTATTTTATTCTCGAGACATAACCTTAAAATTTTAAAAGGAAGTTGGCGACGAAACCGCGGTAATTTTGAAATTTATATGAGCGCGAAATGAATCATATATTGTAAAGTTTGATATATTTCCGTGATAGAAAACAAATATTAAAAATATCAATCAAGTATTTATATTCCATTTAATAAGTTAATGAAATTATAGTCTACTACAGTGCGTGCAGCGCACTGCGCCAAGTCTAGTCGACGTCAAATAAAACATCAACAACGGGAGTAACTGCAACAACAACAGCAGGCAGGAATACTCCTAAACAGCAGCTGGCAAATACGAAGACCAGGTCAGCACCACAATCAGCCAACACTTCGCGAAATCTCTCACCGACCCGCTCGGCCGGAGTAACAACTTCTACACCATCCATTGAAGCCGCCTTGAGGGATATTCCAGAAGCTCTTGACGACGTACGCAATGCTCAAGCAGAGTCCCTCTAGACACAGAACGTCGTGCCTGAGAGGATCTCAAGAATTAACCAGCGTCTGAGCCCACTGGAGAAGCGACTTAAGGCCCTCGATGATCTGCCTGCGCTCAAAACTCGCATACACAATACTGAGTCTACGATCAACGAGCTGCAGGCACAAATTCAAGATCTGTCATCGAGGAGCCCGTCGACGCATCAGGACAACAGCAGCACTGTGCCTTGCACTACGGAGATTTGCAGCCTTCGCAGTGAACTGGCTGAGGTCAAGAGACGCCAAGAGCAGACCTCGAACAGTGTGGTCGTTGTCACTTCCTCGCGTACTTAGTAATAAACGCACTTGATCCTACGGTCCTCAGAAGAGACGTGGCATTCGTCAGGACCATGGGAAGGCTTGATGCAACAAACAACTACGCCAGGGGTGACGGGAGACTGCCACCATTAGCCGTCACCCTCTCTTCAAGTGCGCTTGCACGCTCAATCGTCGTCCCCAAAGCCCAGAAACGCAAGCTACACATCAGCAAACTGGACGCAATCTTGCGGGAGGAGGCAGAAGCTCTGAGCCCTGACCATCAAGGGCTCATAAACATCAAAGAGCTGCTCCCTTCAGATGTCCATAAACTGCGTTCAAGGGCTAGGTTGGAGGCCTAGAGGAGGTAGGGTTGCCGAACTTCCGTCAGAGATGGGAGACTCTTTATACGCTGCAACGATGACAGCGAGCGCGCCACCGTCATCATCACCGACGCTGAGCTAAACACTATTTTAGCTCGGATTCCGCCCGCTGTCAACATCGACCAACACTGAAGCTATAACACACATACACATCATTCCACCACACCTACCATCAAGCTCATCTGCCATGTCTTTATCCAATTCTAAGGTATCTCTGTCCGAAGGTCCAAGAGTCTGTCATTTCAATGCAAACTCGCTTACGGGTCACATTGAGATGATCAGGCTTTTCTTATCCACTCGCTCTCCATTCCACGTAAAAGCTGTTGCTAAGTCCTGGCTGAGCGACAAGGTGACATCCATCCCTTCATTGGATGACTACCTGCTGTACAGATAAGACAGAAACAGAAACGGAGGAGGTGTGGCCCTCTATATACATAAATCACAGACGACAGCGTCACCCTTGGTTCACTACGGCTCTTCGTGACCTTGTATCCGAGAGGGATAGACTTTACAGGCGTTTCAAAGACTCCATGCTCGATTCAGATTTCTGCATATATAGACTAGCTAGAGACTATGCTCACAAACAAGTCGAGGAAGCCAGGCATTATTATTATTATTCACGCCTGTTAAGCTTGACTGACGTCGCCGAAATCTGGAGAGAGCTAGAGAAACTTGGAATTTTTGCCACCAAGGCACCTTCACCATCACGCTTTACCACAGATGGACTCAAAAACCATTTCAGCACGATCTCCAACAATCCGTTGGCTCCTGCTGTTGAGGATTATCTTCTCACCCTGGAAAGTCTTGACCTCCCAGAACATTTCGAGTTCAGCACTATAACGGAATCGGATGTGTTGGCTGCGGTATCGCACATTGACACTCAGGCCAGGGGAAGTGACGACATCCCACAGGTTGTTATTTCAAAAGCATTGTCGGTTCTCACTCCCTTACTAAGTCATATTTTCAACCTGTCCCTGAGCGAACCCTGCTTCCCATCTGCCTGAAAACTGACACTTGTGCGCGCACTCAATAAAGTCAGTTCACCAACAGCCGTGACTGACTACCGTCCGATTTCACTTCTCTGCTTTCTATCCAAGGCCCTGAAGTGGCTGGTGCACAGGCAAGTCTCAGAATACCTTGAATCAAGGCTCCTACTAGATAATCTTCAAACAGGCTTCCGCACTGGTCACAGCACTCAGTCTGGCCTAATTAAGATAACTGATGATGCCAGGGCCGGGATAAACAAAAAGAAAGTAACACTTCTCCTTCTCTTTGACTTTAGCAAGGCGTTTGACACTGTGTGTCACGTCAGGCTCCTGAGAAAGCTATCCACCTTCGGCTTCTCAAAGCAGGTCATCCGCTGGTTTGCTTTCTACCTCACTGGGAGAAAGCAGGCCGTCGTTGGTGACAATAGCGAACGCTTCAGATAGCCTCTAGATTGTATTTTCGTTGCTAGAACGTAAGCTGCAAAAATACAACCTATCTACGCACACTCTTGCACATCCAACTGCGTCGCTGTGATGTAGATTACCATACGAAATCGAGCGAAATGAAAAATCGAAATCGTTTAAGGGGACAAGCCTTTAAATCCTGAAAATAAGAATTATGAGTAGAAATGACAAAATTAAAGTAAATCATTCAAAACTTCTAGAAAATACTTTTTGGTGTGTTAGAAGTTCGAATCAAGTGTTTTTAGAAAATGTCCGTATAGATGTGTGCGCGCGTGTGTATACTGTAATATTTCTGGAACTATTCCGTCAATGTCAATAAAATTTGACATGCATATCTATTTTTGAATTCTGAATTCGGGAAAAACAGTTATTTTTTATTTTCTCGAATATTTTTTTATGACCATTTTTTGATTTTTAAAAAACACTATTTTGCGTTTTTTCAATCGTCCCAAAACATTGCACCGAGTACCACAATGGAGTTGCAGGGATAATTAAGGTTTAAGCACGGTGAAGTTAAAGATATTTATACTAAATATCACTCAAGAAATTTTAAATTATTTACTTCAATATGGTTATTTTTACTCATGATTTTTTTTCAGGATTTAAAGGTGTTGTGTCCCCTTAATCGGAGCGGAATTCTTAAAAAAAAATTTTTCTACGCCAGATAAGCACGAGTGGCTTCTGGCGCGCTCACTCGTTGCACTTTAGTGCACTCATTCGCAACGCATAGTTTGTACTACATGCATATACGTACTCACACTCCCGAAAAATTAAAAAAAAAGGAACGACAATATTTTTCGCGGAATCGCGCGTATATCTCGGATGTCAAGTCGAGTGTGTTATTCTCTTAAATGCTCTTGAGGTCTTCTTGGCTGTAAAACTTAGCGTATTTTATTTTTCGCCTTCCCTTTTATATATATATAAAAGGGAAGGCGAAATATATATATATATATATATATATATATATATATATATATATATATATATCGCCCCCGTCGCGTTCCCGTAGAAGTGCCTATATGTAAACAATTAAACAGCTTACAAATATGCTTACTTGCTCTTATTTTACACGAGATGTCACGAAAAAACAATAGGGAACAGACATGGTTTTGTTATATACATATAAATACTTACATACAGTAGAAAAGAGCATAAGAATACTCAGATAAACAGATTAATTAAAAATTAATATGTTTGAATAGTTTTTAAAAGACAGCTCTCCAATATGGCGGCTCAAAGGATAAAGGCCTACCTAACGTACGGGTATTTGAGTACATAAATTAAGTCATCATGAATCTATTTTGATTTTGAAGCATTATCTCTCATCTCTATTATGATTTTGGAGAAAACAATAAGGTTATTTTATATATGTATCAAATATTGATCACGTGAGCTCTGAATCGTTTAAAGGTATCATTAGCAAATTGAATCTTCCAAACAATATTACTTAACAAATATTGCAGTAAAAATCGTAACTCTTGTACTTTTGTGTAAAATTTATTCTTAACTTTATTTCAAAAAAGTTTTTAAAAATCATGTCTGTTCCCTATTGTGCAACTCTCTATCCTAACGAGAGTGCTTTAGAGTTCTCCCGACATCAACAGAAAATTATTCGACTCGGGGAGCATGCGATATACAAATGTCAGCTTCAAGTCTTGCTGCTCCAAGTCGTCAATTCTATGACGTGTGATAATATTGGTCGAAATTTACTCTCGGCCTGGCAACAAATATCTCGAATATATTTGAACACTGCTCAAATCCGCTTGACTTGAGCGCGACGTAAACAAAGAGATGCTCGTGTTTATGCCGCTCGCGCGACCTTCTCTACCTCGCAACGGTTTCATCGCTAGCGCCAAAATTCACGAAAATTATAATTTTTCAGCACTCCTTCCTGAGCAACCTACTAACTGAGCGCAAATGTAACGCGGATGACTTTTCCTGCAATACCTCCCCAAGCGGATCTTCATGCGCCAGAGGTATTTCTGTCGGGCAATGGCACATAATTCAAGAATAAACCCATTGATCAATACCAGAAGGAACATGGCGTGGAGCACGAGTTGGCGACACTTTGTCATCCTCAGGCCAACCCGGTTAAGAGGATGAATCGCACCATTAACAGCATGGTGCGGACGCTGATCGAGGAAAACCATAACACATGGGACAAGCAATTAAGCGACATCGCCTTCAGGTATAATACCGTACTACAATCTTCCACGGGTGTAAGTCTAGCTATACCATATGTCAGGTACAATAGGTCTTCGAAGACCTATTGTACCTGACATATGGTATTTCTAAGTTAATATAATTGTTTAGTTGATCATTTAAACAATTTAAAGTACATTTACACAAAATATTCAATATCTCATTTTTTTTTTAATTTAAGGTGGTGAGGTCCCCTTAAGATGCCGTCCGACAAGTGCTGTAAATTAACATGAGCAGAAACTTATGGCGCGGAATCTCTTTTTGGGAATCCGAAATAGACGGAAAGAGAGAAAGGAAGGCCCAATCGGAAACCGTAAGAGCCGGACAAGGAAAAAGCGAACACGCCTCGCTATCGCACTACCACAACTCAGCGTCGCACACACACCAGACCGAGCTCGCTGTCTGCTGCCGCTGCAGCAGAAACGAGCGAGGAGAAGTTAGCCGCCGCAAGGGAGAGCCGAGCATCTCGCCGCGCGAGGACCAAGCCATGCGTGTATGCGTGTGTGGCTATGAGAATGTTGAGCGCCGAGATAGATTATTTTGTAGAATGAATGTATTTTAATCTATGTACTTCTAAGATCAGCCGAACTGCTTCTCGTATAAACGAATGATGTTACTCAGCCGAGAAACCATGTAGTAATGAGCGAAGTACACTGAAAAAACCGCTGCCAATTCTTTGGCACGTAGCTTTCTTCAACATTATGTATCGCTTTAATATCTGAATTGCTTTGATTTCATATATAATTCTATAAAGTTTTTGTACTTTTTCGTGTGATTGATAAAATTATTTCGAATCAATTATATATACATAATCAATTATAATTCTCTCTCTTTCTTTTTCTCGCATAGCTATAATTGTTTATATGATATTATTATATATGGTTGATGGCATGTCATCGGCATGAAAAAAAAATTTGTAAACTTTTTATTTATTATTAAATTTCTTATTCATTTATTGTACTTATTTAGCTTCAAGTATTTTTCTACTGTGCAATCACACTATTATAATAGGCTTACATACTGCCATCTAACGGGAGGTATACGTGGGTGCCTTACTCGAGAATTGACATTCGTCACGATAACGTGCGCCGATTGCCAAAAAGAAACAAACAGAAGAAGGAACCCTGCACGTTGGAGTTAAAATTCCTTCTTGTCGTTTTTCTCCGGATATGCTCCATGAAATAACTTAAAATTAAAATAGTCTATAGTTATAATAACATTCGATAATCATGATTTTAAAGAAAAGTTCAACATTTAGTTTCCGAGTTATAATGGTAAGGATAGTTCGCGGAACGCATCTAAAATCACTAGTGATCAAAAAATCGCCATGAAAAAACGCACATGCGCAACTGAAAATCTTGTTGTCAACGAATTGGTAAAACTAAAACAGAAAAAAACGAGCCTAGGTATAGATTAAAATCCATTAAATTTAAGCTGAGATCCAAGCGAAGCAGTTTTCAGTTATATAGAGTATACAGGATAAGAAAACAAAATTTTGAAGCTCAATATCTTTGAAACTAATTGGTTTCATAAACAGCCCAAAGAAAGGGATCAAGGTGTTATATAATGCTAACTTAATCCAAAATTTTAAATTGATTATTGCCTTTTTACCTCAGTTATCGCGTCACGTAGAAAAATTGACTCATACTATACAGGGTGAGAAAAAAATTTTGAATCTTAATATCTTTGAAACTAACCGGTTTCATAAATAGCAAAAATAAAGAGATTAAGGTACTATATAATGCTAACTAAATCTAAAATTTGAACTTGATTATTGCTTTTATACTCCAGTTATCGCGTCACGTAAAAAACGACTTTTTTCAGTTTTTGGTGTTTTTTTCAGGATCGTCCCATGAAGTAACTTAAAATTTAAGTGGAATATAGTCGTAATAACTTTAAATAATTATGTTTTTTCTAAAAAGATCTAACATTTAGTTTTTAAGTTAAAACAATTTTAAAAAATTTCGCTTTATGGTGTATAATAAAATAACGACGAACGATAATATGAATTTTCCGCAGTAAAAAGATAGGTAATTTTCTTTTCATTTAGGTACATATTAAGCAATTTACTTTTATGAACTTGCCTAATAACTTTATTAGAAAAAACTGAAATATTAAAACTAAAAAATCACTACAAAAAAAAACGCGTACACAAAATGTAAAAACGGACTTTTTTCCACAATGTTCTAGTAAAAACAAAGAAAATGAGGCTTGGTGGGTTAAAATCCACTGAGTAAAGGCTGAGATACAGGCGTCTACATACGCACACATACATCCGTACGGACATTTTCCAAAATCACCATTTTTCGACTAAAAATACATCAAAACACACTTCCCACATGTTTTTACACAAACTCCAAAAATTACTATTACAAGGCTTCCTTAGGAAGGAAGCAAAAGGTTGGCATAAGAGGTGACCTCACGCGGGCACGTACAAGTCTATTGACGAAGCAGTGCTTGTCCTTTGGTTTAGGATGTATACTACCCGCTTTTAGGAAAGTATCGCGCCGCTCACTACAATCTTTTGTTTACTGCGCATGTGCCTTCCAAAAAAGGTGGTGGGGGAATTGAGATTGCAGGATTTAGGACGTATACTGTCCTAAAGTTAGAGCAATATGCAAAACGTTAGTGTAACTATTGAACTAGAGGCGGGGCTGAGGATAACCAACCTTTTTTTCAGTGTGTGTGAGAGGACATGCGCATAGATATACGCGAGCCTTCAGAGAGTGTAGGACTTGAGTATGGTAAAGGGAAAGAAATACTAGAGCATCGACCATCGATGGAGACATCAGACAAACCCTCCGGTATTACAGATAATTTTCCGCCCAGTTTTCTTCGCTCCACTTTTCAGAGTACGAGCCTGCACCAGTACGTAAAAAAGTGGAGAAAATTATTGTATTACCAGGTAGCAATTTCGTGCTTTATTATGTAGAAGAGTAGAAACGCCGGTTTGTGTGTCGGCAAATTCGGCCGTGAAACGTGGCATGGGTGTTATATCCGGGAGTGATCGCAGCTTCCTCAGCCGGAGTGTAAAGTCGGATTCCTTGTAGAGTCGGAAAACAATAAAGTCAAAGCTCAGTGCTAATTTTTATTTACTTATTTAATCCTGTCTTCCCGTGCCGAATCTTCTCCGAGGAGAGAGCCCCTCAGACGTGCGGAAAATACGACCTGGCCCGTACGTAAATTTAGTAGTAATATTGTAACATTATTAACGTTAATTGATAAGATCAACTATTTCAGTTAATGCACTAGTAGACCAGAAACGCTACTATGGCGCCAAGCGTAGACTGGCGTCATACCAAGTAGGAGACTTAGTGAGAAGGCGAAATCATGTGTTGTCTTCTGGAGCGGAGCAACCCTCCGCGAAAATAGCGCCACCATATGTTGGGCCGTACGAAGTAGTGGAGATACGCGGCATCAATACCTATCGACTTATCGATGAGATGGGAGAGCAAGTCGATCTTGCACCAACTTCGTAGCTAAAGCCGTTTTACCCGTCAGCGACGAACGCATATTCGCAGAAAAGTGAAGATGAAGACGACCCTCAACCGCCGCGGGATGCAAGCGTAGACGCGGGTGCACGCGAAGCACCATCGCGAAACGAGCGAAACTCTGTCGCAACGCGTTCGAAGCGAGCGAGAAAGACGCGCGTGATCGTAAAAAACCCTGCGACCAAAAAGAGAGGCCGTCCGAGGAAGAAGGTGTACACGGCTAGGCGCACGAGGCCTACGTCAGAGACCCCTGGAACTGAGGTCGACACAGTGAAGAGAAGGCCTAGTCGTCTAAAGGGTTCGCACAACCGCGGGCGTGCCATGGCAAATACTAACCCATCGACGTCACCGCGAAAAACACGAGCACAAAAGGCTGTGAACCTAAGCTGGGGAAATTTGTTTGCTTAGGTGATGAATCCCGAAGAGTGCGAGCTGCTTTCGAGCAGGTGATGGCCACGCTGGCCAGAGAGAAGGCGCAACCCCACGTAGTCATCCATGAAGTGGGCGAGGGAGAAGATTTATCTCATTAAAATCCAATCATTTGCGACATTCAAGCAACAACGAATGATCTATGAGTACTGACTGAAGGTGATGTTCAAGCAGCGAGCGATCTACGAGGACTGACTGAAGCTGATGTGTTTGTTGCTTTTTCATAAAACAGAGATAATTTATACATAGTTTTTTTTTGTTTTTGCAATCTGGGAGTGAAACGTATCCTGCACTGCTTTGAGTCTGACCCATTTTTGATGAGTGTCAAAACGTAAATGACAAAAAAGCTCAATGTGCTCTATATTTGTATCTTGCTGTCCACAGTAAAAGGGGTTAACTCGTTTAAATTTTTCATAAGTGGCCCAATAATTTTTCATGATACGTGTACGAAAAAAGCCACTTTCCATGCATGTAAAATAAATGGAAAATCGAGTTCTTCTTAGCAGTGGAAAAAAATTACTCCCTTGGGAGAAAAAAGTATTTTCCTCATAAGGGAACAGTTTTTTCCTCACTCTGCAACCTATAGGATGGATGTGTGTGTCTATATTTCCGAAATTTTCAAAATTTTCGAAATTTTTAATCGATCACTCCCGGATACAACACCCATGCCACGTTTCACGGACGAATTTGCCGACACACAAACCGGCGTTTCTACTCTTCTACATAATAAAGCACGAAATAGCTACCTGGTAATACGATGATTTTCAAAATTTTCGAAATTATCAAAATTTTCGAAATTATCAAAATTTTCAAAATTTTCGAAATTTTCAAAATTTTCGAAATTTTCAAAATTTTCGAAATTTTCAAAATTTTCGAAATTTTCAAAATTTTCGAAATTTTCAAAATTTTCGAAATTTTCAAAATTTTCGAAATTTTCAAAATTTTCGAAATTTTCGAAATTTTCAAAATTTTCGAAATTTTCGAAATTTTCAAAATTTTCGAAATTTTCATAATTTTCGAAATTGTAACACTCAATTGTAAGGCGATGTTGCCGGATGGTTGCTTCCGCCATTCGTCAGATTTGAAAAATTTTCAGAAATGTTTTCATAGACTCACTACCACCGCTAGAGAGATTGATTGATTGAAATAGTACATTGTGCAACTAGGGGGGGGGGGGAGGAAAGGGCGATTTCTAACAAGGGTGAGATTTGAGCGCGAGTTGGAGTCGAGGGCGCCGAAAGCGCCCGAGACGGAGACGAGTGCTCAAATTTCACCCGAGGTAGAAATTGCCCTCCCCCCCTTGTTGTACACTGTACTTTTTTTGACAAGTGCCTGTGAAGACCCGTTTCCATGCATATAGAGTGAATGATAAGTTGCGCAATTTGAGTCGCAAACCACTCTCTTGCAAAAAATATCAATATTTTTCAAAAATTTTCAAAAATTTGATTATTTTTGAGTGTTTTTGAGTGTTTATGAGTAGCGGGAGGGAATAGCCATTCTCTCACGTTGCAGCGGGAGGGAATGATTCCCTCCCGCATGCTCGAAATGAGCAGCTTGCCATTCACTTTAGAGGCATGGAAACGGGTCTTCTTCATGCACGTGTTAAGAAAACTTATTTATTACGGGCAAGGCCCATCAGAACCGTATGCCGGGGTGCATATAAATGATACAATAATAAACTTTATAATATAATAAACAATTTACGCATGAAAGTAGAAAGTAGAGACCAATATATAAATATAGATGTATATGCTTTCAATAGGAAAACAATGTTGTGTAAGATATAACAAATTATGATAGTGTGGCGGTTGCTCCACCCGGACTGCTGGCACCATCTCGCGGTCGCCGCAAGCAGCTCCTTCAGCCTCGGGCGATCTACTAGAGAGCGCTGCCCTCCCCCGAGCGTTTCCTGCCGGAGACGAGCAAGTCGCTCGCTCTCTTGGTCATAGGCAACGGCACGCGACACATCGTCCGCCAGTACGACACCGACACACAGCAATCTGTCCGCCACGCGATCTCGAAGTTTGTGATATTAGTCTAGTAATAAAGTCTAATTTGAAAAACTATAAGTGAGAAGGTGTTATTCTTTATTGTGCGCGAAACCCTGCACCTCGATTCCTCGCTAAATTGGTGACCCCGACGTGATCGCGGCGGATTTCAGTGGCCACGCGGGCACCCCCACGAACACGAGCTTATCGACAGTGACTCAGTGCGGGCGGTAAGAGAGACAAAAAAAAAAAGAGCTCAGTGCGACGGAGACTCCACGCCGAGTTAGCGGTGACAAAAACCGCACGCTTCGCGACAAGACGAAGGAGTTCCGCGAAAACCTCGACTCGGACGACAAAGACGCAGTCGACATGATCGATCCCGGAAACCCGGCCGGCCCCGGCGGCGGCAGCAGCGGAGACATTCCCAATGGCACCGGCACCGGCGAGACAAACCCGGGAGGATCAGGTAATGGCAGCACGACCGGCCCCAGCGCTGATCTCGCTGCGCTACGCCACGTGGCGATTCGAACGCCGCCATTTTGGAAGCATTGTCCCGAGGCCTGGTTTCTCCAACTGGAGAGCATTTTTGGGTGCAACCAAATCCTATCGGACCTGCACCGCTATAACACGCTCATTTCCAGCCTCGACCAGGAGGTCGTCCAGGACATGCTGGACGTTATGCGCACGCCGCCCGATTCAGGCAAATACCTGTACATGAAGACGCGCATTCTCGAGCGCTATGGCCTGACGGCGCAGAAGAGGCTGCAAACGCTCTTCACCGGGTTAGAGCTGGGCACGCGCAAGCCATCACAACTCCTGCGTCACATGCGCGCTCTGGCTGCGGGAAGCATAGACGACGAGGCGCTCCGAGTCCGCTGGCTCGACCTCATGCCGGACAACGTCGCAAAAATGCTGCGCATCCTGCGAAACAGCCCCCTGGACGAGCTCGCAGAGGTAGCCGACGGGATCGTCGAGACTGGGCCAGCCACCTACGCAGTGCACCCGGGCACCAGACAAGCACAGTCACCGGTCCGAGTGCCCGCTCCTGTTCCACCTGTTCCTGCTGCTGCTGCGACGACGTCTGCCGGGACAGCTGACCCTCGCCTTGTCGCCGAGTTCGCTGCCATCCGTATTTCGTTGGCGGAGATCGCTTCCGCAACCACTAGGACCCTCGAAGCAATCCAGAAATTGGGCAACAACCAGCGAGGACAGCATAGCAACAGCCAACAGGGTGGCCGTCAAAGCCGTTCAAGGTCGCGAACTCCAGCAGGGAATCCAAACCACTGCTATTACCACCAACGATTCGGAGCCCAGGCGACGCACTGCAGACAGCCCTGCTCCTTCCAGCCCAACCAGGGAAACTAGGACGGCTGCCTGGAGCTTTGGCGGTCTCCGACAGCCCTACGTGTGCTGAAAACCGCCTACACGTACTCGACAGGACCACGAACACCAGCTTCCTGGTGGACTCCGGCTCGGTGCTGTCGCTCCTGCCCCGTTCGGCAGTGCGAGAGCGCAACCTCGACGTCCAGCCGCTTCGACTAGTGGCGGCAAACGGCACCCCGGTACACACATTCGGCAGGCGCCTGTTGACACTCAACCTCGGACTCCGCCGTGCCATCCCTTGGCCATTCATCGTGGCGGACGTTCCTGTGGCGATCCTGGGGGCGGACTTCCTTCACCACTCAGGGTTTCTGGTGGACCTCCAGCATCGCCGCCTCATCGACCCGGCCACGATGATCTCCACCCCGGCCGAGATCCGGGCAACTTCCATCCACGGCGTTTCCGTGGTCGCAGGCCCCAGCTCCAGTGGCAGTCCGGACGCATACCAGCGGTTGCTAGCCGAGTTCGCTGATCTAGCCCAGCCACACGAGGGGTGTGCTACGCCCACCGGCTTCGAGGTCAAGCACGAGATCCACACAACGGGGCCACCGGTCCATTCTCGTCCTCGTCCTCTCTACGGCGAGCGTCTCTCAGCTGCGAAGGAGATCTTTAACAAGCTGCTACAGCGAGGCATCATCCGCCCAGGTTCAGGGCAATGGTCCAGCCCCCTTCACATGGTGGCCAAACCGAAGGGAGGATTCCGCGCCACTGGCGATTACCGCAAGCTGAATGCCGAGACCATCCCGGACCGCTACGCTTTGCCGCGGATAGAGGACCTTCTGCAGGACTGTCGGGAGTGCCACGTCTTCTCGGTCATTGACCTGGAGAAGGCGTACTACCAGGTGCCAATGGACCCAAAGGACATCTGCAAAACGGCGGTGACGACACCTTTCGGACTCTTCGAGTTCTGCTCTCTGTCTCTAGGCCTCCGGAATGCTACGCAGACGTTTCAGCGCTTCATGGATAATCTCCTTCGAGACCTTCCATTTACGCGGGCCTACATAGACGACATCATCGTGATGTCCAGGAATCACGAACAGCACCAGGCACATTTGCGAGCACTGTTCGAGCGCCTGCGTCAGGCACGGCTGACCGTCAACATCGACAAGTGCGCCTTTGGTCAGAGCGAGGTGGATTTCCTGGGTTTCACCGTCTCCAACCAGGGCTTCCGACCACCAGCGCGGAAGATCGATGCAATCCGGAGCTTTCCGAGACCAGAGTCGCCCAAAGCTCTACGACGTTTCCTGGGAATGCTGAATTTTTACAGACGCTGCATTCCGCATGCAGCTCAACAGCAGGCCCCACTCAACGAGCTTCTTAGGGGCATCCACAAGGGCAGTCGACAGGTACTGAAGTGGACGCCAGAAGCTGAGACCGCTTTCGAGGTCGCTAAGGCCAGCCTTGCAGGTGCTTCCAGGGCCTCCTACCTCTCTCCCACGGCGCCTCTCTCGCTCTCAACCGACGCCTCCGACATCGCCATTGGGGCTGCTTTGGAGCAGAAGGTTGACGACTGCTGGCAACCTGTAGGCTTCTTCTCCAGGAAGCTGTCACCAACCGAGACCAGGTACAGCACGTACGATCGCGAGCTTCTCGCTGTCTACGAGGCAGTGAAGCACTTCAGTCGCATACTGGAGGGACGTGAGTTCGTCGTCAAGACGGACCACAAACCGCTGGTCTACGCAGCTGCCAAACCAGCGGATAAGGCAACGCCCCGGCAGCAACGACATCTCGACTACGTGCTCCAGTTCAACGCCAGGTTCCAGCACGTCAAAGGCGAGGACAACGTGGTGGCTGACGCGCTTTCGAGGCCATGCTCGACCATCAGCATGCCGTCAACCCTCGAACCGGCCGCCATAGCTGCAGCTCAGAAGGACGACCAGGAGCTCCCACATCTCCTGGAGGCAGGCACGCTCGCTCTCCAACAGCTCGACATCCTAGGTCACAGCGTTTACTGCAACGTCCTGGACAAAGTGGTCCGTCCTTACTTGCCAGCTCAGCTTCGTCGAGTCGCCTTTGACTTGCTCCATCGCCCAGCTCATCCCAGTGTGCGAGCCACCGTCCGCATGCTGACTGAGAAGTTCGCCTGGCCTGGTATTCGCAAGGACGTCAGCTCCTGGGCGCGCTCCTGCGACTCTTGTCAACGTTCAAAGGTCCAGCGTCACAACCGAGAAGCTCTCGCATCGTTCGAGGTACCTGACAACAGGTTCGAGCATGTGCACATGGACATCATCGTCATGCCACTCGTCGGGAACCTTCGCTACTGCCTCACGATGATCGACCGCTTCTCCAGATGGCCTGTGGTGGTGCCGCTGGCAGACATCAGGGCCGAGACCATCGCCAAGAGTTTCTTCGAGCACTGGATAGCTCATTACGGTGCTCCGATCACCATTACGACTGACCAGGGCACCCAATTCGAGTCCGCCTTGTTCACTTCACTCGCTCGAATTGTTGGCTCTCACAAGATCCATACGACGCCGTACCATCCTCAGGCAAATGGCCTTATCGAGCGGTTCCACCGGACCCTGAAGGCTGCCTTGATGTGTGAGGAATCCTCGCCATGGCCCGACAGGCTGCCCATCACCATGCTGGGTCTCAGATCTTGCCTCAAGGAAGACCTCCAGGCCTCTCCAGCGGAGATGTTATACGGGACGACCCTGCGCATCCCTGGAGAGTTCTTCGTCACCAACAGCGCTCCCGCAGACCCAGGCTCCTTCGCTGGGAAGCTGAGGGAGCTTTTCAACATCATCAGGCCAGTTCCGGCTTCTCATCACGGCAACTACAAGCCTTTCCGGCTGAAGCTCCTGGCTACCTGCACCCACGTCTACCAGCGCGTCGACTCGGTGAGGAAGCCACTGGTCCCGCCGTACGTCGGCCCTTTCAAGGTCGTTCGAAGGATGAGCGAGAAGGTCTACATCATCCTGGTCAACGGTGTGGAGAAGGCTGTCACCACCGACGCTCTCATCCCAGCCCACCAGGACACATCCGACCCGCTGACGCCTCCTAGCTCCACGGCACCAACGGCACCCTCACCAGCGTCCGAGCTGAGCCAGGTCAACCAGGAGTCAGAAGACAACGGGCCGTCCAACAGCGAGGTCCAGTCAGAAGACCTCGTGCCGTCCAACAGCGACACAAGACCTTCTGTTTCAGATCACCCCGTCGTCCAGAAAAGGGTTTCGTTCGCTTCCCAGGGGAAGCTCACTAAGGGGGGAGTACCTGTGGCGGTTGCTCCACCCGGACTGCTGGCACCATCTCGCGGTCGCCGCAAGCAGCTCCTTCAGCCTCGGGCGATCTACTAGAGAGCGCTGCCCTCCCCCGAGCGTTTCCTGCCGGAGACGAGCAAGTCGCTCGCTCTCTTGGTCATAGGCAACGGCACGCGACACATCGTCCGCCAGTACGACACCGACACACAGCAATCTGTCCGCCACGCGATCTCGAAGTTTGTGATATTAGTCTAGTAATAAAGTCTAATTTGAAAAACTATAAGTGAGAAGGTGTTATTCTTTATTGTGCGCGAAACCCTGCACCTCGATTCCTCGCTAAAATAGAAGTTTGAAATACTAACGTAGTTAACAACGAGGTGCTTAGGGCTACTTAAAGCGGTATTGATCACAGTTTATCGGAGTGCTAATCACTAGTTAACACTTGATTACTCGCTGATGCTAAACACTAGTTAACAGTTTAAAGCTCGATCTAATTAATTATTTAAGAGGTAGTCGAATAGGGCAACTTTGAATGAAGCAATAGATGGTTTCAATCGAATGTTGCAGGAGATGGAATCCCATAGAGTCATCGCCTGAACACTGAACCCCCTAAAATAAGTCGTAGTAGTGGCGGTAGGTATATTGAATGCCGAGGAGTGATTCATCAAGGATCTTCGGATATCACTGCTTAATGGCGGTAGAAATGGGGTAAGATAAGAAGGCTTTGAAGTTTTTAAAATCTGGTATGTTGTTACAGCCAAAAAACACCTTCTACGCTTGTCCGGCGGAAGCCACCCTAGTTTAGCAATATACGGTGATAACCTGGCGTCGCGTGGTAAACGAAATATAAATCGGACTAATGTATTAAAAAGACGCATCATTTTGAGGTCTAAGTATCCTGAGAGATCACAGAACACATTGCACGCATAGTCTAAATGCGGGAAGATTAATGCTGCAACTGTTTGCTACTAGATAAGTAGTATGTCCTAAATCGTAGACGATTCAGCACTCCATGGACCCGAGAGCAGATTGATGAGATATGACTGTTCCATGATAGATCGTCAGTAATCTTAACTCCTAAATCTTTCACTGATTTGGTGAATGGAATAGGTGTGCCATCAATGACGATCTGAGGCAAGGAGTTCAAATCGATTCGCATGAGATTTTACACATAGCCGAAGACTACTCCCACGGTTTTTTGAGCATTTAACTGTATACCGTTATCGTTGGCGCATTTAGCTACTCCATCTGCGTCATGGGCAATGCACGCAATGCACTCTGGCAGATCGTCACGTGTGCATTGCAAGTAGATTTGGAAATCGTCCGCGAAGAGCATACATGACTCTCTGCAATTGATCAATGAGCGGACTATGGTATTGACGAAGATGAGAAACACCACAGGCCCCGGGTTGGAGCCTTGGGAATGCCAGATGATAGGTTTAAGAATTCCGTTGGCAAGCCATTTAGGTCCAAGACTGATTGCGATCGGTCAGACAGATATGAGTGGAACCATCTGATGACATTCTCGGAGAAGTTCATCTCCCTCATCCTTCGTAATAAGACTGTGTGGCTGATAGAATCGAAAGCTTTCCGAAAATCGAATAAGATAAGGATGGTGACTAGGCCTTTCTCTATGCCAATTCTGATGTCCTCGACTATTTTTATTAATGCAGATTACGTGTTAAAGTATTTTCTGAACCCAGATTGGTAGCAAGTGAAAAGATTCTTCGTTTCAAGGAAGTCCCTTAACTGTACTGTCACAAGTTTATCAAATATCTTGGCAAAATGCGGCAGATTAGCTATAGGCCGGGTGTCCGAGGAGGTTAATGGCTATGAAATGTTATTTAATGGGATAATGAGAGACTTTTTCCAGCCGGAGGGGTAAATTCCCGAGTGCAGAGAATCGTTATAAATGTCAGTCTTCGTTTTCATGACATAGCCAAGGACATCTTTGAAGTAGTGTAGTGATAAGTCGTCACTGCTGCGCCCTTTAGCTTTTCCTAGATATTCAGTAGCAGTTTGAAGTACTAGAGAGTAGTCGAGAGGTACGAATTCAAAAATAGGTAAGCAGTCAACCAGAGGGATTGCAAAGATGTTTTGTAGCTCATCCACGAGCATGGTGGGTGACATGTGGTAACAGACGCATAAAATTCGTTTAACTCCTCGGCTTTCAAATTACTAAGGGCAGTGTTAGTGCGAGGTCGGACAATTCCAAGTTTGGACAGGAATAGCCATCTTTCTGCATGGTCAGTTATTTGGCTTAATTTATTGTTGATAAATTTCTCGTGCGCAAGCTTAATCTTAATATTTAATTCTTTCCGAATCTGGCGATATTTTACAAGAAGAGCGTGGCTATTACGGCGCCTTGCAGTGTCATACAACTTATCACGAGCCTTGCATGCCGTCCGCAAGCTCGCGTTGAACCAGGGAGCAACACGTTTGCGAATCGGGCGCTTAATAAAAGGGGCTAGTCGATCTAAGATTTGTCCACGAATATAGTCCATTTGTTCGATGAAACTTGCAGGGTCAAAACTGCGAAAGTCACGGTAACGGCGCACTGCCTTAACTGGTCCAGGATTGCGTAAACGAGAGAGAGAGAGAGAGAGAGAGAGAGAGAGAGAGAGAGAGAGAGAGAGAGAGAGAGAGAGAGTCAAGAAATTCTTTGCAATTTTTTCGAAAAGGGAGCAAAGAAATTCTTGACTTACGTTATCGCAATCTAATATGTCAATATTGAAATCTCCTATAACAAGATGACTTTTAGTGTTTTTCTTTTTTTCCAAATATTTGTTTAGGTCTACGATGAACTCAAACTTAGGTATGTCGTGTGATCTGTACATGGATGAGATTTTAATATTAATATTATTATTTAAGTTTATTCTAGTATTTACAATTTTAATCCTACCCTGTTGAGCAATTTCCGTGATTTGAATTAAGTTTTTATTTACTATACAATAACTCTATCATTTCGATTAAGCTTACTTTCATTATCATATGACTTGTATTCGTAGTCCCTTTCACTTAAATCAAAAACATTGTAATTTACCTGATCAGATGTTTCCGTGAGAATAACAACAAATGGTTTGACGATAAGGCTTACGAATAATATTTTGACTTTCATTTTTATTACTAATTACCTTGTTTATACCGTAAATACCACTGGATGTTTTTTCATTAAACATTAAATCCTTTTGTATTATGTCTAGATAATCAATAGTATCCATTTTATCAACTTAAGATTTACCGCTTCTTAACCTTGCACTTTTTGGCTGGATTAATGGCTGTTGCAGTTGTTTGTCCAATTTAGGTTGATGTGGTCGTTGTAACTTGGTTGTATCTATCAGTTCTTAATTTCGATTCTTAGAATTTTGTGGTTGTTGTGATTTCATTACGTTTGGTGTTGATGGGTTTTGTATCTCTATTGTAGATTTCTGTTCATGGTAAGATAGTATAACCGTTGGTAAGATAGGCCTCACAGGGTAATCAGTGCCTAAAGCATGTACATACTTTTTTTTTTCTAAAAATGCTGCATATGTCAGGATCGTTTTGATCACGTCTAATGTCGAGTTTTGTCTTGTATTTACTATTTGAGAAATTGCAATTGAAACATTTGATAACATTACTCGAACAGGTGCTGGTCTTGTAATTTTCTGCACACTTAAGACAAGCAAAATTATTTTGACATTTTTTGCCATTATGCCTAAATCTGCCACAATTGTAGCAGAGTCTAACATTTATCGAGTCATAAACTTTATAATTTTGGTAACCAACAAAAATCTTGCTTTTGTTCTCTTTAACAAATTTGTAGATGTCAGCAGGAACCTCCATCGGTACTGTGGATAGTTTACTTGATTTGTTTTTGTACATTTGTAGTACTTTACCCTTGTTCACGAAACTTCCAAAATTCCTCTCGTTTATATCGTCTTCAAGATCCTTTATTTCTTTGTTTTTAATAGTTGTTGATTCCAACGATTTTGATTTTTGGGTTTTTGAGGTTATCTTTTCTAATCTTACAGACACCTTCAAGTTTATGTTTCAGCACATCTTCAGCTAGGGTAACACTTTCACTGTTTAAACAGTTGATGATTAATTCATCCTTGTTATTTACGAATATATTTTTAGTCTGAATCTTCTATTCAGTAAATAATACATTATTTTTCTATTATTTTTCTACAGTTTTGTCACCGACTTTTTTCACGGTTATCTTAGGTACCTTTTTTGCAGTGGTGTTGGAAAACACGCCACCTCTGCGCATGACAAACTAGCTGTGGCATTTTCTTGTTGCTTTACTAGCACTTTTTCTTTAAGTATCAGGTATTTTCTTGCAATTTACTAATTAACTGCTTCAGTAAGAGATTTTCTGTTGTCACCAGTTTGTACTTTTCTTCTATGTTTATGTTAAGACCATCTTGGGCTGTTTCTGTCACTTCACTTAATACTTCTTTATTTATTTGGGCTATCAGAAATCTCGTAGTGTCGTTTAGATCTTCTTTATCGATCTTAGAGGTTATGTTTTTGCTGCGGTATTCTGGCCACATTATCAAATTTCCACTGATGACTTTAAAGTCCGACGATTTTTGCACTAAACAATTGACATAGTATGCTGCATCGCATATGATACAATATTGTTGTACTTTTTTATGACAAGCGAAATTACTAACGCATTTATCGGGAGGCGTCCACTCTCCTGTTATGTTCACTCACTTTTTGCTTCCTCCTAGAGAAAGCTTTGTAATAGTAAAATTTTCAGTTGCACTAAAACTTCGTAGACACACATTTTAAGGTGTTTAAAGTTCGAATCATGCGTTTTTAGAAAATGTCCGTACGGATGGGTGTGTGTGTGTGGTGTATGTACGTATACCGTTATGATTCTGGAACCACGCGACCGATCGTAATAAAATTTGACATGCGTATATGTTTTCTGATTCTGAATTCTAATTCTGATTCTGAATTTGTATGCAGGAATTACAGGATTGAGATTTTGGAATTTAGCAAGTTTACTCGACGTTTATTTAGTAGTGAACAGTCGCGTTCGTGTGACTGTAATTGTATTTCATTGCGAAAATAGTGTAAACATTGATTGCAAATGTGTAGGTTAACTTTTTGTTTTAAAAGTTGGCTAGATACTAAACGGGATAAATCTTTGATCTGAACATAATGATAAACTATAAGTTGCTCATTAACCTCCTCTTTCTCATATGCATAAGAGAAACTTATGTCATTATTTTACTTATACTAAATTAAGTTTCTCTTTTAAAAGCTCACAGTTACATTTATTTTGTGTGTGCGACGCCGTGCCTCCCAGCATCTCGTGCTCAACGCCTCGTGACTATATAACGCTCAAAATTTATATTTTTCGCGGGATTTAGGGAAATCGCCGATATCACTGAGCTGCAGGCACAAATCCAAGATCTGTCATCGAGGAGCCCGACGATGCAGCAGGACAGCGGCAGCACTGTGCCCAACACTGCGGAGATTTGCAGCCTACGCAGTGAATTGGCCGAGGTCAAGAGGCGCCAGGAGCAGACCTCAAACTGTGTGGTCGTTGTCACGGGTTTGCATTATACCCGTGAAACCTCGCTGCATCTACTCGCTTTCTCAGTTGTAAACGCGCTTGACCCCACGGTCCTTAGAAGAGACGTAGCATCCGTCAGGACCATGGGGAGGCTTGATGCTACAAACAGCTCCGCCAGGGGTGAAGGCAGACTGTCACTACTAGCCGTTACCCTATCTTCAAGTGCACTTGCACGCTCGATCGTCATCGCCAAAGCCCGGAAACGCAACTACACATCAGCGAATTGGACGCTACCTTGCTGGAGGAGGCTAAAGCTCTGAGTAATGACCATCAAGGGCTCATAAACATCAACGAGCTGCTCCCCTCAGACGTCCATAAGTTGCGTACAAGGGCTAGGCTGGAGGCCATGAAGAGGCAGGGCTGCCGAACGTTTGTCAGGGAGCGGAGACTTTACATGCGCTGTAACGATGATAGCGAGCGTGCTACGATCATCAACACCGACGCCGAGCTGGAGACTTTTTTAGCCCGGTTTCCGCCCACTGCCAATATCGACCAACACTGAGGATACAATACACACACACATCATTCCACCACACCCACCATTAAGCTCATCTGCCACGTCTTCATCTGGTTCTAAGGTATCTCTGTTCGAAGGTCTACGAGTCTGTCATTTTAATGCGAACTCGCTTACGGGTCACATTGAGATGATCAGGCTTTTCTTATCCACTCGCTCTCCATTCCACGTAATAGCTGTTACTGAGACCTGGTTAAGCGACAAGGTAACGTCCATCCCTTCACTGGACGACTACCTACTGACGAGACAGAAACAGAAACGGAGGAGGTGTGGCCCTCTACATACACAAATCTCTGACAGTTAGCGTTATTTCATCATCTGACGGTGAATGGTCTGGTAAGTCAGGCAAGCCTGAATATCTTTTCTGTGAGGTATCGGCAAAAGGAGTCTCTCCTATCTTCGTGGGGGTTGTGTATCGTCCACCTCATGCTCCATTCTTCCAAGGCTCTAACTTCATAGACCAACTAACAACCCACATGCACAACTATTCCACTAAGGTCATAATGGGAGACTTCAACTCTGACCAACATTCTTCATCTGAAGATGCTAAGTTCATCAAGGCCTTCATTGATGAAAATTCCATTTCATCCGTTCCCTGTGGTACCACGCACCACAAACAGGGATCTGATACCTGGCTTGACTTGTGTCTAATCGACGGTCAGGATCGCCTGCTGTCATACTGGAAGACAAACTCACCTTTCATCAACGGATATGACCTTATAACGGCCACTCTCGACGTACAGATTCCACGTTACGTACCTAACACATACTCTTACAGAAACTTTAAAGGAATCAGCGCCGAGAAGCTAAGGGACTTTCTTAGCACATGTGACTGGTCATCTCTCACCACGTCATCACTCGACGAAAGCATATCTATACTTAACGCTAATCTAACGAACGCCGTCAATCATCTCGCACCATTGCGGACTGTGACACCAAGACGACAACGTCACCCGTGGTACACCACGGCTCTTCGTGACCTTGTATCCTAGAGGGATAGACTTTACAGGCGTTTCAGGGACTCTAGGCTTGATTCGGATCTCCGCATTTACAGACTAGCTAAAGACTATGCTCACAAACAAGTCGAGGAAGCCAGGCTAAATTATTATTATTCACGCCTATCTACCTTGACCGACGTTGCCGAGATCTGGAGAGAGCTGGAGAAACTTGGAATTTCTGCCACTAAGGCCCCATTACCATCCCGATTTACCACAGCTCCCGGAAGACTTCGAGTTCAGCACTATAACGGAATCGGACGTGTTGGCTGCGGTTTCGCACTTTGACACCCAGGCCAGGGGAAGTGACGGCATCCCACAGGTTGTTATTTCAAAAGCATTGTCGGTTCTCACTCCCTTACTAAGTCATATTTTCAACCTGTCCCTGAGCGAACCCTGCTTCCCATCTGCCTGAAAATTGACACTTGTGCGCGCACTCAATAAAGTCAGTTCACCAACAGCCGTGACTGACTACCGTCCGATTTCACTTCTCTGCTTTCTATCCAAGGCCCTGAAGTGGCTGGTGCACAGGCAAGTCTCAGAATACCTTGAATCAAGGCTCCTACTAGATAATCTTCAAACAGGCTTCCGCACTGGTCACAGCACTCAGTCTGGCCTAATTAAGATAACTGATGATGCCAGGGCCGGGATAAACAAAAAGAAAGTAACACTTCTCCTTCTCTTTGACTTTAGCAAGGCGTTTGACACTGTGTGTCACGTCAGGCTCCTGAGAAAGCTTTCCACCTTCGGCTTCTCAAAGCAGGTCATCCGCTGGTTTGCCTCCTACCTCACTGGGAGAGAGCAGGCTGTCGTTGGTGACAATAGCGAACGTTCCTCCTCTCGGCGTCTTAACATCGGCGTCCCGCAGGGGTTCGTTCTGGGTCCCTTGCTGTTCGCATTGTACATTAACGACATCGGTTTCTGTCTTGATACCGATGTTTCCCATCTCACCTATGCGGATGACTTGCAAATTTATAGTCAATGCCACCTTGAGGAGCTCAATTCTTTATCAAACAGGATGAGTGCTAATGCCGAGAGGATAATGGGCTGGGCTGCACAGAACAAGCTAAAACTCAATGTTAACAAAACCAAAGCAATTGTCCTGGGCTCCCCCTACTACACAAATGCACTACCTTCAATAGCTAACACCTATATCAACTTGGGGTTGTCCAGGTCAGCTTTGAATCTTCTGTGCGTAATCTGGGATTGGTTCTTGACTCTAAACTCACGTGGAAGGAGCACGTTACACAAGTGTGTAAGCGTGCTCACTCGCTAATGTACAGGCTTTACTTTTTCAGAAAAACTACCGATCTCAGATTGCGCAAGCACTTAGAGCAAGCGCTCCTGTTTCCCCTTATTGACTACTGTTCTCTTGTATACTGTGACCTGAGCTACAGTGGCTTACCACTGCCGGACGCGGGAAGTATTCACTGCTTGTTTCTTACGAAAAATGTTTAACACTGCCGTACCATCATACGTACTGGCTTACTTCGACTTTCGCGTAGCACTCAGGCCTGTTAGGGGGGAAGTGACACTTCAGGATATCCCTACTTTCGCGACGGAGACGCTGAGGAACTCGTTTCATATCAGCGCCTCATACCTATGGAACAACCTGCCATCACACCTCCGCAACACTACATCCATCGCAGTATTCAAGAAACTAGCTAAAAATTACTTTTACACACTTGCTCACTCTCGCTTAACCCATCTTCACGTTAGCATACTTTCAAACTACACACCTACTAAAACAGATGCCTCAAACTTATTATTTTTGTACTTTTACTACTCTCCTGTACATATTGAATCGTACAACATAATGTAAAAATTAATTAATCTAATCTCTCTCTCTCTCTCTCTCTCTCTCTCTCTCTCTCTCTCTCTCGCTCTCTCTCTCTCTCTCTCTCTCTCTTTATCTCCCTCCCTCTCTCTATCTCTCTCTCTCTCTCTGAAAATTTTTCAAACCTGACGAATGGTGGAAGCAACCATCCGGCAACATCGACAATACGAGTGCTACATGAATTAACAAAAAAATTTAATTTAATAAAATTTAATTTTTCAGATTTTGCTTTGAAGAAGCTTAAAACGTGAGCATCATTTAACAAACTACAATTTTTTAAACTTAAACCAGAGCGCAATGATGCATTATAGATATATGGAGGAATTAAACTACGAACCTTAGACCTGTATGGATCCTGTGACACGTGACTGTTGTATACCTGTAAGAAAACGTAAAAATACTAATTATCGTTATAGAGGTTGCAGTTTGGCATATTAAAAGATTATCAATCTCGTTATAATCTCTCATAGTCTTAAATTTTTTCTGAATGTTGCCTTAAGGTTGAATTTTCAGATTCATTTGGTTAAATTGTATCGCATCGAGATTGTTTCCCGACCAACTATTAAATACCTAGGCATTAATATAGATGCAAAATTCACGTTTAAAAAGCATCTGACTATAGTGGGAGATAAGGCAGCAAGAGTTAGTGTTGCTTTATTAAGGTAAATGCCAAATGTAGGAGGGCCAATGCACAAACGAAGTTAACGCACTTTACGCATACCCAGTGTAATTACATCGTTTGTTTTGTACGGGGCTCCAATATGGGCGGATGCTACGTTGGTGACAAGTTATGCACGAAAGATATCGACAGTGTACCGGAAAAGTGTACTAAGGGTAGCATCGGCTTACCGCACGGTATCGGAGGATGCGGTCTGCATCATAGCAGGCATGCCATGTATTGATCTTTTAGCAATAGAGAGAAAGGACATATTTGAGGCAAAGAGACGGATTAACGACAACACGCAGAATAAAATATGGGACTTCGCAAGGTAGCAGACAATGACTGAGTGGCAAAAAGATGGAATTCCAATGAAAAGAAGCGATGGACATATCGCCTCATACCAAGAATAGAGGAGTAGATACGGAAAAAACATGGGGAAGAAAATTACTAACTCACGCAGTTCTTGACGGGACTCGGATGCTTTCAGGCCGACCTCCACAGATTTAAAATAGAGGACCGGCCAAATTGCCCAGTCTGTTTAGACGCTAACAAAGATGTGGAGCATGTATTCTGTGACGGTTCGCGATACCAAATGCAGCGTGAAGAACTCGAGTATTATCTCCAGACCAGAGTGACACCAAAGTCAATGATGACAGCTATGCTGACGTCGAAGTATGATTAATGCGCAGTAAACAACTACGTAAGGATTATTCTTAAAAAGTTTAGAAATGACAAAAGAAAAGAAGGGAAGGACAAGGCGAAACAGCCGAGCAAAACTATTGCTAGAGGGAGGCCATTAAGTAGTAGATACGAAATGCTCCCTTGCCCGAAGAACGTAGGAGCTAGGGTTAAGTGCCTCTAAGTGCTCCTTAAACCGGTGCTGAGAAACGTAGGTAACTGAGTTGAGCCATGACTCCCTCACCTGATGCAGAGAACCGTAGCTGTCGAAGTTGAGTCTGTTCAGAGGATGACTGGACGATGCTGCACGAAGTAGACGACTGGATGATGCCGCAGGAAGTAGACGGTCGGAAGGTACAGAATGAATGAGACGAGTTTGATCCTGAACCCCTAATCACCTCGGTGGATGGGGGATGTATGGAAATGTCAAACTTCAAAGGAGAAGCCAGAAAAGACTAGTTAAGGGGACCCACGGAAGTATTGTTCAATGATAGTACCTGTAGGGATATGGTGTCGGAGGGCCACTTGCGCAGAGCTTGCTTTGCCTACGCCACATAAAAAAAAATATACACACAGACACAAAGTATGCAGACATTTTTTTATAAATTAAAAAAAAATTATTGTTGAAAACTTTTCTATTAAGCATTAACTTTGTGGAATATATTTTATTGTTGCTGGTTCTTCAATATTTATAATGTTTGTAGCCGATAAATTTTTCTACCAGCCTCTTGACTAGTAAAGTATATTGTTTTTAATTTATTCAAATCATTATTTATTCTTTTATATAAATCATATTTTGTTGCATTTTGTTGCTTCTTATTGCAAAGTATAATGTCATTGATTTAGTTCATTATAATCAAAAATTGCGCAAGTATTTTTTTATGGTTAAAATACTGTTCTCATTTTAATTTTTATTATTATTATGAATTTTTCAATGCAATAATGATTGTTATTCATGATCGTTATAATCTGCTATGTATAATCTTTATACAATTAAATCAATGTATACAATGCAAAAATTATAATGTAATAAATGTACCTTGTTCAATATATGTTTAAGAAGTCAATTCTGTGATGCAGTAACCATATATCATTGAGTTTACTCAAGATTCAAGTAAATTTAACTTGAGCGCTTAAGTAACAGGCTATCAAGTTAATTTAAATGAAATCGCTAGCGTAGTTTCTACTGAATGGACAGTTCGGTTGAATTTCGGTTTTTTCGTTGAATCACCTGTCACAGTCGCGACTTCGAGTACGAAATAAAATTTGTAAATGAAAATTTTAATGTTTATTAATGAATATAAATTTACCTACATATATGATTATAATTAGAATTAGGTTAAGAAATTAAATAAGCACTTAATATGCTGATATCTGGTTATTCAATTAATTGATAGATATTGAATTTAGAATAATATCTGTACAAAGTTTATAGGATATGCATGCAGTGATCTTCATTTTACTTGACCGTACCAAGTCATCAATTTTTATTTAATCAAATCATAATATCTGATTGAAAAAATTAATAGATATTATGCATATTAGTATGATACTAGTGCAAAATGCTTTGTTCAACAAAACTGAACTAAAAATGAACCCATTGGAAACCTCATTGTGGCTTCAAGTACATTAGATAAGAATTTCAAATTTATCTTGGCATCGGTGATTTGGACCAAAATCTCAAACCAGTCAATTTAAAGTGATAATAAAATAAAGATTGCTTGAACTTATTAATCACCTCTTGGCATTTTCAAAAAGAGTTTTTGTTTATTGGTGAACAACTAAAATTTTCTTTTCATGTATTAGAACGTCATAAAAACACCATAAGTACAATGAAACAATCATGGCAAGTTATGTTGTAAGCATCTTGAGAGTTGTTCCTAATTGATCATTGTATAACTCAACTTTAAGTTAAGTAAGCCCTTTTTTGACCAAAAATAAAAGTTTTTGCTTCATTATGATTAAATATAATAAACTTGACTTTGGTTGATTGATCTCAGTTCTTTTTTATCTGTTATTTCGTTGCGGAATATATCAAACTCGCCTAACCTTTTACTTTTTTAAAAGTTAATTTTTTTAGAGATATTGTATACGAAGAGTTTTGCCTTGTTTCGATATATTATTGTAATAAAGCTTATTACTTTGGTATCTTATTTTCATTATTGTATATATTATTTATTTTTGAAAAATATTATCTACTCTTTGCGTTTAACAGAGTTAAGACTGTCATCTTTACATTTTATATTGAGTAGTATTTTGTCAAATATAATAAGTATTTTTTTTCTGTTTAAAGCACGAGGATAAAAGCTATATGTAAAAATTATATCTTATTTGAAAAATCATAGAACTTGATATTATTGTTATAAATATTCCTACGGAACTAGAGGAATCGTAAATATATTATATCTTCTGCAACATTTAACTTAATTATCCACTGTCTTCAAAAATTATGATTGAGTGTATGATTTATGTTCTACTTTTTTGCGAAAAATGGGGGCTTAATGTCCAACAAATTAATTATTTTTGATAATCTTAATAAACAACAAATAATGAAATAACAAAATTTTACAGTCATTAGCCTCCATTTTCCGTGCTACCATTCAGATGGTAGCACCTGTAAGACCACTTATTTTTATCAAGTTTTAAATATTTAAGGCTTTTAGATACTACAAAAATATGTCATTTTCATACAATCAAAATATTCAGGAAATGACGTCATAAAATAACGTTAATTTTTGTTCCAATTTGTGACACGTCTAATCACGTCATTGAATGACATCAGTTTATAACGTCATTTATTAACGACATTTAATGAAGCCATTTTTTTCAACAGGGTTAAATGTACAGGGTGGCTGATGACGAGGTCTAGGTAATTCGCACCGTGGTTTTTGGTTTCTAGGTATAAAAATCAGTCGATAGCAGTATCTAAATGTACGGGGTGGCCGATGTTGAGGTCTAGGTGGGGCTTCATAAAAAATTACATTCGCATGATATAATGTTTTTTTAGATGTAACATCAATTACTGAGAATTATTAAGGAAAAATGAACGCAATCTATGAATTTTGTAATGCAAAGCATTTTGAGTTTGAATGAAATGTTAAAGATAATCCATATCCATATTTATTATTAAAATTTAACTGTCACATTAACGTTGAAGTGTGCTTAACTGTACAGGGCGTTCAATATTTATTTAAATATTGTTTTAAATACAATGATTGCGAATTTTTAAAAACGAGTAACATTGATATGTTTTTTAGTTTTGATAACGACTGTAAAAACGAAAAAGAAGATTATAATTATGATGAAATTAAGCAATATATTAAAACCAGGTATGTCAGTCCTCCTGAAGCAAACGTCATATATGTATAGATTAGCAGTGCATTTTATGAATGAACAATTTAATAAAAATTTAAATACAACGTTAACGTTAACTGCATGGTTTCTACTTAATCAGAATGATGAAAATGCAAGAAATTATTTATACACCGATATACCATGCATGTATAAATTTAATGAAATTAAAAAATGTGCAACAAGAAAAGAATTATACAATTCAATTTTTACCAGATTGTATCTTGTTAATTCAAAAAACCGTGAATTACATATTAAAGTTCAATCGAAATATTAAAATTTATAGGAGATATATTAAAACATATAATAAATTTGATTAAATGTAATAATCAAAAGTTATTATAAAATTAAAAAGTAGATCAATTTATATATTTTTAAATATATGTAAATACAAAGAAAATGTATTAAAATTTTTGACTATTTGTAAAATTAATTTGATATATTTTATTTTATTTTTAATTTTATATACAAGTATTATATTCGAAATTCGTTTTTTTGTTATAAAAATAATAGAAATTACATATGCATGTGTCCTTTATTTTAAAGAAAGCTGTAAAGAAAAGTTGTTGAATAAGAATTTAAATACAACGTTAACGTTTATTTTTAATCTAATATAAGTATCGTTAAAAAAATGTCATTGCTATCCGCATGCATGGGATCGTTTTTTTTAAAACGATAAATACGTGTCCGCTAATTCGGCGCCCGTGGTAAATGTGCACGCGCCGCGGAATTTCCGCGCGCCACCTTTCCTCGAAAACAAAATCAAGGTTTGGTTCACGCTGTTGGAGGCGCAGTTCGTCACTGCGGGTATTGCAGACGACAACATTAAGTATTGTAATACCATCTCGAGTTTGACGGAGAGGGCCAGCAACCAGATGGAAGATGTCCTGACAGAGTCACCCGCCACGGACAAGTATAAGGATTTGAAGACGAAAATGGTCGAGCGGTTCACGGAATCGGACGGCGCGAGAGTGCGGAAGTTATTAGAGGGAGAGCAGATAGGCGACCGTAAGCCATGCACTTGGAGACTAAACTTTCATATATTTTCATTTTATAATATAGAGCTTACACAATTCTAAGAAGGTAAGCTTGAAATAGGCAAAGACATTACCTTTCATATATTAAACGAGAAGCACTGTAGTTTGTGGTACATAATTTTGGTATTTCTATGCGATAAAGCATAATATAAGTAATCGCATATATTGTTGGAATAACTAAGAAGCAAAATTGAAAGAAATCTTTGTATTATATTCATGCAACAAATTCAAGATTACAATCCATAGGAAAGCGTCTCTTTTTGTAATTCACAATGTTAAAAGCCACAAGCGACATTCTCAAGATGACATTTTTATAATCCTCAAAATGGCAAAGTGATTATCATCAATGAAATTATTAATTATGTATATCTAATTTTAAGAAATATTTGTATGTAGGAGCTCTGGTCCCCCCGAAAAATGTACAGCAGCAGCGGCTGCTAATCACAACATCCGCGACATATAATACGCACACATACCGAAATTCACATTAACACTATATATATATATATATATATATATATATAATAGCACTATAGCAAATCGGAAATTAGATAAGAATCCAATCCAATAACCTCTCTCATGTGGGGTCACCCCCACTCGATCAGGGACAAAAGAAATTTAAAAAAGAGACAAATTTCTTTCAAATTCTCACTTAGACCTCGTCACCGTCCACCTTGTACACTTAGACACCGCCCATAAATGATGTTTACACCTAGATTCCAAAATCCACGGAGTGAACCACCTAGACCTCGTCATCGTCCGCCGTGTACACCTAGTCACCGCCCTTGTATGATTTATTCACCTAGATACCAAAAAACCATGTTGCGCACCACCTAGTCGTCATCGGCCACCCTGTACACCTAGACACTGTACTTGAATAATTTTTATACCAGGACACTGAAAACAACTTGAACCTTGTCATCGGCTACCCTTGCAAGCTAGTTACTGTTACAGCTCCGGAACGCAGAGTATGCACCGGCAACCTCTTAATTCTAAATATCGTCATATATTATTATATTTTCTTAAGAAAGCAATTCCCATCTGTATATAGCTTTGCGGCCAACTTCACGGTCCTAACACTTTCTGCGGCTAACTTAACGGTTCTTTCACATTTCGGGCTGAAGAAGAAAAACGTGATTTTAGCATTTGTAGATTATACACTCACATATTATAAAAATAAGCATCCTTTTCACTAATATTTTTGTTGGAAATCATAGTTCCGCTCAGAAAACATTTAAATGAGCCAAAACACCTTTCCAACAGTAATTATAAGTATTTTTTTTTTGAATAATGAAAAATCCGAACACCAATATAGAAGGAAATCGTGTCACGGGCGCCGCGGCTTTGTCTGCTTCTTAAACTTGCCTTCGTGGCGCTACCATGCCACTTAATATATCAAACTCAGAATATGTAGGTCACACGACGCTTTTGATAGCACAAAGTATAACACTATACTTGGCATCGGGATACTATCACATTGTCATTAAACAGACCCTAAATACGAAATCGATAGTATTTGACACACCCAATAATTAATTAAATAGATAAGAATAAGAAACGACAACGTATGGCGAAGTAAGAATAAAAACATAATTAAATTCGAATATTGACAAGTAAAATCAGTTTAGAAAATCAATAATAATAGTAGACTTACTTAAAACAATAATGATGTAATAGAACAAAAAGATGATAATGTAGAAGAATTTAAAGCACGAGAACATATAAGAGTAAAATCAAGCTTAGAAACATCGCCCTCAGAGATGGTGGAAGAGAGACGAAACGAATTAAGACCAAGAGAGACACACCGATACGCATGCACACATTGTGATTCTACAGCAAGAGACCAAGCAGAACACACCGATACTAAAACCGAGCCACTACAAAATATAACGAACACAGCACAGCACAAGTAAAGAGAAAAATAAGAACCCTACTGTACATCATGAACCGCGCATACCAGAAAGCAATGCACGTGCAATGAAGGGGAAACCCACAGGGCGCGCAGCGCTATCGATAAGTGACACATAATTCACGCGCTCTGGTAGCTCGGGAAGCCGCCAAAGAGGACACAGCTCAAGCCAGCTCAAAACGCATAGAGGAGTTTTTATAAGTCTGCAGATAAGAAAAGTAAATTAGAGGCGAGTTTGATAGGAGAAGAGCACAAGGGGACTCGATGTACTAGAGGAGAGGATTTTTACTCTGATTTTCTGATTAGCCCTCCCTGCAACGTCACACACATTAAAAGCTCCAAATAAGGCAAGAAGCTGCATCTAGGCTCCCTAATTGGCCAAACATACACCCCACCGAAGAGACGAAAAATTGGGGATCACCTCTTCTAGAAGTGCATAAAAGAGCCCAGCGACAGGTCCGCGAGCTGCCAGTGTGTCTTTTGAATTGTATAAAAATACAATTATCAGTTTTTTTATCAGCTAAACTTATCAGTTTATTATCTATATTATTTTTTGATTAATTTTTTCTTTGATTGTGCTTCTAAAAGAGTTAATTGATGATTGCTGTTCTTAACTAAGTCTTTCTGTATATAATACCTCAAGTTCTTCAATAATAATTTTATCAGTTGATTTGATTCAAATTCTGCAAATTTTATTGCGTGACTAACGTTTCTTATGATTGGAATTTTAGCAATTATGTAAAAATTAATTTTATTTTTAGAACCTTTTGATATTGGAAAAAATAATAAAGTAAATGTATCATACATTCTAATAAAATGTTCTCAAATTTTACTAATATCAAATGGTACACTACATGGGCAAATATTAAATACAATAGCGACTGCAAATCCCACATAGCATAGAAGGTTAGGGGAGGCTTCCTGAAAGCTTCCACGGAAGCTTGGAAACCTTTGAAAAAGCTTTCCTGTAACATTCCTGGAATTTAATACATTTTCTTTGTATTAACTACAGTTAGATCGTAAATAGTGAGCAATCATACACAAACAGTGACCACCAAGCGATAATACTGGAGATAAGAATATCAAAACAGAAATCCAACGGGAAGGCAATGACAAAAAGAGTCAGCTGAAAAACGAAGGATTATGATAAGGAGACATCCCTGCTGACTATAGAAGAAATACAGCTGTCGGGATCTGCAAATGATAAGGTCGAGCAGGTAATGGGAAATTTTACCCGAGCCTGCGATGCAACAATGTCAAGGAGAACTCCCAACAATAGATGACCGCCAGTATACTGGTGGGATAAAGAAATCGACGCGTCCCGCAAAGAGTGTCATCGAACCAGAAGACGGGAACAGCGGGCTTGAAAGAAATACTACAAGACTGGTCGTGGTAAAGCAATAGTAGACGCCCTAAATAAAGAAATGAAGAATGCTAAACGGATACTTAATAGAAAAATCCGAGAGAATAAACGACGGTGCCTGAAAGAGTTACATGACGAGGTTGAGCTGGACTCCTGTGGGCGACCGTACCAAGTGATAATGAAGAAGATAAAGGGAGGTTATATCCCCCCTTCTAAAAGCCCGGAATTGCAGAATCGTATTGTGACCACACTGTTTCCCCTTTAATTAGAAGTAACAGCTATTCCTGAAGCGGAGGCGAATGACGAAACCATTTCAGCAATCACCACAGAGGAATTACTGACTGCATGCGAAAGAATTGAGAAAAACAAGGCTCCAGGCCTAGATAGCATACCCAATATTGCATTGCAACAAGCTATATAAGCACGCACCGATGTCTTTGTGGACTTGTACAACTCATGTCTTGAAGAAGGGACGTTTCCTAAGAAGCTTCCTCATACAGACCACTCTGCATGCTGGACACCCCGGGCGAGATCTTAGACCGCATAATCGGCGTTAGAATAAACCAAGTCATTTAAAAACCAGGCGGACTTGCAGAATATCAATACGGCTTAAGGATGCAAGGCGACAAGCCACCGTGGCCGTAAGACCGCGTGTGGCGCGCTAGTTTAAGGTTATGGACAAAATGTGAACCCATAGACCAAAACTAATGGTGGATTCGTGCTCAGCGGAAAAAATACATGCAAATAAGCTTTTTTACCAATTTTTTCTTTGCCCCTGCAAGTTTTAAAAGCATTCAACTGCTATTCTGTAGTGATATCAGTGTATTATTGAAGCTGCGCCAGCCGACGATTTTGAATTTTTTAAAAAGACCACTCAGTAATAAAAAGTAGATATATTAAGCTAAATTTTAAGCAAGGACACGAATTTTTTGAGCATCTGTTTTTTGGACAAAGGAGGTGCCACACTTTATATATATATATATATATATATATATATATATATATATATATATATATATATATATATATATATATATATATATATATATATATATATATATATATATATGGGACGTTTCACGTCAACCGGAACATCAGTGCACCCAAAATTTGGGTTAACCTAACAAGACGTTTGAGGTCTCAAAATGATCGTCTGGTCAAGGGCTTTTGAAAAAGTTCTGGCCTTTTCACAAATCCAATGTGGCGCATAAAATATGGAGCCTGAACCCCACGTTTTCATAGCACATTCAACAAAAACAATAGTAAAAATGTTCTAATTTGTGAAATATCCCACCAAAAAGCATGTACAACTCATGATAGGACATATTGACAATGCTGACGGAATTCCAAAATCAAAAATGGCGGAATCAAAATGGTGGACATTATACCTCCACCAAACCCATTTTACTGCAACAAATGATTTTTGATCAGTTTAAAGTATCGATATGGGGGTTTTCAGGGTCACTGAATCTTATTTTAACCTCGACATTTCAAAATTGGAAATGGTGGATCCAAAATGGCGGACATTATACCGCCACTAAACCAATTTTACCGCAACAAATGATTTTAGATCAATTTAAAGTATCGATATGGGGGTTTGTGAGGTAAATGGTTATAAATGTATTATCGGAATCAGTATTTGTGCACATGAATCTTATATTTTTCCGGTCTATTAGATTTAGAATTATCTGTCTGCGGTTTTTGCACTTACATTTTTCTATTGTTCTGTGTATATGTATATGCCTGCGTGGATGAAAAAAATATATAATGTAGCCAAATGAATCAATCTTTAATGACATTTTGTGCACTCTTATCAATTCTGGCTCCTCGTTTGTGGAGTTTTTACTGGTGATAAATGGCTTTCGCCGATATCATAAATTACTCTGTTCCTAGGTTCATTGGCATTTGAGTAATGCATGACTTTCAACGTTTCATTATTTTCTGGGATAAATCCATGCCCCATTTGTATGTTTGTGACAGGTGGACAGTTTTTAAATCTCTTTGTTAGGAATTTACGAGTTTGTTCTTGATCTTTTTTGGTGTATAAGAAAAATGTTATATTGAATGATCGCCCATTAGCCCATGAATAAAGAGCTTTAACATCTAGAATTGCTTTATTTTTTGCAGCTTGTAAGCTCGCTCTTGTAGCTTCTCTCTTTACTATCGCTCCAACTCCATCGCAACTACCTTTTCCGTGTGCTGTTGCAAAACAGTGCCATTCAGCATCAACGCCAAAATCTCTCTTATGGCTCATTAAACTACTCATTTGATAACGATTTTTAAAATGCTGTTTAGCACCATCAGTAGCATATATTACCTTTTTTACTGTGGGACAAACCTTGCGAATATCAGGTATAAGCTTTTGCTGCATTATGTATACTGCAGTGGCATCATGAGTAGTACAGTCGGACATAGATACTGTACTGAAATGCTTTAGCTTACGTTCAGATTTATAAAACTTTTGAATGTCCAGACAAAATTTGCATTCATTCAAATAACAACTTAGTTTGGGATCCTCACATAGAACGAAATTCAAACAATCTTTATAATTCTTCAGAATATTGTTTGAGATTTTTTCTATATTTACTGCGTCAATCATCGCCTTGAAATTTTGGTGTATCGTACTTACACATACATTGTGTGTACCAGAGGATCCTGCAGACACAACATTGTGGTCTCAGTTCCGCAAACTTGGTAAGCCCAATCGGATGTTCAGGAAACTGTTCTTTAAATTGATTATGAAGGTTCTTAATATCAGTAAGTAATAATCTTTTCTGCACTTTTATTTTTTCACCATATAAATAAATACTGACGGTATCTTTTTTATTTAGCATAATTCTGCTGTTAAGATCATTTTCGTAAAAATCTTCAACTTTCTGAGTAGTTTCTGCAGGTAATGTTTTTCCACGTTTTGCAACGGGAGAAGCCAAAACTCCATCTGATTCTCTTCAATGTTTTGCTTTACAAGCCATTCTGTGAGACACACCAAATTGGTTCATAATTTTACGTATTGCCCAGTGTTCGGGCAAAATAGTAAGAATACTGACACGTAATGGATCGTTCTCCGGCAGGGATTGGAATTTGTTTTTAAGTCCAGTTAAAATATCTGTAAGATCATCTTGCATAGGTGCATCCGTGTTTGAAACCGAAGGTGAGTCAGTCTCTGATTCAAAATCAACACTCATACTGACGTTTGGAGATGACAAATCATGTAGTTTGTAAAAGGATTTTCTACATGTATCACAAATCTGTGAAGATGTTGGATAATCAGGATAGACATCTTGAAATTCTTTGGAGATCTTCCTAAGAGATTTGCTGTGTCCTGTATTAATATCAAATGGATTAACGCATCTATCGATACGATATTTTTTCGCAGGAGAAGACATTGTTGTAGGATATGAGAAAGCACAACCAAAACAAAAAAAAATGTTAGAAATAACAAAATTACGGCTAGTACAGTTGAACAAGGAGTTGCCGATAAAGTAAGACTTATTCAACAACTGCCTTAAAAAGGATGTTGAAGAAGAAGTCGCCAATGTATCTATTAATGTACCTATTAACTATCCTAAAAAGGACTGCTGGAGAAAAAGTCGCCTATGAATAAAGCCGCTGATGGACTTGCTCGCCAACTATCCTGAAAAAGACTGTTGGAAAAAAAGTCGTCGATGAAGAAAGCATTCCTTGAAGAAAATATTCCTTTCTATGGGTTGCTAAACGTGGGAAGGGGTTGGGGGTGTAGGTAAAAAAGAGGGATGAAATAAATCACTTGAAAGCAATAAATTCCTTTGCCACAAAACAGTTTTATTTGCTGAAGTCTTTGCACAAGTTGTCATTGGACACGAGCCGTGTACTTGCAGCATTAGGCTGTTGGAAGAGGGGCGAGGTACAGCGCTGGACCCGGCCACCTTATGTGCCCTCCGCGACGCTACTTCACTTGTGGGTAATGCGCAGCCGCCTAGCGGCGCGCCGCGGTACTAGCGCGGCGGTGATAAGCGCTGCAGCGTGCGTGGCGTGTTCGGCGGGTTGCGCGTTAGCAGGGGCTTTTCGCGAGAGCCTGCGGGTGGGTTATGACAATTATCCGCCAGTTTATATGGCCATATTGAATTTTGAAATTTCGACGTTAAAATAAGATTCAGCGGCCCCTCAAACTCCCATACCGATACTTTAAACTGATTCAAAATCGTTCATTGCGGTAAAATAGGTTTGGTGGTGGTATAATGTCCGCCATTTTGGATCCACCATTTCGAATTTTGAAATGTCGAGGTTAAAATAAGATTCAGTGACCCTGAAAACCCCCACATCAATACTTTAAACTGATCAAAAATCATTTGTTGCGGTAAAATGGGTTTGGTGGAGGTATAATGTCCACCATTTTGATTCCGCCATTTTTGATTTTGGAATTCCGTCAGCATTGTCAATAATATGTCCTATCATGAGTTGTACATGCTTTTTGGTGGGATATTTCACAAATTAGAACATTTTTACTATTGTTTTTGTTGAATGTGCTATAAAAACGTGGGTTTCAGGCTCCATATTTTATGCGCCACATTGGATTTTTGAAAAGGCCAGAACTTTTTCAAAAGCCCTTGACCAGACGATCATTTTGAGACCTCAAACGTCTTGTTAGGTTAACCCAAATTTTTGGTGCACTGATGGTCCAGTTGACGTGAAACGTCCCATATATATATATATATATATATATATATATATATATATATATATATATATATATATATATATATAGACACACACACACACACACACACACACATTAAAACTATCTACTTTATTATATAATGACCAGGAATAATTTAATAACTTACTGGACTGGCAGGTGTACGCGGCCAACTAGGACTGTTTGTATCAGGATAATCTTCATGAACAGAATTAATACTTGCTGCACCAGGTGAAGGAACAGTACTTTGAGGTGTAGCAGGATGACTGTGGTAAACCATCAAATCTTTTCTAACCTTTGGTGTGAATACTGGGTCCTCGCCAGAAGCTACAATAAATTATGCAATGCTAAATAAATGTTTAATACTTATCATTAGTAAAAAACGCATCTCCAGTAAAGTGATTAGTAGTTTCACAAATATCGATTTTTATATTTATAACACCTTTAAAAACTTAAATTTAAGAATCTAAATATAGTAATTGTAAGAAGGAGGCTGTACGACGGCTTTTAATGTTATCAACATTTAATAAAAAAAGATTGTATTTTTATGTTTTCAACCTTTTCTATATTGAGTAATGAAAAGTAAATGAACGTTTTTTTTATAACACATACATCAAAAGGCTGTTTTTGCGACCTAAAAAGAGAAGTATTACAAGTGTTTATAAATACGAACATACACACACACACACACACACACACACACACCTGTATCTATATTAAAAAAACATTTTGGTAATGCTCCCCCCCCCCCCTACCCATCTAAAAATCTAATAGAAGATTTCATTTCAAACTGTATTTCCTATTTTTAAATTGTTTTAACTTTCAATTTCAATAAATAATTGATTATAAACTTTGCATATGGATAATGATACGTACAATTGTATTCCTACATTATCGCTACTTTGATCTTGAGAGTTTTGCTTCCTCCTAGAGGAAGCTTTGTAATAGTAAAATTTTAGTTTCGTCAAAACTTTTAGTAAATACTTTTTGGTGTGTTAGAAGTTCAAATCACGTGTTTTTAGAAAATGTCCGTATGTATGTGTGTGTATACCGTAATATTTCTGGAACTACTCGGTCAATATCAATAAAATTTTACATGTATGTATATTTTTGGATTCTGAATTCGGGAAAAACATTTATTTTTTATTTTTCTAACTATTTTTTTTTATATATGCATTTGAAAGAGAATAAAATTACCTACTTTTCCCCGTTTGGTCCTCGGGATCGACCGCTTTGTTCGGCAGATAAAATGAAAAAGTGATTTTTTATTTTTAAATTCATATCTCTAAAACTAAACATCATAAACTCACGAAAAAAATCATGTCGATGGGTCACGTGTCAAACTATATCCCATTAAAATTACAAGTTATTTGACTACTTATTTTTTTCAGTAAAAAATCGAAAACTGGAAAAAATGAGTTTTTTTTGTGCCTCGATTACGGAAGTAAAAAGGCTTTATTGCACTTGAGATTTTGGGAAAAAGTAGATATTTTATGTGTCTTGGCTAAGTTCATTGCGCAGCTTTCGAACCCCTATGGTTCTTAAGATATCAAGATTTCATTTTTTTTTTTGAAATTTTTTTATTTCTTATATCTCTAAAACAATGCAGTCAAATGCTTCAAAATTGTATTTGCTGTTTCGCCATAAAAAAAACTATTTGCTGCTAAAATTTTAAACGATTTCGTCGAGCGGTTCGACTCAAATAAAGAGCTAAAATGTAAAAACTGATTTTTCTTAAAACTTTTTCTCCTCTTATAGGGATGTCGTTGCACGTCGTTAAAGTCCCTCCCTATTAATTTATGTCAAAATGATATATATATATATATATATATATATATATATATATATATATATATATATATATATATATATATATATATATATATATATATATATATATATATAGACAACACACACACACACACACACACACACACACACACACACACACACACACACACACACCCACACACGCCCATCAGTATGACATAAGTACATGAGTACTGCCAATCTTTGCGCAGATGGCTTGCTTAAACGCAGTAAAAATACTTTTTGGAAATATATTGAATTCAAATTATATTTCATTAACACATATTGTATGTTTATTAAAACAATACATTTAAAATTTTTGAATTGTAATTTTAAACTTTTTCGACGATTTCATCCGTTTCAGATCTACAAGATTTAGAACCTGATAATTTGATGGTATTGGTATTCGGAGTTCTGATATGTGACACTGTGTATGAATAATGCAAATGGTGAATCAACGTTCTAAAAGAAGTGGTGTAGAGTAAAAAAATAAATTCTCAAGACATTCACTTGTTTTTTTTTTTTTTATTAGAAAAATAATAAAATATACATTTCTCTTTTGTTTATAATCTTTGTTGTACATAATACACTAGTTTTATTATTGAAAGTTTATCAATATGATTATGTATAATTAAAGGGGAATGGGAATGAGTCATTGGATTTTTGAAATAAGAAACACATCAATTTCGCGGAAAATTGAGCGGAAAAAAAGCAATTTGAGTCGTCACATAAAGTTTCATGATAATGAGAAACAAACATGCAGAACATGTGGTAAGCAAGTGCGTATTCTATATAAACATGAGCAAGATGTGTACTCTTCTAAAAGGATGAGGCGCGAAAAGTGTAAAAAATATATAAGGAGTGGATCAATGAAAAGGCACGTTGCTACTTGTGGTTCAGTTTGTACGATTTGTGATCGAAAATTTACGTCTAAGAGATATTTGACGCAATATATTAATCACAAACATTGACATATTGTAAAATATTAATAATACAATTAAAATATAAAAAAAACTTTTCTTTTGTAGTTGCTCTGTACTCAATTCCAATTTATTCAGATCCACAATATTTTGTATTATTTTTTAATTGCTCCTTCAGCAAAATAATCGGGATTGAAAATATTTAAAAAAGCATTCACATTGTATATTTAAATAATATTTTATCTATTGGAACTATAAATTTAGTTGGAGGAAGCTACGTGCCAATGAATTGGCAGCGGTTTTTTAGATAGTCATCGCAAACACTTAGACTAAAGAAAATAAATTCTATGGAAATGAAATGAACTCTAAGTATAAAAACTTTTCTTCCAATCCCAGTTATAATTTTGGCATCAATGTTATACTAATTTATGGTCAACATACCGATAACTTCAGTTTTTTTAATCAGGTTTGAAAGGTGGCAATCCATCACAAATGCTATTTAACATTTCAACCAGAAAATTTATTTAAATGATCTCGTAAGATTTATCAATACCTTTAATAGTTGCAGTATCAATATTGTAATGTTTTTGTATCTCCTTTCATTTGATTTAAGATTTTACTATTCAGGAAATAATTATAATTATTGTAAAAAGTGAGTATTACGCTATTAAATAAAAATCAATTCTATTTTAAAATAGTACATTGTGAATCAAGGGGAGAAAATAGACTATTTCATGCGAAGGTGAGGTGTTCAACACGAGTCGGAGTCGAGGGACCATACTAGGACCATTATTCTTTATATTATATGTAAATGGTCTATTGAGAAATATGCAACAGGATACCATTATGTCCTATGCGGATTACACTGACATCATCTCGAGTGATGACAAGTGGTTCTCTGCTCAGGATAAGATAAATGTTTATTTAAATAAAGTTGCAAAATGGCTTGCGCTAAACAAATTATCTTTAAATGTAAGTAAACTGTGTATATTACATATGAAAACTATTGTAATAGTGTGTCGGACAATTTGCATATAATTATCGGTAATAATGTTATTAAGACAGTAAAAGCCAGATTTAGGACTAATTTTCGATTTCGATATGCGTTGGGATAAACATATTGATTCTCTTGTAAAAAAGACTAAATATCTAATTTTTATCTTTGCTAAAATCAGGAATATTATGGATAGAAAAACGCTTTTGATTATTTATCATGCTTTTTTCCAAAGCCTAGTCGGTTATGGTATAATTGTATGGGGAGAAGCCTATAACAACTGTTTGAATTTAATAATGAGTATTTAAAACAAACTGTTGAAAATTTTATGAATAAGAATTATTTCGAGCCGCATGACCGTCCTTTAACAGTTAGACAATTGTTCCAATTAGAGGCTGTATCATTTCATTATTGCACTCTAAAAGATTTATTTGAAAAAAAAAAACACGAGTAATACTAGAAATAAAAGCATTCAGTTGCCAAAAGTTCATAGAACTATTACTCAACAGAATAGCTTTTATGTGTTCAACGCACTGAGCAATGATCTTAAAACCCCAGATTTAAGGAGTCCAGCCTGGGTTAAAACCTGCAAAAAAAAAACAAAAAAATCTTCGTCTGATTGATACCTCCCCTCTCAATGACTGCCGCGCGCAGTTGCTTCTACACCCGATTGCTTCTGTCTCACAGACCCTTGCGCGCAAGTACCCCCACTCCTACTAGCGTGTCGGCGCTGCTCGCGGAACGCCTATAAGTATGAGGCGCGCTCGGGTGCAAGCATCAGTTGTTTCCCGTCTTCGGCCTGGTGCAGACCTCCCTATTCTTTCGGACAAAGCTCTCGGCAAGGTCCGCGCTCCAGGACTATAGGTCCGGTTCCGACTCCTTCTCAAGTAGGTCGACCGGCAGAGCCCTCCACTCTCGGACGCTCTGACATTACTCGCACTACGTCGAGGTTTCCCTTCCTTCTCGAACGAACGACCGGTCGAAGCTTGCTTTTCGGACCAAGTCCACTCCTTTTCGGTGCCTTGACGCTCAAGCGGCCAAACGACCAAGGTCCACCAAATTATCTACCGGTTGATTTAGTCCTGGAAGACATACTAGGGGCACTCGGATCCCGTTTCAGTCGTGTCTGCGAATTAGAGCGTAAGGTCATCATCATTCCACATTCTCGGCTTTCTTCATCTTCCACATACAGTTCTTTCTCTTCCCCCCCCCCCCCCCTTCTTACTAACGTAGGCTTCTTACAGCTACGTGCAGACAAACAGTGCTTATCTCTTTCATGCTCTCTGACTACCACGATTTACCAATCTGTTTTCAGGGCAACCAAATATTAACGTAAAACTTACTTCCGTTGGCCCGCCTTATTGTTCAAGGTCGGCTGACAAAGAGAGCATCATACAATCTCTCGGCGTACCCGCCTTGTAATATGATAACATTTTTTTCTTTTCACGTGAATTAAAAATCAAAAAATATCTACTGAAAATATTGATAATATACGTTATTTCTACCAAAAAATATCATATATATACCATACAAAATCACTGACCGAAATAATTGATATTTTACTATATAAATAAGCGTTTTTAGTCACTTGTCACGGCTTTGTGAAAGATCCGGACCGTCTTCTTTACTCTACCCGGGCTTAAAATGTACCTTAAACATGCTCCCTCAGACGTAATAAAAGACATTTATAAAAAATATTCGTTAAATATTATTATTCAAACGTTGTATACGTGGCTAATAAATTTAATTAATATTTTTCACACTGTACTTGTTGCTAACAACATTTAATTAATATTTTTTATAAATGTCCTTCATTAGGTCTGAGGGGGCGTGTTTAAAGTACATTTTAAGCCCGGGTAGAGTAAAGAAGACGATCCGGATCTTTCACAAAGCCGTGTCAAGTAACTAAAAACACTTATTTATATAGTAAAATGCCATGAATTTGGGTCAGTGATTTTGTATAGTATATGTATATTTTTTAGTAGAAATAATGTATATTGTAAATATTTTCGGTAGATATTTTATGTTTTTTAATTTAGGTAAAAAAAAAAATTACCAGACGAATATTCTGTTGTTTTTTTTTGCAGGATTTAACCCAGACTGGACCCTTTAAGTAAAGTCGCAATAAAAAAAAAACTGAAAAGTTCTATTTAAGAAAACATAGTTTAGGTGAGACATTTACAAATGTGACCTATGTCCATGATATATATATATATATATATATATATATATATATATATATATATATATATATATATACACACATACATATATATACACACTAGAGGGGTTCCCCCTGCTCCCTTCGCTCGCCCACCTCCAATACCATTAATATGACATTTATCTAAATAAAAAAAAGGTAATAAATTATTAATACATCTATTTTAAAGGTAAATAAAAAGGCGCGTTTTTTTCTGTTCACAATAATGTTATGTTTTCTTTAACTTGATTTAAAATAAAAAATTTAGATTAATTATCTCATAGAAATTTGAATATGCTTGAATTATTTATTCTATTCGTAAATATGTAATACTTTCATCACCTTTATTCAAAATTATATGAGAACATTAAAATTTCGAAAGAACTCTGTATCGCCAGACAGTGTACCAAAATCCGATATTTGTGGCCAAAATTCGTTCGACAAGCAAAATTGCAATCATTCCTAATGAAAAAATTGCCTCCCGCCACTACGCCCGTCGGCTTGAGCTCAGATTCGAGTTCGCACGCTTCTGGTGGGTTTCTCTTCTGGGCTCATCGTCTTCATCTCTCAAGCATCCTCCGGTGATCGAGACTCATCGTCGTTCCCCTCTTTATCGACTTTGTCATAAAAAATCTCCATTTCTTTGGCTGACACTAGCTTTTTCACACTTCCTTTTTTATCGGTCAGCTCGAATGTATTCGAATCGACTTGGGCCGTAATCGTATATGGGTCTATGTACGGAAAAGCTAATTTTGCCGTGATGCCTTCTGCCGCAGACAATAATACGTATCTCCTATTGGCGGTTATTGAAAAATGCCGTCTGGCGATCTTGCGACTCACTGGACAGGGCCTTTGCACGCTTAGAGCTAGCAGCTTAGCGAGGCGGTTTCGCCACGCTCTCACAGCCTCCTACTGTGCAGCCTCTTAATCTTCTTTCCCTCTAAAAGATGTTGGCGTTTTCGGCTGCTTACCGAAATTCATCATCGCGAGCGAAGTCCCCAAAAATGTATGCACTGCGGTATTGAGGGAAAACGCTATCTTGTTAAGGTATTCGTCCCATGCGTGATGATTATCTTGAGTAAACGTGGAAATTTCTCTCTTGACAGTGCGGTTTATTTGCTCCACTGGATTCACCTGCCGGTGATATGGCGGTGAGTACAAGTGTTCGATTCCTTGCTCAGCCAAGTACTCTTTTATTGTCTTGTTTTTAAAATTTGGTACCATTATCCGAGTGAAACACCTCTGGTGCACCGAATCTCAAAATCACTCTCTGCTTGAGTGCGGCAAGTATTGCTTCGACGTTGGCTTTACAAAGTGGCACGCACTCTATCCATCAAGTAAACAAACCCTGGAAGATAAGTGCGTACTCGTAGCCTTTAGCAGACTTCGTCAACGGGCCCATAATATCTCCGGCTACCCATTGCCAAGACCTTTGCACCACACGTTTACCTATGAAACATGATAGTGCGCGCTGTTCAACTCTGCTCAGCTGACAGAGATTGCATAGCCACCTTAGGCTGCTGTGATCTGTTATGACTTTGAATGGGTAACCTTCGATGTACTGGTGAAACTTGCGTATGGTGAAAAGCACGGCCAAGCATTCTCGTTCGCTGACCGTGTAATTCCTCTCTGTGGGGGTGAGTACTCTGCTGGCGAATTCGAAGTACTTTGTCTTGTCCGTCTATGCACTGCGTCAACACAACGCTGTATCACTTGCATCGGTTTGTATGACGAACTGCTAATTGAAGCACGAGCAGTGCAGTACTGGAATCAAGGCGATAAGAGCTTTTATCGTCTCAAATGCTGTTCAACGTCACAAACGAACAGCTGATCTTTCTTTGTCAGCCGAGTCAAAGGCTCGGCCAACGTTGCTTAATTTTCCGGTAATTATCTATACCACTTTGCAGCTGCGGCACCAGGCTGTTTGCGTTTCGTCGGTGAAACGTACGCAAGCGATGCTAGTAGAGTTTGCACCAGTGGTGGTAGCGCGCTACTCTTGCCCGCTCGCCAGTACGGTTTCGGCTTCTTTGGAAACTGTCCCAGTCGTAGCAGTTCATTCGAGGGGTCAACCTTTGCAGTTCTGGCATCAGATTTTAATTTAAGAGGTCTAGTTGTTTTATCAGGCTTGGTTGTGGTTTTATTTCCTTCATCATGCCTCCCAAGCATGTCACAAACTCGCGCACGGGCTCGTGCGCGCCTTGGTATCTTCTTTCAGCGTCCGTTGTTGGAATCGCCTGTTGCCGTACCATATTGTCGCCGCCTTATAGAACTCTGCCCAGCTTTGCTATTCATCTTTGTTGTTCTCGCATTATTCGCGGCTATGCCTGTAAATACGAATGTCAGAGCCGCCATCCTCTCTGCTTCGGTCATTTGCGCTAGGGTTAAATTTCGTTCTTCCGCGAGACGAGCTAATTCTCCTTTCTTGCTACACGAATTTATTTTAATGCCCACCTATTCCGACGCTCTTGCTTGTTACCTGCAACGATGAGGCGCTAGTTTGTAACGGGGCAACTGGCCTTGTGCACGACGACCATGAAGATGCCGCAAAGACAACAAACAGTTTCTCTATCTGTTAAAATGCTACGCCACGGCTATCTCTTGATGATGCTGGAGTATACAAAATGCACCGCGAGTGTAGCTCGCCGCGCTTTCTCCGCGCACAGAGTTGCTCGGCTGCCAACGGCGACGACGGTGCCGCGGCTATATCCCAGTCCAACCCTATCAAGCCCGCGAACAGGAGATAGGATGGACGGGGTTCGTAAAAGCAAAAAGCGCAACTTGTGAATAGAATAGTTGCATATATTGATTACTTTAATTGGTTACAATAGTCGCGCGCGCCGCGCGAGAGGACGATGTTCGGTAGACGAGCCGAGGATTCGGTGGCACGAATCTCGGCTTCGGCGTCTTTATAGTTGCGTGAAGAAATTCGTTAGATATACGAAGATGCGAAGCACGCGTCGAGCACGATCTCCGGTGACCAAGGTCAAACGACAGAATCTGGTCGAGAAGGCGTCCCTTCTAGCCACTCCTGCTGCTCCACTCCTCGAAAGGCTCCTGGGTAGCTGCTTCTGGACGTCAAGCTGAGATCGAAGGTGCCAACCATGGCAGTTGATTGCTCGTCGACACGATATGTTTACCGGGATGCTTTAGTTTGGTTTCCGCGCACGTGTGTTTACTAGTCGCAAGCCCGAAATAGTCAACCTTTACGCGTAGTGTCTCACGCGCGCCTCCGCACACGACTTGGCAACACCGCGATTACACGCAGAGCTAAAATCGCGCGACTATACAAGCGCGCGCAATATGAATTTTCGACCACTTGTTACAGAATAAAGTATTAAAAATAAACAAATAAAATACATCATTGCTTATTAAAATTAATATGAGATGCTACATTAATTTCTAATTCTAAAACATTGAAATTTTTGTCATCTGAGAAAAAAACGATCTCTTCTATTTACCTCATTGGTCGCGTGGAAAAAATAGAAATTTTAACATAATGAATAATATTTTTTAATATAAATGTTGAACAAAGTAACTGAGGGGGGGGGGCTAATGGGGGGACAGAAGAGGAGCCAATGAGGGCGGCAAGGGGGTGTGACAGGGGAAAGGGGGGGGGCTTCATGAGTAAAAAATAAAGCGTTTTTTGAAACGTTTGAACATTATTTTGAGGGGGGGCGAGGGGGGCTGAATCTCACCTTGGCTCAAAACAACTATATAATATAGGTAGATATATATTGAGACGGCGGGCCCATCTCGCAGGTAAGAGAGCAGCAACGGATAACTTGCCGATAGTGGCAAGTTACCGACTATATAGTGCTAGTGTCGACTATGTAATAATCCACCTGAGCGCAGGTAGAAGGCGTGCGAGTATAATGCATTGGAGAGAGGGATAGCCCTAAGTATATAAGGAACTCCGCTGCGCTGACGGAGTCATTCGCTCTCTGATGCAGCAACCAGGCCGATAGTATGGACTGCTGATCTCATCTATCGACCAATCGTCCGGATACTTAGTATGCAATGAGCATAGCGCTCTCTAAATGATTCTCTTCTCTAATTAAAGTCTTCTCATCCTGATTCTATCCAGCTCCCACTGCTTCGTCTTTCTCTTTCATGGACAGGATAACTGAGCCGGTAATACATAGATGTGGACGTGAAATAGTGGTTTCTTCCGAAGCATCTCTTAATTGCACAGACGATTGATCATCACCCGTAGTGTCGGATCATCCTTGGTCATTAACTACATTCATCGGGTGTGTTTGTATTTTCTCTAACAACTACTCGGGCTTAAAACTTACACGCGGTTCGCGGCTAACATAAACCGTTTCAATATATATATATATATATATATATATATATATATATATATATATATATATATACATACATACATACATACATACATACATACATACATACACACACCGAGGCAAGCGACGCGGCGCTCGCGTTTATATTAATGTGTGAGACTAGGAGTAATAACGCACTGGCGGCGAGGCTGGATAGATTTTGTAAATGGGTGTGTATATACGTGTGGATGTATGAATGTGATAGATTTTACGGTGGCTCGATCCCCACTTTCTTCGGAGCCTTTCTCAGAATCTGCACAGGCTATTTGAGCTCATTAGCTCTTGCAAAACTTCCAACATTTCGTTTACTGATAAGATTTTCGAATCAGGCCCGATAACGCAAATTTGAGCGTATCTGTCCAAAACTATATTGTAAAATCAAAGCGTATTTACAAACTTATTCTATTATTAAGAATATATGCAAAATTTATGCAATATTTTCATTCATAATGATTTATTGAATACATGTATTTTGTTATCAAAACGTACTACGTGATTTCTCATTCTCTGTCTCTCTCTCCTTCTCCCCCTGCCCCTTTCCCTCTCTCTCTCTCTCCCTCTCCCTCTATACTAGGTTTAAAAACGCCTACTTTATGCTTTTGGTACACAATATACTATTTGGTGACTTCTTGGAAAATATCCAAGAGTTTGCTTAATACAGCCTCAACTAAAAGGTTTTTTTCAGTTGCCTAAGTCTAATGTTACTCATTTTGAGATTAAAGCATTGCCTCTTATTTCCTGCATCGGCTCTTGATTTACTGCAATCATTAGGTTGCTAAGCTTCCGAAGGCCTGTTACCTCAAAACATGTAAGTGCGTTTTGATTTACTATTCGCAAATTAATTGTCGTCCGGCCAAATGTGCACTGTCAGATTGAAATTATCGAAAACTTTTTGAATCATAGGTAACAGGAAGGCTTTGAACAAATTAAATATTTGAATATCGAGTAGCGGTAATAGTTGATAAATTTAAATTTCGTATGATTAATTTCACTAAAAAAAAAAACAACTCTCAAGATACTCACTACGTTACTTACCATTCCCATTTCATTTTGTTTATTGGTGAAAACTTTGGCTGAAAAGTTTGACTTGAGGATTTTGTTCCTCGTAATATTGTAATTTAATATGTAACATTTACAAAAAGCGATCTGAAGAGGTTGGGAACCAAACCAACGATACGTCGTCAGTATATCTATTTGTTGGAGTTTTTCATTTACAAGTGTTGACTCTCTCACCTTTGGTTTGCCTTATAATTTTGTTGTTTACTATTTAGATAAAAGCGAGTGTATGGGTTCCTTGCTTGATGAGCGACGGGATCCCCGTCATACTATCTAATTCAAAGGTTCAAAAATCTCGTTCAGATGATAAACTAAGAAGATTTGATTAGTAGATATATGTAAATGGAAATCAACCTTAACACTTTTTCTATACATAATTGTACGTAATCGTAGATGTATGTGCACAGGTAAGGTTATAACTTACATCGTAATACCAATACGAAGGTGTACGACATATATGAAAAGCAAAAGTTTATCCTTTCGCACTTTCTGCATTGATAAACAATTGTTTCGTATAACTCTACATTAACTTCATTAAGTATCTTTCCTGCAAGAGTAACAATTACAAAGTTTAAAGTTAAATCCTGAATAGATGTTTATTTTTAATACATTTTGATGCAAAATTTTACATGAAAGATTGCACAAAATAATATACACAGAAAATAATAAGATATTGACGGCTGTATGAAACAAAGCTCTGTTTTAACATTAGCTCCGAGAACGCTCTTTTTTCAATAATATTTTTGAAAAAATTTTACCGTAAACTTATTTTATAACCAAATGAAATAACTCTTTTCAAAAACTTTTGAAGAACTGTACATTAGGGTTAATGTGCGGAAATTAGCCAATGAGATAAAATAACCTCACAGTGAAAAAAAGTAAAACACTTATTATTACCAACAAACAGCAACGATAGCAAGAAAAAGTCATGATTTCACGACCAAAATAGTATGTCTATATGTTTTCGAGATTGCCGAACTTAGGGTCTACTTGTCTTCAGCAGATTATGGTTTTTTTTCTAATTTAGCTTTGCAATACACTTGACCTGATTAAAGAAAAAAAAATGGGATTTCGGTTAAACTACCCTAAAAAAATACTGTTGAAGTCGTGGAATTGTGATTTTTTTGTGTTTGACAGTGATTATGAGTTTCAGTATTAATTGAGCTAACCACAGTGAGGTTATGTTAGCTAAATAGACAATTTTCGAAGTTTTATGCTAAAGTAGAGTTTGTCACAAGCATCTGAAATAGTGTATAACGACACGAGTGACCTAAGCAGCACTTCTCACGTAAGCTACTTTTCATTTCGCTCCGCTCGGGCACTAACTACGCGCTGTGTGATAAACGTTCTGTTAAGGTCACAAGTATCGTTTACTACTTTGTAGCAGGTGTGATATAAACTCGCCATCCACACAAGGACAGACCGTGGTGAGGGGGGTAGGAAGGGGGAGGGGGCAAAGCCCTCTCGCCTAAAAAAAATCTTTACTGAGGAAAGGGGCTAGCGGCCATCTTGGCGGAGCAGAAACGTGCGAGCGCGGTCGCGAGAGCTACATCAGAACTTGTAGAACCTCCGAGCTCAGCACACTAGAGAATAAAGGCAATGTAAGTGAATCCGCTGAGTCTTATTCATTTCTGTGACTTCCAGAGGCAAACCCTGAAAGGAGGACCTTCTTCAGCTGGATCATCTCTGGGGACAGCTTTCACACTGAAAAGTACAGAAGCGCCATCTTGTGTGATTATTTTGAACCACTGTATTCGGTCTACAAGAAAATGGACAAGTCCTATTAAACTACGTCGAAAGTAGTAGAAGTGCGCATGTCATATCAGTGAAGCTTTGTGTAGTATTTTTGAATTCAATTATGTTCATCAAGAGTTTTAGAATTGCAAAATGAGTTCCGATAGTGAGTTAGATAATGGTGGAATTGTAACTAAAGCAATCAGAAAAGCTGCGAAGAGCTTGCGATGACAGATAAATCAAAAAGATTATACACTGCAGCGTAACATGCTTTTACGGTCCTATTATTCAATGTTGGGATGTACCATCAGTACGTACAATAATATTATTGTGAGTGCATATACTAGATTACAAGCTTTTCTAAAAAAAAAACACAAATTGGCTATCAAGCAAAGAAGTCAAAAGTATTTACAAAGTAAAAAGTTTCTTAATAAAGCACCTGATGAATTGAATCTTGACGTTAAGGTGTATAAACTTTTTGGGTTTGAATTTGATAACTTTACAGGTTTTAGCATAGTAAATTTAAAAATCTTACTATTACAAGTAGCTCTTATATTTAGGATTGCGGGTGCACTTAGAAGAGTGGAGTTTACAAATCTAACTGTTGACGATGTTAAAAAATTAAACGATAAAAATACTATGTTTGCAAGAATCAATAAAAGTAGAATAATGTACCACGATAATGCACAATTACCGAAGCACTATTAGATATTTGCTTTAAGTTTATGCAAGCTAGAGCAGCAGACTGCACACTAAACAGATTCTTCCTGAGGTTTATGAATGGGAAGTGTCTTAAAAAAGCTATAAGTATCAAACAATTTGCAATGATGCCAAAGGTTATAGCAAATTTTGCTTCTTTCCTAAGGAAGCCTTGTAATAGTATTTTTTGGAGTTTGTTTGAAAACATGTAAGAAGTGTGATTTGATGTATTTTCAGTCGAAAAATAGTGTTTATAGCACACTAATCTCAAAATGACAACTTTATTGTCAATTCTGAGGTTGTTGTGCTATAAAATATCGTATAAGACTATTGTGAAAGGGAAAACCATCTCCCACAACAGAGTCATAATATACTATTTTAGAAAATGTCCGTACACATGTATGTGTGTGTTCATTCGTATACGCTTGTATCTTAGCTTCTACTCAGTAGATTTGAACCCACCAAGTCTAATTTTCTTTGTTTTTACTAGTACATAGTGGGAAAACAGTCCGTTTTTACATTTTGTGGATGCGTTTTTTTTTCTATAGTGATTTTTTAGTTTTGAGATTGCAGTTTTTTTTAATAAACTTACTTGAAAAGTTAATAAAAGTGAATTGCTTAATATGTACCTGAAAGAGAGTAAAATTACTTATCTTTTTACTGTCAAAAATTTATACTATCATTCGTCGTTCTTTTGTTATACACCATGAAGCGCAATTTTTCGAAATCGTTTTAACTCGAAAACTAAATGTCGAACCTTTCTAAAAAAAACGTAATTATTGGAGGTTATTAGGACCATACACCACTTTAATTTAAAGTCATTTCATGGGGCAGAAAACCTGAGAAAAATATCAGAAACTGAATCTTGAAAAAAATATCAGAAAGTCGTTTTTTTACGTGACGCGATAACTGGAGTAAAAAGGTATTAATCAAGTTAAAATTTTAAATTTAGTTACTATTATATATTACTTTGATCCCTTTCTTTAGGCTGTTTATGAAACCAGTTAGCTTCAAAGATATTAGGCTTCAAAATTCTGTTTTTTACCCTGTTTACTCTTTATAACTGAAAACTGCATCGCTTAGATCTCAGCTTCTATTTAATGGATTTTAATCTATTCCTAGGCTCATTTTTTCTGTTTTTTTTTTGTTACCAATTCGTGAAAAACAAGATTTTTAGTTACGCATGTGCGTCTTTTTTATGGCGATTTTTCGAAATTTTTTTTCTCCCCTCTGTTAATACCCGTTTTTCAAATATCTCAAATTTTCTCAAATTTTTTAATTTTTTAAAATTTTTTGTGAACGACTTGAAATGCACGATATCCTGCCCAACTTTCACGCATAAAAAAGTCCCCTCCATGCCCTTGTTAGACAAAACACGGTGTGTAACACGGGAATAAAAACTGTGTCAGACTCGAGTGAGGTGTTTTCAGCACTCGGGCGCCCTCGACTCCGACTTGTGTTGAACACCTCACCCACGCTTGAGATAGCTTATTTTTTCCCCTTGTTGCACAATGTACTATATTTTGTATAAATTATCGAAATGATTGTTATTTTGTTTTATTATATATGAAAAAGGTATAATAGAATAAATAGAAAATAATAACAAACGTATATTTTCATTAAAATGCCGATAGCTGAGTAGGTCCCACTTTTCATGAAATAAAGTGGCTACACAGTTCAGTCGTGAATAAAGCACTATATGCAACACGAGAGTAAAGTCGATTATTCCCTTGCTTCGCTCGGTATGTAAACTCTCACCCGCGGGAATAATCAACGACTTTACTCCTTTGGTGCATAATGTACTATTCTTCCCACGGTACACACCGTATTTTTTACGAGGCATAAAAGGGCCTTTTGGCCTTCTTATCTGGCATAAAAAAAGGTCCATTTCATGTCTGAGTTGTGAAAAATATATTCATCTTGAGCTGTATATTTTGGTACAGTTAATCACCTCTTTCACGCGTATTACTATTTTCTTTTCTTTTTAAGGTACTTGCCTTAGTAAAAAGTTTCAAGATTTATAAATTTAAAAGATTAATAAGGTTATTTTTGGTGATCTTTTACAGGCATAAAAAAAATAATTTCGAACAAAATTATAAATTTCTTACAATATTACGAGTTATAAAAGTTAAGTCATGTTTCTTGTTCCAAGGTGTCTATAGACTTAATATTATATTTATTCTGACATATTATTTCTCTTTGACAAAAGCAGAATGGACAATATTCGTTTTTCGCAGCAACACATTTTTCTTGAGCACACTTTACAGATATAGCCAGGTACCAAGTCATCTATTGCTGGTAATTATACTGTTACTGTATCAGGTATTAAATTATTATTTCTTTTAATCCGAAAGCCAGTACGTTTAATGCTACGGTTTTTTCTAATAAACATTTTGTTTGAGAAAGAATAATATAAAATGATCGTAAAATATGCAATCGCATTGTACCACTTGTCGGTGGTAATTCTTCTATGGAATCACATGTAGCGTGATGATAAGATCAGACTCTTAGCTTATTAAAAGTATTGCAGTTCGAGTTTTTCTTGTAAACTTTCACTTAATATTGTTCTGCTGCTTGTAAATACTTTTCTAAATTCGTTTCTGAATCATCTGACGTATAGAAACCGCTGCTAATTCTTTGGCACGTAGATTCCTTCAAGATTATGTATTGCTTTAATATCAAAACTGTTTTTACTTCATATATAATTCTTTGAAGTTTTTGTACATTTTGACATTTGTCATGATAAAGCGTGCCATCTGCCAACGAAAAACAAACAGAAGGACTCCGGCTCTGCTTTATGAAAGGACTTGGAATTAAAGCAGTCTATATAGTTATAATAAACCTTCAATAATCATGATTTTTTAAGAAAAGTTCAAAATTTAATTTCCGAGCTATAATGGTTAGGATATTTTGCGGAACGCGTCTAAAATCACTAGTAATCGAAAAATCGACATGAAAAAAACGCACATGCGTAACTAAAAATCTTATTTTTCACGAATTGATAAAAAAATACTAAAAAAAAACGAGTTTAGGTATAGATTAAAACCCATTAAATAGAAGCTGAGATCTAAGCGATGCAATTTTCAGTTATATAGAATATACAGGGTGAAAAAACAAAATTTTGAAACCTAATATCTTTAAAACTAACTGGTATCATAAACAGCCCAATGAAAGGGATCAAGATACTATATAACGCTAACTAAAACTAAAATTTAAACTTAATTATTGCCTTTTTACTTTAGTTATCGCATCACGTAGAAAAACGACTTTTTTCAGTTTTTGATGTTTTTCTCAGGATCTGCCCCATGAAATGACTTTAAATTAAAGTGGTGTATGGTCCTAATAGCCTCCAATAATTACGTTTATTTAGAAAGGTTCGACATTTAGTTTTCGAGTTAAAACGATTTCGAAAAATTGCTATTCATGGTGTATAACAAAAGAACGACGAATGATAGTATACATTTTTGACAGTAAAAAGATAAGTAATTTTACTCTCTTTCAGGTACATATTAAGCAATTCACTTTTATTAATTTTTCCAGTAAGCTTATTTAAAAAAACTGCAATCTCAAAACTAAATATCACTATAAAAAAACGCATCCACAAAATGTAAAAACGGACTGTTTTCCCACTATGTACTAGTAAAAACAAAGAAAATTAGACTTGGTGGGTTAAAATCCATTGAGTAGAGACTGAGATACAGGTGTATATGAACGAACACACACACACACACACACACACACACACACATCCGTACGTAAAATACATCAAAACCCACTTCCTACATGTTTTTACACAAACTCCAAAAGTTACTTTAAAGGCTTAAAAAGCTACTTTAGGAAGGAAGCAAAAATAACATTATTAAGCTTTATCCGAAATATTTATTATTTTATTATATAAAATACAAATTATATTACCTTGACTAAATCCTAATAAATATTTCTCCGGATCTCCTTGTAATGCAGATAACTTGGTACCAACTTTGCTGGTGTAATCACAGCCTATAAAGTGATGGATAGTTGGCAAAATGGAACAAAATTTGTCTCCATAAACACAAGCTACTGTGTGTATGGTAATGTCTCTGATGGTATTACTTGATCCTGCTTGAAACCAAAGAGCGTAAGAAGAGAAATTGTACAAAATGAACATGATGCTTTTTGTTTGTACAATTTATAATATAAATATGAAAAACCTGTAAGCCGTTCGTTTTGAAAATTGTCCAATAATATAAGGCCAATATGATGACATCAGTATCGGATAAAATTACGTTAATATTTCGAAATCCATTCATTACAGCATAGTTAATGTGTAGCATAATTTTTTCATCAGCTTCTTCTACATCATTACGCTGAAGAGATTGCCAGAATGAATCGTCTTTATCGAAATTAATGCGTGAAGAAGGCTCAGTATTTGTTGTGCTAACAATTATTTCTGTTCCTTCAAAAATATGATAATGATTTTCCTCATACTGACGCAAAAAAGACTGTAACATTTTATTTTCTGATGAGCTGTTTTTTCATTTATATCGCTATATGTAATGCAATTTGGTTGGCGTCGTCTTAAGCGTTCGGAAAACTTGAGTGAATTTGGGAAGTATGAGTCAAAAACGAAATCAATTCGTGTGGTAGCGTTTACATCTACTTTACTTTTAACATCAATAATTACACAAGTTAAATTTTCAGTCTTTGCACAACTATGTTCGTCATTTTTTAAAACATTTTTAGTTCTCGCACTATGGAGCTTTTGTTATTTTCTTTCTTCATCATTCTATCTTCATCAAACAGCTTGTTGTCATATATTAAGTCGTATGTTAGTAATTTGTCTATTGGATATTTCCGTTCTGCTGCTAAAGCAAATATACGGTGGATTCCATCGTTTTTCTTATTCTTTTTTTTTCAGTATTCGATTTTTTAGTAACCAGAATAGTCTTAAACGATGGCAGAATGTATCGAGGAATCAACGCAGAAAGAGGTTTTGCTTTATCAATGATTCTTTCTTTTCTAAATTTATCGTATAATTCCGTTCCTGCGATAAAAATATTTAATATTTCTTTTGTACTGTCGGAGTGTACGAGCTCTCTCGTAATAAGATATTATAATTTTTGCGATCCCGAAATAAACGGATTAATGTTTCTGCCCTTGAGAAAATTCCATATACTAGTGATTGCATCTTCAGATTGGCTGCAGTTTGTTGTAAAAACTCGTGATGATTATTTAACTCTGCATTTTCTTCGTTAGATAAAGTTATAGTTTTTAACACATCCAACGTAGCTGCTAACTCGTGGTATATCAGATTCCATGCAGTGACCAACTCCTTTTTTAGTAATCTCAATAAAACCGGCATGGATTTTTAATGATCGATTAATAGTTTGTCCCAGTGTTTGGTCTGGACTTACAGATGTGCCAGAAGTGTCAGACTGCTTAACGACGAACCAGCATACTATAAATTTTGCATGAACCTCGGGAGCATTTTTTTAAACATTAAAATATCTTCGAGGTAAGTTGAACAACATCTAGCATAGTTAACTCTATCTATGACATGAAATATTGGCATTAACTTTTGCGTAGTTTTCACATGCAAGTGCCAATAGCCACAACGATCGGCACGGATTAAATCGTTCATAAGACTTGTCATTATGAGGACATTATTCCAATATCGAAACAGTTCCGATTCCTCACATCTTGATAAAACAAAATTATGAAAATCGTATAATAATCCAGAACAATTTTCTGGTAAGTTATTTACTACAAACGAACATTCATCTAAATTGCTTTCCTTGAGGTTTACTTTCAATAAGACGATTCAAGTAAATTTTGATACAAGTACATTTTCATACTTGATTATTGTTCTTGACGTAAAGAACTCTTTTATTTTAAATCTTCTAAGGGATTCCACTAGGTAGTTTAAACCCTTTACCGGTCTGGCATAGTGCGTTTCGCTTAAAACTTGATCCATAACACTAACTCTAAACAAACTTGTCTCGATAAAAATAGTTTCGGCAACACTATACTTTAAATACTTACCTATACAGCTTAATATTACTTTCATTATGTGAAAGTTTCTAAGAAGTACAATAAAATTCTCAAATTCTTTGTTATTTAGTTAAAGTAATGTATCTTGCTATTTTATAAACTCTCTCATCACACACAACTGCTAATAGTTTTTGGTTAAATTGATCCAAGTCTGCAGGAAGTGTAAAAGTATTTGATAACTTTGTGTAATTTAGAACTTCTTGACATTTTAATTTTTTAGTGAATGCTCGAGCGTTACAATGTAATTTAGTTGTCAAAACTTTTGGTTTACTGGAATCGAAATCCGCGTTATAGTCTTGAAGAATAACCGCCACAGTATTATGTGTACTATTTAATCCTGATATACTGGTTTCGATATGGTCAAAGTTATAAAAAGCTGCTGTCACATAACTATTAGGGTCGAAATGGCTTGGTATTGGTACATTAATTGGGCAATTCTGATTTGCGTAAGCTGCTACTCGAGTTCTTATTCTTAAAATCTCATCATAAGGAATCGACAGACATAATCGATTTAGTCGTATGATAGATGTTTTGCTTTTAGTTGCATGGTATACAAATAAACCAGTAAGAACATGTAGTGGCGTTTCGATTCCGTTATAAAAGGGAAAATTGATGGATTGAAATAAAGTATGTATGCGAAGCAACTTTAAACATTTCGATTTGTGCAAGGTTTCGTCGTTATTGAAAATTGTATTACTTTAGTAAATACAAATATCATTTTCTTTTGCATTAGAAGTCGAGAAAAAACATTAAAAAATGTTTTGTATACCTACATTTTGCCATGCAGACCGCAACATCAATTCTCATTACAGAATCTATCGTTCAAATCGAAAGAGACTTCTTTTAAAGAATCTTTTAACATATCTGCATATTCAACAATGATATCTTTATTGTAAGAATAGTCGATTGTATTAGTAATATTTGAAGAATTGAAGAGTTATGAATATTTTTTTGATTTGGGTAAACAAACGATATTTTTTCTCCAAAATATTTTATCAAAATTTTTTTATTACTTTATGCTATACTGTATAATCTGTACCGTGTTTTTGTTTGAATAAAATCGATATATCTGATAACGAATATATTTTCCCTAAATCAATTTGCAATTTTAATGTTTGAATTATATCGTAAATTTCATTATTTCTTACTAATGACTTGTTATCTTAAAGGCTGTGTGTTTTAGGCTTTTGATTTCGAATTTATTTTTTTCTTTTTCATTATTGACATTAGATGATCTTTTAAAAACTTTATCTTCAGAAAATCGACTAGCTATGAATGAATTTTCCGCTTTTACACTCTTTTCTAAAAGATGTTTTGAATGATCTTTTTTTTTATCTCTCTCAGACTCACAAATAATGCATAATTCAAAATAAAAATTAACTGTGTTGGGCGGATAAGTTTCAAAATTGTTCTCTATACGACAATTCAAAGCATGTTCTTTTTCCTCACAATTTTTGCTATCTACGTCACAATTTTGGAGTTAGCTTTCTATTCTACAGTTTCTAGCGTTTTTTTGTACTTCAGGTTCATTACTATTATGTACAACAAACTAGTTAATAAATCTCTTATGTGTGTATTTTTTGTAACATGCATTATCCATGTGATAGCAAAACGAATCTAAAAATTGTTTGTAATTATATGAAACGTTCGTAAAACAACCGATATTTAAGTATACCAATAACTTCAAAAAGACGTTAAGGGGCTGTCGTACGAGCAGCTAAACGTGCTGCCGCAACGTCCAAATGTCGCTGCGGTCAGGTGGCAAAATCCCGATTGAACATTAAATACAACAGAACTGCGATTCTGACCATTTTATGGCCATATTATAGTCATTTTTCATTTTTTTCGAAAATATTTTTGCTTTTTTTGATAATATGAATTATACAATGTATTCAACAATAGTGTATCTTAAAGAGCAGACTGACCGTTCCATTCAATTTTTATGATAAAAAAGGTGAGATTGAAAAAAAAATTAATATCTTCAAAACTAAATTGTCAAACGTTTCAAAAAAATGGAATAATAATAAAAACAATAATATCTATGTGCTGTAAAAATTTTAAACCATTTTGATGACTAGTTTTCGAGCTGAAAATCGAAAACTAAAAAAAAATCTTGGGAAAATATCGATCTTTTGATCACCTCGGCTAGGTTCTTTTTGCAGCTTAGAAAACTGTTTACTTTAAATGATATTAGGATTCAAATTCTTTGTCTCTCACCCTGTATACCCCGTATAACTGAAAATTACTATTTTTGTTCAACCTTATAACTGGCTAACTAAAGTTCAGAATGTTTCAAGAAAATTCATGATTTTATGAGTTATCAGAATCCTGTGTCATTTAAAATATTAAGGTTTAAATTTTAGTACTTTAAAAATCATTAATATAATGCATATTTAAATAGTATTTTATCTATTTGAACTATGCATTTTGTTGGAGCAAGCTACGTGCCAAAGAATTGGCAGCGGTTTTATTTAATTGTAATATTTTCTCAAATTTTGCACCCATGTTTGGAATAAAAATAAGAAAGATACCTAAATTTTGAGCACTTTTAATAATTTTTTTAACCAAATATTGCAAAAAAAAAGCTATTAAATAATGGAATAATGGGATTACTTGCAAAAGTCTCTTGCGCACTAGATTTCGACTAAAGCCAAAAAATTAATAATGAATGTTTTTATTAATCTAACATGAACAAAGTTTTGATTAAGAAGAAACTGATTTTTGAGCCAGAAGTTTTGTAGTTTTGGCCCAAAAATCAGTTTTTTGATCATTTGAACATTCAAATTGAAATCCCTGCATTCATACCAAAACTGCAGTTGTACAAAGTATTCTCCCTGAATCTGAACCCAAAAGGGTGTGAAAAATATTAATTAAATTTATTAGCTACGTATACAACGTATGGATAATAATATTTAATTAATATTTTTTAGAAATGTATTTCATTACGTCTAAGGGGGCATGTTTAAGGTACATTTTAAGCCCGGTTAGAGTAAAGAAGACGGTACAGATCTTTCACAAAGCCGTGGCAAGTGACTAAAAACACTTATTTATATAGTAAAATGTCATGAATTTTGGTCAGTGATTTTGTATAGTATGATAATTTTCGGTAGAAATAGTGTATATTGCAAATATTTTCAGAACATACTTTTTGTTTTTTAATTTGCGTGAAAAGAAAACAAATTTTTGAACGAATATTTTATTGTTTTTGCAGGATTTAACCCAAGCTGGACCCCTTAAGGTTTTAGCACAGTAAAGTTAAAGGTATTTATACTAAATATCACTTAACAAAATTTCAAATGATTTACTTTAATTTTGTCATTTTTACTCATAACTCTTTTTTCAGGATTTTAAAGTGGTGTGTTCCCTTTAAGGGAGTTCTCTTGGTTACGATTTAAAAAGCAGATTTTAATAAAATTTAATAGGCTATTTAATATTGTCCTCAAGACGACTTAGTTTAATTTTTAGAACCGGAGGGTACTGTAACGGAATAAGAGGAGACGAGTCGGAAAGCGAAAAAGAGTAGACGTGGGCTTGAACCGCGGATCATAAGATTAACAAGTGGGAGCTCTAACCACTGAGCTAACGTCTACGATGCAAGCGCTGACTCGTCTCGCAGCTCGCGTTGCAGACGTGTGCATCTGTAACAGTAAAAAATTAACCATTTTGGTTGGTTAACGTGTTAATCAAATGGCGGCTTTTTTCCCAAAATGAATACCTGAATTTCTTATAAATGGTCTAACTTTATGGTAATTAGTTAAAGCATCTATATTGTAACATGTTCAAGGGGAACATTTTTTATATGCACCCGATGGTAAAAAAATAACCATGGCAAAATTTTAAAAAATTTGGAAAACTTTAAATAATTGAAATTTTAGGAACTTTTGGAAACTTTAAAAATTTGATTTTGTATTGGCGTAAGTCCCACTTTTCAAGGAAACAAAGTGGCTACACAGTTAAGTTTTGAATAAAGTTTTATATGGGACTTAAGTCCATTATTCTCTCGGGCGATTACTGCCCGAGCGAAGCGAGTAAAACCACCCGCAGAAATAATCAACGACTTTAGTCCCTTGATGCATAATGTACTATTTATTCTGGTGAGATGATAGGATTAATGTTAGAACAATTAACCTCGAAGACGTTTAGACTTACTGACTTAAAGACATGCGCACTACATGAGCCAAACACATAACGTCTATCTTGGCTTCATAACATCCGGTCATGACTTTTTATATAGGGATTATAATGTGGTTTATTAAATACCAGCAATTCTAACTTCTTTAGATCTAGCGAAGGCTTTTGATACATTTGACCGCCATATATTGCTTGACAAGTTTTTTCATATAAAAATTCCAGGACAGGTATGTACATGATCTCCTTTCAAGCTATTTACAAAAAGGATATTAAATAGTATAAACAAATAAAAATAAGAGTCACTCCTTACTAGTAAATAGTGGAGTCCCACAGGTTACTCTATCCTGGGACTATTGTGGTTTATCTTGTATAATAATGATATACTGAGCAAGATTCGCCTGGATGCAATCATAGCTTACGCGGATGATACGGTAATAGCAGCAACTAGTGATAAAAGAGTAAGTATGACTTTCGGCAATTACATTGATAGTGTACTAGCGCTAACTCATGTGAAGATAGGTGATGAAATAATTGTAAGAGTAGAAAGTGCCGTAAATCTAGGGATAGTCTTAAACTATAATCTAAATTGGAGCAAGCACGTACAAAATTTAGTCAAAAAAAAGTACCTTGTATGTATATATTCTATAAAATCGCAAAACTAATGCCAATAAAAAAACTGAGAATGATTTATTATGCTTCCTTTCATAGTATGATAAGCTATGAAATTATGGTTTGGGGAGCAGGAGGTTAAAAACGAAAAATACTAAAAATGATACATAAAAATAATCAACTCAGAACAACTTTTCTCTTTGGAGGCATTGATATTGCCGCCAATCCTTCGGCACAAGACTTCCTTCAACATTATGTGTTGCTTCAATATCAAAATTGTATTTACTTTATATATAATTCTATAAAGTTCTATAAAATTCTATAATGTTTTTATCCAGACCTGCTCAGTGCAATGACTTAAAATTTATAATATAATAACCTTCAATAATCAAGTTTTTGTTAAGAAAGAAAGGTTTAACATTTAGTTTTTGAGTTGAAACGGTTTCAATAAATTGCGCTTTGTGGTGTATAATAAAAGAACGACAAACAATAATATAAATTGTTTGTGGTTGAAATCTTATTCTCTTTCAAGTACATATTAAGCAATTTACTTATTCAATAACTTCATCAGAAAAAAATGTAATCTCAAAACTAAAAAACAACTATAAAAAAAACCGTCGACAAAATGTGAAAACGGACTGTTTTCTTACTATGTACTAGTAAATACAAAGAAAATGAGACTTAGTGGGTTAAAAATCCATTGTGCAGCAACTAAGATACAGGCGTTTACGAACGAACACACACACATCCGTACAAACACTTTCCAAAAACACTATTTTTCGATGAAAATGCATCAAAATACTCTTCTTACATGTTTTTACACAAACTCAAAAATTAGTTTACAAGGCTGTCTTAAGATATAAGCAAAATGAGATTCAAACAATACCTAAATTAGTTGTCCATATTTCGATACATTAACTATATAGGCTCTCTTAAAAAGGTTATAACTGGATTTTTTAAAGCCATTAATAAAGCGATTCGATTAGTTGAGAAACAAATATCCGGTCTAAATATAGTAACGATTTTGAACTCAAGATAATTAAGCACGCGTTACATTTAGCTAATATGATGACAAAATAAATAACAGCTTGAAGTCGACTCCAAATTTTTTTAGAATTTTTCATCGTGTTTCTTTGTCAGAAATTGTTCGATACTATAATAAATCTTGCAGGGCTGTTACTACAAAATTTGAAAAAAAAATACGCGCCCGTGATTCATCGAATCTTGTTCTGTCAGGATGAGTGCTAACGCCGAAAGAATAATGGACTAGGCTGCACAAAACGGTCTCAAACTAAATGTCCTCAAGACTAAGGCAATTGTCCTGGTTTCTCCCTACTACATAAATGCCTTACCTACTGTTGCTAACACTTACATCAACATAGGGGGGAGCCTAGGTCGACTATGAATCATCTGTGTGCAATCTGAGGTTGGTGCTTATTTCCAAACTTACGTGGAAAGAGCACGTTAAACAAATCTGTAAACGTGCTCACTCTTTGACGTATAGACTTTACTTCTTTCGAAAGAGCACTAACCTCAGGCCGCGCCAACACCTTGTGCAAGCACTCCTATTTCCGATCATTGACTATTGTTCATTGGCTTACTGTGACCTGACTCAAGAATTGGACACCAAACTCCAGAAACTTGTAAACACGGGAATCCGTTATATCTATGGTGTAAGAAAGGACGAGCATATCTCCCCTTATAGACATGAGTTGCAATTGCTTACCACCGCCGCACAGTGGGAGAAAATGGACAAAATTCGAGCCACGCGTCATTTTTAATCGCAGAGCCATGATTTTTTTTAAACTCTTTAAAAAAGCATCAAGTTTAAGCTACAGGTGCGGAAATTATTGTATCACCTTCCCCTAAACCCATGCGACCCCTAGAAGTCACCCCTACCAAACCACAAGCAGTCTAACTCATCTATCCCAGGGAACAGCGAGTTAAATCGCTTTATTTTTTCTTAAAATAATTAAGCCACACACCATAAGCCAGCTAATAACCTAAATACCTTTCCCTAAACCCATGCGACCCCTAGAAGCCACCCCTACCAAACCACAAGCAGTATAACTCATCTATCCCAGGGAACAGCGAGTTCAATCGTTTTATTTTTCTTAAAATAATTAAACCATACACCATGAGCCAGCTAATAACCTAAATACCTCCCTCTAACCCGCTTAGCCCCTAGAAACCACCCCTACTAAACCACAAGCAGGCTAACTAGCCTAACCCTGGAAAAAGCGAGTTAAATCGCTTCATTTTTTCTCAAAATAATTAAGCCACACACCAGAAGCCAGCTAATTACCTAAATACCTACCCCTAACCTGCTTAACCCCTAGAAACCACCCCTACCAAACCACAAGCAATAAAACATGGTTTAAAAAAAAAATCTTTATTCATGTCGATTTATCTCATTGAAATCGTTTAAGATTTAATGTTTAGAGCGAAGAAATCGTGTCCTCGAGACTTTAACTTTAGTGTCACAGTTTAAATTTTGAAAAAAAAGGTAAGCACATAAAATGGCGGCTAACAGGGGAAAATCGTGAAAAATTTCCAGAATTTTTACTTGAGAATGATAGACTTTAAAAAAAATTTTCTGAAGAAAAAGTTCTTAGATTAAATAAAAAAATACGTTGAAATTCTATCAGAACTTTTTGAAGATTTCTCGAATTTATTATATTATAGTATAATTTAATATAATTAAATCTATTGATCATACGAGTGTTTGGTGGTTAAATGTTTATTTTTGAATTTATTATATTATAGTATAATACATACAAATATAGATCATACGATTTTTCGATGGCTAAATGGCAACCTTGACGTGGTAAAGGGGCTTAAATCTGTTTCAACGCAGATGACTAATAGCAGTTCATTCAACAATTACAGCTAACAAATAATGTGACTAATTTACTTGTAATAATGTCTTAAATTACGTGGTTATACGATTCTGCGTGTTTCCGGTCTGGCCTGTGGAGTGGGTTTATATTATTTTTAGAAAAAATAAAGCGATTTAACTCGCTGTTCCCTGGGATAGATGAGTTAGACTGCTTGTGGTTTGGTAGGGGTCGCATGGGTTTAGGGGAAGGTGATACAATAATTTCCGCACCTGTAGCTTAAACTTGATGCTTTTTTAAAGAGTTTAAAAAAAATCATGGCTCTACGATTAAAAAATGACGCGTGGCTCGAATTTTGTCCATTTTCTCCCACTGTGCGCCTCGCGTAGGATAGACTTCATGACCTGCTTCTTAAGAAAACTCTTTAACACATCAGTGCTTGCCTACATACTAGCCTTTTTGCTTCCTCCTAGAGGAAGCTTTGTAATAGGAAAAGTTTGAGTTTCGTCGAAACTTCTAGAAAATACTTTTTGGTGTGTTAGAAGTTCAAATCACGTGTTTTTAGAAAATGTCCGTATGGATGTGTGTGTGTATGTGTGTATGTATTCCATAATATTTCTGGAACTACTCCGTCAATATCATTAAAATTTGATATGCATGTATATTTTTCGATTCTGAATTCGGGAAAAACATTTATTTTTTATTTTTCTAACTATTTTTTTATGGCCAATTTTTGATTTTTGAAAAACACTATTTTGCATTTTTTTCAATCATCCCATCGTTACAAACAATTCAGCTAATATGCATTTGAGAGAGAATAAAATTACCTACTTTTCCCCGTTTGGTCCTCGGGATCGACCGCTTTGTTCGGCAGATAAAATAAAAAAGGTGATTTTTGTTTAAATTCATATCTCTGAAACTAAACATCATAACCTCACGAAAAAAATCATGTCAATGGATCACTTGTCAAACAATATCCCATTAAAATTACAAGTTACTTGACTACTTATTTTTTTCAGCACAAAATCAAACACTGGAAAAATGAGTTTTTTTTGTGCCGCGATTACGGAAGTAAAAATGCTTTATTGCACTTGAGATGTTGGGAAAAAGTAGATATTTTATGTGTCTTGGCTAAGTTCATTGCGCAGCTTTGAAACCCCTATGGTTCTTAAGATATCAAGGTTTCAATTTTTTTTGAAAATTTTTTGATTTCTCATATCTCTAAAACAATGCAGTCAAATTCTTCAAAATTTTATTTGCTGATTCACCATAAAAAAGCTATTTGTTGCTAAAATTTTAAATGATTTTGTCGAGCGGTTCTCAAGTAAAGAGCTAAAATGTAAAAACTGATTTTTCTCAAAACTTTTTCTTCCTCTTATAGGGGTGTCGTTACACGTCGTTAAAGTCCCTCCCTATGAATTGTCCCTATACAAAATGTTTTGAGAGTAGAATTATACGGCACAATATATATTTATTTTTTTATAGTAAAATTATACGTAAGTTTTTTTAGATTACAATCTTATTCTCTTAATACGATAACTTTATTTTTACAGAGTTATCCTTTCATCAATCTCTTCTTTTTCGCGATTTTGAGAGATTTTGATCGGATTTTTCTGATTATTATATATCTTTTGCTATAAGAAGATTGCTCCTACAGCAAATAATTAAGCTTTGAAATATTTAAAATCGCATTCACATACTGTATTTTAAAACAATATTTTATTTATTGGAACAATAAATTTCGTTGGAGGAAGCTACGTGCCAATGAATTGGCAGCGGTTTTTATTTCCACGTTGCGCTCAGGTCTGTAAGAGGTGAGGTGATCCCCTTTGATATCCCGGCTTTCAAGACGGAGATGCTGAAGAATTCATTTCTCATCAGCGCTTCCTATCTTTGGAACACTCTTCCACCTTCGAAACACACTATTCATATCACACTTTAAACAACCAGCTAAAAATATTTCTTTGAACTGGAAAACACACAATCTTTACGCAGACACATACACTCCTTCATCTCATTTTATTTCATTCCATTCCACGCGCTTCATACCTAGCACACTTACACAAACATTTATGCTATTTCTTGTATCTTAATTGTACATGCATTTCGGAATCTAAGAATTCTGCAAATAATTCAGACGAGAATCTTCTAAAATCGCGAGTCACAGATTCTTTTGGTTTGATTTTAGGTGTATCGAACGCATAGTCAATCATTAAATAATCGTGGCCATTTATGAAAGGTGCAGACTTCTCATATGTTTTCAGTTTTGTTTCTGAATCAATCAGAAAAACGTCAAGCCATGTGTCAGAATTCTCAAGATGATGTATTGCCCCAAATGGGACGAGAAATAGTTCATGCTCATGTATAAGACGCTTTTTATGTGTACTGTAGTACTCGTCAACTAAGAGGTTTGCATTTAGGTCACCTGCCAGGACAATATTGCTGTACACGTGCATGATAGATTGCAAAGATGCAAAGAATTTGCTCATTACCCTGCCCCCTGGACTTCGATAAATGGCGGCTAGAAGATTAATGAGTGTTTCAAAGCCTCGGTCATTTATAAGAAATAGTCATGAGTCGTGCGCAGGCGTGAGTTAGGATTCAGAAATAATGAGAATATCAACATGGTTTGATTCAAGAAAAAAGAAAAAAAGAGAGTGTAAGAGAGAGAGAGAGAGAGAGAGAGAGAGAGAGAGAAATATTAGATTGTGTTTATATTACTGTTCATTGTGTTGTACAAATGCAAGAGAGAGAGAGAGAGAGAGAGAGAGAGAGAGAGAGAGAGAGAGAGAGAGAGAGAGAGAGATTTAACTACTATTTATTTTCCAACGTCCAAAAATGACTGCTAGTACCTTCACTGCGGTCTACCTCTGCGCATGCGTATTTCATCTGAGCAAACATTATTGCCTTTTTTAGTGATACAAATAAGGCTTTAAATAGTTTATTGCCCATTGCAAGTAAGCAATATAGTATATTGTGTATGAAGGGTATAAGTTGGGCTTTTTTTAGTGCGGAGTTTGCAGTACAAATAGCTTTTTCTTGCATCAGTGCCACTTGATATATAAAAAAACGCAAAAATTCATACTTGTATGACAAAGAATATGGTGTACACTCAGGACTTAGTGGTCTTTTTGACTTCGTGTATTTGTAAGTACTCGTCTGCGGGTCGTAAATGCCCTCGTCTGCGGTTAGTGAACGCCCTCGGTTAGTGACTTATACTGCATACTCCACACTCGGTCAAAAAAGCCCACTGTACGCCCTTGATACACAATATACTATTATTTACTGCATTAGGAAAAATGTTGATTTCATGTTTTTATATTATTAATTAATAATCTTATGAGATTTCATTTTTGTAAGATGTATTTCAACAAGCGTATAGTTGTCGCGTCTATAAACAATCACGCGAAATAAATGTATATGAAAGTCCCCCCCCCCCCCCCCCCTATTTTGCGTACTATTATACCAACTAACTTAAAATATTATTTTAGATTGAAATTTTTTGTTAAATTTAGTGTTTATAATCATGTAAATAAACACAATCGCAATTATTAAATACAACGAAGTAAACGTAATTAATTATAAAAAATGCTAATATTAAGAATTAAGACTATTTACAAAGTTATTATGCGTAACCATTTTAATGTATTTGTATAATATAACATAGTGTTACGTCTGACAAGTGCAAAGAAAAAGTGACGGACCCCGGGTTTGAACCGAGATCCTCTGGTTTGAAAGGCTGACCTTCTGTCGTCGCGCCACAGCTGCCACCGCATTGCACTCTTCTACTCGTCTTCTTATAGTATTTAAAAACCCGTGACGTGTGTACACACGTGACAATAGATATGCAAATCAAAGCTGCGCCAGATAAAAAAATTAAAATATTAAATGTCCCTTAAAAATGTAGCCATAAAGTAGCGTATATCCTTAAAATATCAACTAGATAACATTAGATTTGATAATGTCTAAATTTTTAATTTTTTTCGTAAAAGTTATAAATGTAATAAATAAATTTAAAAATATGTTATAATTAATCTTTGCTTGAAAAATATTTGTTAAAAAGATGACTTTTTTCTAAATTAAATGGCTGCACCGTTGCGTATAAATATTGCAAAAGACGCTTCACCTGAAATGACTATAATTTGGAATAGGCTTTGCTAATTTTAACACGCAGATGTACACCCGACGTGAATATTTCTAATCAGCGAGAGAACATTAAGACGGTCAGAAACCAAGTGATCAGAATATATTCACGTCGGGTGTCCACTAGTAAAACACGTTAGTGGCCATGTAATAGAACAAAATTTGGAACAAAGCACGACCGTGGGTCAGTTAGGTCTTATCGGAGAGGAGCTGATTCATGGAACACGAGAACTTGTTCGAGGAGGAAAGCGGACCCAATTTCCTCTCAGATCAGAGAGTGCCAGCTGAACCAACAAGGTGTATGTCTGAAAGATGTCCTTACCAGGGATGCTTCTAAATCGTAAGGTATAAAAATAAGAATTGAATCGAAAAAAGAGGACAAGGGAGTGAGGTGAATAGGATTGGGCACTACTTTAACACAAGAGGATGGAGAGCTCTCACCTACTGAGCTACGTAGGTCGTAAGCAGCAAAGAAAGAGTAGAAAATCATAATGTTGGACATATTAATTATCATACAAAAGTAAAGCGGCGAAAAGTAAAAAGGGCATATTAGAATATGGAGATTGAATACACGTCAAAACAAAGTGACAAATGCGAAGTGTTGTGAAGAGAAGAAAGCAAAGGCTTAGGGACCCTGATTTCTGGTTATTTTATGTATTCCCACACTATCTGACTTTAGACATTATTGGAATAGTCATAGTCACATTTTTCAGCTTTATAGCCAAGAAGAATTTAAAATAGCTGTTGGAGATCAACATTAATTTCCTGCATCAAGGTTTTTATATTAGATTGTTTCGAAATATTACCTGTATTTATTACATTAAATTAAATTATTTTATTAACTTATGTTATGAGATGTTAGACAAGATCAATAAAATGTTTAGATACTTTTACTGACCAGCTGATGCATTAGAAAGTGTAGATTGCTGAGAGCCTTCATCTAACGATGATCCATCCGGACCTGTAGTGATAATAGAAGTTACAGTAGAATTTGATGATGTTGTTATAATGGCTGTTGAGATGGGCACATGAGATAGTATTCCGGATTCAGATGATGGTTCACCGTGTGCTGTTGAATCTATAGTGTTATGATTATTTAACGCAGAAATAACAACTGTATGAGAGTTCGGAGTTGTACTAGGCGGCGGCATCGGGCTGCCATCAACACTAAGAGATTGTGTAGATGTATTTATATGCACCGTTGAATTTATTCCTGTAGCTATATGCTGATTATTTAAATGGCTTGGTGATGGCGCTGGAGGACCCATAGATCCCATAGGTGGACCCATACTACTGATTCCAGTTACCGTTGATGTACCAGACGATATCATACTCGTAGAAAGTCCAGTGACGTACGATTGAGTTGAGTTGGAGCTAGGCGACATTCCGCATGGTATATTGTTTAAGCCTATTTTATGCTGCATAAATAAAATATAATAATTAAATAATATATTATGACACCAGAAAGCGAAGTAAGCTTTTAAAAACAGTAAAATATCATCAATGGAGTTTGAATTACGTGTTGTTTCATGCTTATAAAACAGAACCAATAATAACCGCATATTTGTACTTATTTAAAATAAGAAAAATTTATTTATTTATTAATATGTATGTATTCATCCTACTAAAATCATCTATACGATGTTTTATTTATATTAGAACAAAACAAAGAAAAAAATAATGTATTAAATGTTTAAACATTAAATGAAATAAGGATTTTTATACCAATGAATCTAAATTATTTAAAACGAAAATCATCACTAATTATAATAATTATATTAAATAGTATAACAACGAATAGAAAGATGAAATAAATCGTATTTTATTAAAAAATAAATTTGTATGTTAAATATCAGTTAACTAAATTTTTAATAATTTTCTTTTTAGAATTGTCGAAGTTAATTCAATTTTCTGAAGGTAATGTTCAAGTTTTGTAATGGGACAAAACCAATTAAAATTCTAACAATTAAAAATTTGAAGTACTGAATTTTGATTGATTTAATTGTCTTTGTATTATTGATTTTAAGCAAAATCAAATTTATAGTTATTAGTTAAAGGCGAACACTATCCAGCTGAATACATCACGAATAAATAAATACCAACGAATATTGTTGCGACACGCGACAACCAACTTATTTGTTATGTAATGCGCATGTAAAAAAGAAAAACATAATAGTAACAAAAATCTTGCAAAAAAAGTCCCGCGAATACCTAACTTTGGTCATTTTGCCATGCATTTATTTCTTTTTCGTCTTCAAAAGAAACAAATGCAAGGCTTTTTTGCTATATTTTTTATTTGAAATTTTTTTTCTTTGAAAATCAGTAAAAAGAAACGAGACATTTTTCGAAAAGGTTTGTTATTCAAAAGTATGGCAATTCGGCCGGACTCTTCTGATTGTCTACCTTTTTAAAGGTTCTTTTACTAAATTATTATCCAAAAATTAACTATATTTCATATTAACTTTAGGATTACAATTAGAATAATTACTACGAGCAATTTTTTAATTTTTTCATTGTGCCGACGTTTCGAAGGAATATATCCTTTCTCTTCAGGGCATCTAAAAAATATAGAAGTATACACTAGTTATAAGTTGTAGATTAACAGAATTTAAACAAATAATAACCAACATGTCATACCGATGAAAACACACGTGAGAACTTCGTTGTCACATTGAGATTACAAGTACACTTGTCCAGGGAAGAACTAAACTTTTAAATTGTCAAACGTTAAAAACAAAATTGAAGGTTTAGTTGTAACTGTTATAAACCGTTAAATTCTAGACTTACGAGAGACTGTCGAACAGAGATGTTTCTTGACGAAAATCCGTGATTTTTTCATTTTTTTACTTCCTTATAACTTCTAAAGCTCATCAGCTATATGTATGGCAGTTAAAAAGATTAAAAAAAACAACTATAATTAATTAAAATAATTAAATATCACTTCAAGTTTTTTGAACGAAAGTCAAATTAAAAAGATTTAATTCAAAACTCGAATGGTTGAAATTGACTGTTCGAGTAAAAAATTATAAAAATTAAAAAAAATAAATAAAAATTAGTAATTTTTGTGAAAAATAAATATATTTAAAATTTTTAATTATATCTAATTTCTAATACTTTGATCCTAAAAATAATTAAGCCTGCCCGAAAATAGGCTCACGGGAGAGGCCGATAATAAGATCTGACTACGAAAATCGGCTAGGTTTCTGTGTTTTTTATGATCAACTGTAATTTTTGGTTGCTGTTTAATTAAATTTAGGCTTGGTTAATTGATAACTGGTCTCGAAATCTCAAAAATTTTATTTGGAGAATTAAATTTAATGCATAAGAATGATTTTTTCTTAACACGTAAATGAAAAGGACCTGTTTCCATGCATATAAAGTGAATGGAAAGCTGTTCATTTCGAGCATGGGGGAGGGAATGGCCATTCCCTCCCGTTATTTAAAAACACATAAAATGAATCAAATTTTTAAAAAATTTTGAAAATTTTTGACAGAGTGGCTTACGACTCGTAATGCGCTACTTAGCATTCACTCTATATGCATGAAAACGGGTATTAACAGGCACTTTTTAAAAAAAGTACAGTGTGTAACAAGGGGGGAGGGCAATTTCTACCGCGGATGAGATTTGAGCACTCGTCAATATACTATTGTACAAAGAAACTTTAGGTGTCTAATTTTAGCTTAATTTATATATATATATATATATATATATATATATGAAAAGTATATCTTCATTGCCAGATTATCAAAAAAAGAAGCTATTAAAATAAAAGTAAAAAAATAACCAAAAAGGTATACTTTTGAAAAAGAAAAATCTGAAAAATGTAATGGCAAAATGACTAAAGCAAGATATTTTTTATTTCTATATCGATGCTTACTCTTTATGGTAACACTTATTAGACAATAATGCTAAATACATGTGTGTCCGTGTGTGTATGTCTGCAAATGTGGGTGTGAATTTTTCAATGAGGTAAACTTGCAAAATTCTAATAGGACCTAAAACAATTGTTTGGTTACCGAGGCGACCGTATAATAAAATTATACCTCTCTCAGCGTCTGGACTAATCATAGATTTTGAGCAAAGACATGACATGTTTTCTAATTTATACTTATGGAGGCATGCTCATTTATAAAAGGAAGCAAGCTATTTTGTTCGAAAATAATGTATAAATGCCTACATGCCCGCGGCGCGTACAAAAATGAATGTCTAATCTGTAAAAAAACTCAAACATTGAACTTCTGTAATGGTCCCATTGACATAACTAATTGTTTCTAAAGTATAATATTTTAATAATTATAAAATACATCAAATTGAAAATATCTTCATCTTATTGACCATTTTGCTTTTAGGTACTGTGTAACTCAAATTTATGCCATTAGAAAATCAAACGATTTATATATCGACATGTCACACGACGCATCCAAAGAACATCGTAGAGCACATAATCCTCTTCGACCTCGGTCAACCTTACGTTATCTGACGATACGTAGAACGTAACAAACTTTTTTAAAATTCAAAGCTATAATCACCGGTATCTGTACATCACAGGTGTCCTATACTGAACATATTTCCAGAGTATAAGATCTAATTAAAATTTTGCTGGCCTACATAACTTACACATATGTACACTCATATGCACATTACATACAAAATACAGACATATATATATATATATATATATATATATATATATATATATATATATATATATGTCTGTATTTTAATACATAACAAACTCTTTTTAAATTATATAAACTAAATTGGTTATGAGGCTTTAAAGATACGAGTACAGAAAATTTTTAATACAATACGACTTTATAAGCATGAATACAAAATTAAACTACTTTTAGAGACACACACTTACGGAATATGATGAGTACTGGGCTGCGTTATTAGGTCTGACTGTTTGATATTGGCCATTAGCTGAAGTTTGCGTATTGTTTCCTTGTGGATAATTTTGTGCAAATTGTAAATAAGGACGTATTGACGTATAATTCCCTTGACTTGAATATCCAATCGTCTGATTTGAACCGGAATTTACATAGCTCGTTATTGAGCTTACACTATTTAGACTCGAACCAGAGCCTGATGAAACAGCATTTTGACCACTGCTACTCGGCTTATAATTATGCATGTGAGGTGACGGACCTAAAGTATTTTCATATCCTATATTTCATATATTCATTGTAAAAAATTTAACTTTGATTAAAAATAAAGATGATATTTTTAAAACTATAATTTTCTATTTCTCATAAATTTGTATAAAATAAAAAACGTGTTATTTTTTCGATACAATTTTCTAGTTTGTGATGGACTTAAAAACTTGATTTAAAGTTTCATTGTTTTCAACAAATATTAAATAATTATATTAACTATTTTTTTTATATGCTTTAATTCAATACAGCACTATAGTATGTTACTCGCATTTCTATAATTGTATAATGTTTTTTTTATTTTACTGTACACCAAGAGCAAGAGAGTTTTAGCCCCCGCCCCCTGCAAGTTTTACGCTCAAGCTAAAAAATACCCACTTCTTGCTCTAGGCGTTAAATATATTATTTCATAGCATGCGTTTGTTGTCATTTTCAGAAAAATAGGGACTTAACTAGCCGGTTTTTGTACTGTTGGGCAATAAATAAATCTTTAATTAACACTCAGTAATAATTATCAATTTACATAATTTTAAAAAACTTTAAAATATAGCCAAGTTTATACAATCTACTTTAAAAGTACGTTTGCCGGTATTTTTCGGCATCTGTTATAGATCCTGATTCAATCATATTTTTATTGACAGTTAGTAAGTTATAAACGGGCTCTAATAGCATACGGTTTAGAGTGCGATGCTGTGTAGAGATTAGAGAGTAAAACAAAAACATAATCAATTCTTTGGCACGTAGCTTCTTCTAATCTTTTAAATTGCTTCAATATTAAAATTGCTTTCACCTACGAATGAATTAATTAGTGAAATAAATTGATATTTATACCGTAAGTAGATTTCGATGCAGCGTGCGAAATATGTACTGTTATGCACGCTCGCGTGCTTTTAATCACATTTTTGCTCCCTGTAATAAAAAAAAGTTTATTAAGCATGATTTTGTTTTTTCCCTAAGAAAGAGTCGTGATAGTAATATTTGGAGTTTGTGTAGAACCATCCTAGAAGTGTATTGTACGGTGTTGTTGAGTCAAAAAATAGTGTTTCTAAAGAGGTTTGTATGGATGAGTATGTATCTGAGCTTCCGCTGTAAGTTCGTATTAACTTCAGCTGTCTTGTATACTAACCACCATAGAATCTTAGTGCTATACCAAACATCACTTAGTCGCGATTCCGCAACAGCTACTTTGAGAAAGTTTCTTTAAAAGCCATAATAATTTTTACAATCTGAGATAGTACGCATCGCTAAAAGGAAAAGGCTTTGCTTTCTACATAAGGTACTCCCCTATTTTCAAAGCTATAATAAAACACATGACAGATATCAGAAAATATGGCGGTATTGGGGTAAAAAATGTCCAAATTTTTTGACTGGCTAAAATCTCGTTAAAGTAAGCAAAATATCGGCAAAAAGTCGTTTAAGAATTTTCAGGCAATTTTCAGATCAGAATGCTTTTGTACCTCTCATTCGGCCAGATTGAAGATATCGCCAAAATATCGAAATCATGTGCGGGTATTGGGTATAGTCTTAAGAATTTGAATCGTAAAATAATAGCGTCACTGTGGATTCTTTAAATATACTATTTTTGAATAGTTCTCACTTTGTTCACTATAAGATGACGTTCTTACACACCCATACACGCATATATAATTTTAATGTTTTTAGTCTAATATTAAAATGACTGAGTTTACACTGCACAATTAGTACATTTTAGTTTGTTTTTGTTTTGACTTCCAATTATATTATACATCGAAAGAGAATATAAAATTTATGCTATCAACATATATACGCTTATGGCTGAATTTAGAATTACGTAAGATTATTTAATGTAAATATAACTAATTTAATACAGACTGCTAAAAAATGTATTTCTCTTGTTTTCTAAATCATTTACTTTATTGAATATTTAGTGTTATTTTTAAAACTTTTATAGTATCAGCGTTAAATGAAATTATGTTTCCATATGTTTAAAGATAAATGATTATATTATATTACACCATTATGCTACCAATTATTTCTTTTCAGAAAGTTTTAAAATTTTTCGCCTGCTGAGCACTAACAATTTCAAGTATTTGTAGGTTATTTAATAAAATTCGCGGCTTTTAAATCTAACAAACCAATCACGTTCACTTAGCAAACAGTCAGGATCACATATCAAAGGCTTCACAACAAAGGCCTAGCTTTTTAAAGAAAGGACTGCACAATTACAAATTCGTGCTTCTAACACGCGTCCCTAAATTCTTGTACCAAGCGACTAATCATCAATTAAATGTATCACAACAAAATCTATAACTTTAAAACACGCGCTATAATATGGCGGTGGGATCCTTTGTTAATCGGACTACTTAGATTGATCATTAGTGCCAGGAAACAGATATCTGACGCCTTGACCGCTCTAATCTTGTTTAAGTAGCCTAATTAACATAAGACCCACCGCCATATTAAGGCGCGACTTCTATAAATAGATTGCCCGGTAACTGTACATTTAATTTTTAATCAGCATATTACAAAATAGTTGTTCTAATTAAAATTTAATCAGTCTACGCAATTTGTTTAACTTAATTTTGCATATTTCTTGGAGTACATCAACTCATATTTGGATGCTTACCAAAAAGTGTTTATTATTCTATCAAATTATATAAGCACGAATTCAAATGTTTTTGTTTCATTATTCAGTGATAGCAACGATATTGTTAAATTAATAAATTGTTTTTCTGACTTAATAACTATGCATTATTGATTCATTGATATACTTTAGGTTTTTCTTATTTATTGGTGGTAGTATAGTGTTCAATGTTACTGATAAGAAAATATATATTATTTTAGAATTTGTTTTTTGTGCAGTGATTGTATGTATGGATAATATAGGTGTATTTAAGCTTTTAAAATAAAAATATTTAAGGTAATATACGATATTTAGTGAAATAATTAGTAAGTCTTCAAAAAGCTATACAATAAAAAAGAAGTTAAACAAAATTTCATGATATAGATAAAAAGTTAGAAAAAATAGTGAATATGTCTTACGTTAAGAAGTGCAGTAGATAGATAGAAAAGTGAGTTAGTTACAAGGTTAAAGAGGAAGAAGTGATAAAGTGGGTAAAAAAAGTAAGAAAAGTAGTAGATGGATAGAGTAGCATATATTCCTCTATTATATTAAAATGTGTCTGTGGTAGTCTCAAACTATAAGTTTACTTCATCCCCAAAACTACCCCTCCTTCGGGGTTGGGATAAACCAGAAGTTGCCTGAACGTAGACCGGAAATTGACCGGAAGTGAACCGAAATAATCGAAGTGAATAATCGAAAAAAAAAAAAAAAAAATAACCAGCAATGAACCGAAAATATATCGAAAATGAACAGGAAGTGACCAGAATGATGTATATTTGCTAGACTACTCCTAATGGGTGAATCGGAAATTATCATATACATAGATACATACATACATACACACACACACACGAAAGCACGCACCTACGCACACACACACCCACCGACACCGCGCGGGGATGCCGATACCCCGCATGTGGCGCGTCCCCTGCTGCATGTAGAGACGCAGGTGATATGGAAATAGAGGTTGATGAAGACAGGGATAAGAAAGCTGTTTGCATAACGCAAAGAAATGCGCACTTGGATCGCCTTGGCAGCAGAATCGATGAATTGATGGACTATGTCATGGACAGGCACAATGTGCACAAACAAATTAAAGATCTTGCCCGAATCATAAGAGCAAGCTGTAAGAATCTCTGCAAGGCAGATGATAACTTACAGCAATGCCAACGCCCGGAAACTCATGGGAGGGAAACCGAGACAACCCCAAGTCTTAGATCTCGGAAGGCGAGTACAACAAAGAAAGCCCCAACTACTCCGCAGGATATAAATAGAGAAAATAAAGGAGAGGATAATCAACCTAAAAAGGCAGCGTGGCAGAAAGACGTCAGAAAAAAGTCAAAGAAAAAGGAGAACAAGGCACGCAAAGAGGATAACAGTGTTCCTGGCGTTACAATCTAGAATAGGACCAGCAAGGATAGACCGAAGCGGGCAAGACCTCCCAGAACGGATACTTTAATCATCAAGGCTGCAGAAGAGAACGCACGAGAGAAGTCAAAACCTCAGACTTCTAAAAGCAGTTAAAGCAGTACTAGTGAAAGGCGCCACAATAAAAGCACTCCAGCAAGAAGAAACCATTGAAGTAAGAGATCTGGACATGCTTACCTCAAAAGAGGACATACTAGAAGCACTACAGAAGGAAATTGGCCGAAAAGAACATCATAGAAGACTCTACGATAAGATATCTGCGAAAGACGTACGGTGACACGCAGATTGCAGTGAAACCGGCACCAGCTCAGATAGCGGTCAAGATCATTAAACTATAAAAGATCAGAACAGGATGGGTCAACTGTAGGATCAGGGTGGCTAACCGTAAAAACGATCCGCTTAGGTGTTATAAATGCCTAGAAAATAGAAGCAAGCTTTGCTTCGAATGTGGAAAAGATGGGCACAAAGCAAAGGAGTGTAAGAACCAACCCAAATATGTACTCTGCAAGGGAGGCACAGGTGGGAAGAGTGACCACGCAGTGAAAAAAAGTGCCGGATCTAACTTTAATTGTTTATAAAAAAGTTAGCGTACAAAATTGGTGGCTTTTTTTCAGATATTATTGTTCTACATACTGTTCCTGACCATTTCTAACAATCAAATTGCTATCAGGAATTTTCGCAGCAAAAAACCTAATTTGACTGGCCTTCCGATCGAGCTCCTGACTTCGCAAACGTCGAACGAAAAAATACATGCGTCGCAGTGTCGGTCAGGCTGTAGCGCAGAAGAGGGGAAGCTGCGCACAGTCTGACGCGCGATGCGGCTTGTACAATACATCTTTCTCGGCGCTGTCTACAGCGCCACGGAGCCTGCGAACTATTTTCTGTGTATAGGTAACTGAGTTAAGCCCAGACTTCCTCACCCCACGGGTTGTTCAACGATAGTACCTGTGGAGATCCAGTGTCGCAGAGCTACTTGTGCAGAGCTTGCTTTGCTTACGCATCATAAACACACACACACACACACACAGACACACATATATATATATATATATATATATATATATATCTGTGTGTTTCTTCTTTTATGTGGCGTAGGCAAAACAAGCTCTGTACAAGTAGCCCTCCGACACCGGACCCCACAGGTACTATCGTTGAACAATACTTCCGTGGGGCTCGTTAACTAGCCTTTTCTAGCTTCTCCTTTGAAGTTTGACATTTCTATACATCCCAACTCCCATTCACCTAGGTGAATAGGGGTTCAGAATCAATTTCGTCTTTTTCATTCTGCATCGTCCTGCCGTCTTTTTCATTCTTCATCGTCCAGCCGTCTGCTTCCTGCAGCATCGTCCGGTCGTCTACTTCAAGCAGCATCGATCGTCCATCCTCTGGAAAGACTCAACCCCGACACCTACGTTCCTCTGCATCGGGTGAGGAAGTCTAAGCTCAACTCAGTTACCTATACACAGAAAATAGTTCGCAGGGACGAAAACGATCATTTTCGCTCTTCTTGATTTCCGATTCTCATGTATTATGAACAGGGACTCTTGCTCTACATTTTGTCGGACGCTCGGTCCACTTTATAGGCGCCGAAAATGGTCTTTTTTATGCACGTGTTATGAAAAAACTGTTGCAACTAAATCAGGTCTATCCATTTTAGGTTACATGTTAAAGTAATAAAAAGATCTGGTTTACCATACTTTTTAACTATTGTCATTAAATCTAAAAAGTTTTGTTAAGGTAATATAACTATTTTTACAATTTTTACGTTCTCATTGTTACTTCTATTGTTTAGGTTATCCATCACACCATTGTATAAATCTGTCCTTAACTGGTGTTGATTTTCATATAAAAAAAATAATCTTGAACCTTTAACTTATACTCAAGCATCAACAATTTACTGTTGAGTTAATTTTCCTAATGTAATAAGGATTAATATTGTTTTTAATCCGGATTTTAGGACAATTGTAGCATTGAAATATTGTTTTTGTTATTTTTATTTTTCATATTGGGCATCCAAAACCTTCATTAGGATACATAAGTGGACATGATATAGGATCTACATGTTTACTAATGTACGGTATATTAGTAGGTGCCTTATGTTTTGAATATATACATCTTGATCATCTGGTGGTTGATCATTTCCACCTATAAATACCACAGCTACTTCATCACATTTAGCTGCGTTATATCTACGTTTATCATGATTAGAGTTGCGTGTTAAGTACATTATAATTTCTTTACTATTAAACTCAACGTTGTTTTTTAAACAATTTTGTTTTTCCATTTCGGCTCCGTGCATCATTTTGTATGATTTTGCGTACATTCTTACTTATCGAAAAAAACTATCTAAATCCTTTAATAGCATTTAAAAAAATGTTTGTAACATTAGTTTGTAATTGTGATTGCGATGCGATTTCATTATCAATGATGTATAGTTGCCCATATCTTCTGGCTTCGTTTTCGTCTGTATATAAGGTATAAATTTTGTGGTAAATTTGACCACTTATATAACTTAAGGGCCTTTTCCGAAAAAGCGTTTGTATAATATTATTTAAAAAGTGTTTACTTTCGTCAGTATTTCCAAAAAGTAATTCTTTTAAACGTTAAGGGTAAGTGATATTGTGAGATAATACAACGTTTCCTCTGTTGCAACAATTAGAAAACTTCTAATCACATAATATTTCACATTTGAAATATTTAGCATTACAGAATTCACATATATCACTCATGCTACCCAAATCATTCTCAATAATTGCTGATTCGTCGAAATCAAAATCGAACACAGCATCCAATTTATTTATTGAAATACATTAAAATTTTAAATGGCGTAACCTTTTAATTTTTTGTAGTTATTATTACAATCTCATTAATTTTTAATTTTCTCCAGAGCTATAAATATATATACCTAATCAACCGAACGACGTTAGGAGTAAGGTGAACATGCTAGTATACATATAAATTTCTTTATAAATGCATCTGGAATTTTTTCTGCTGTTTGATCTTTTAAAGGTACTGCAATTCAAAATGTTGACAGTTAATCTTGTATAGAATATACTTATTTTGGTTTTTAATAGTATTTAGCGGAGAAGTTTTAGTTGGGATGTCTGCTATAACCATTGGTTGCCTTATTTTAACTTATTTAAGCTTGTTTCTTTAGCAAGCTTCACAATTTTTTTTCCTTTCTCAATATCCAACCTTAAATTTTCCGAAAAACATTTACTTTGTGATATTATTTTGAATATTTTTTACTGGATTTTTTTACAATACTTTGTGATATTATTTTGAATATTTTTTACTGGATTTCTTTACAATGCATCAGAGTTGGTATTCATTTTTTTCAGTTTGTAGATAATTTTATAAGCATAATCTTATAATTGCAATCTCCACTTTTAAACTCTATTAAAGTAAAGGTTTATGATCTAAAATTATCTTGAATTCGTTAATATAAATGTACTATATATTGTAACAAAGTGCGAAATCAGGTAGATTCGCGCATCGTTAAAATGCGACGTTGCGAAGGGGGAGGCAAAATTCGGCACCTCGCGTAGAAGTCGCGGTCCGTCGGACGAACAGATAGCTTCCGGCTATAGGTGCGAACGCATCAGCTCCCGTGAGACTGACCAAATCGAGCGACGACCAATAGCGTGCAAGAGAGGGTGTGTGTGTGTGTGTGTGTGTGTGTGTGATCGCGAGAAGAAGACGTCTAAGCCAACTCCTGCTACGAGAAGCAAAGACGACCCGGCCTGTCGATCAGCGGCTGAACGAGAGGACGACAGCTCCAGCGAGTAAGCCAGCAACACCACCGACACAGAGTGTGTGGTGTGCGCCTACCGAGAACGGCGACTGCGAGTAAGTAGGGCTAAGCCGTTTTTCTGTATCGCGTCAGCAGTAGCAGCAGCTACAGCTTTGCGACTTGGTGCAGCGACACCGAGTAGCTGCCTTCTTGTTCGCGCGCGTACGTTCCGCGGGATACTCTCCACGCCGAGTCGACATTGATGTGACTCGGCGCACATTTGTATAGAGAAAATATTGGCCGCACAATATATCATTATTTTGTTTTACTTTAATCGGGACTAGCTTGATTTTTTCGAGTTGTTCTCTCCCGTTCCCTACGTCCTCACCGCGAATACCGCCGCCTCCGCTGGTGTTGCAACAAGCGGCTGCAACGCAAAACTGAGAAGCCGGCTCCGCACAGGAGAGTGCGGAGAGATAGCACACGTGCGAACATGACGTTTGCGAAGCAGCTCTCGCAGCTAGCTGCGTTGCAACGCGGGTAAATCAATGACGTTGAAAGAGTTCTCCGCCGCACCGAGGAATTGTGATCCGGTCGGATATTGCCGAGTTTTTCCCCGAAATCGAGCTCCGTTACAATGGCGCCCATCAACGTGTGGATTCGGTGATGAACGCGCGGAAAATTATAGAAGAAAACGCACGCGGGGTCGCCATATAATATTCACGAGCGCAAAATATTCGCAAGAGAGAGAGAACAGTTAGATTTCGGTAGCGTCGCTATAGCGTGTACACAGTACACAGCCGCGGTAGATCGCATAGATACAAGAAGGCCGCGGCGAACGACGTAAACAAACGCGATTCTGTGTTTACGTCGCAGTCAAGCTGTGCGAGCTCGACGGCGTATTCTATACTCGAACCAAAAGTATATTATACGCGCGCGTGTGTACTCGAACCGAGAGTTTAAATACACGCAGGTATATTGGAATTTTTGTGAAAAGCCAGCAGTGCATATCTCTAGGCCGGAGGATAGACCCTAGCTGACACTATTACACAAAATTAAAGTTGACGAATCGGAGTGGCCGCAGTTGGAGCTGACACCAGTTTATCAAGTGCTCTCCGATTCGGACATTTTTGACGAACGAATCACACCGCAGTCTATGGTAGAGACTGAAGTCGACAAATGGGTGCTGAAGCTTTCAAGAGAAGAAGTGAATCGCGCCCTGAAAATGCTGATATTGAAGACATCAGACGACCATAGGAGCAATGTATGGCGTCTGAAGACACGGCAGGTAGGCGACGATATCGAGGAAGATTTCGTCACCGCTAATGAACTTGGCAGAGACATAATTCAAGACGAGAAAGACGTAAGGCTGCTCACGATTTTAGAAATCGCGTTGCCGAGTGTCTACAAAACAGTCGCGGCACGAATGGCACAGGATAGTGGATTCGACGGTGCCGGCGAAGAGTGCGCACAGACCTTTGAGGAAAGCAGCCGAGAGCGAAGACCAGTCGAGAACTGTGAGACAGTTACGTCGAGGATAGACAGCGTTTGGGGGAAGGAAGGACCCTCATCATCCGATGGCCGATGAGAAGAAAAGATCAAGTGAAAACGAAGTCATAACCTCAATGGACCACGCCTCGTCGAGCGAGTCGAGCGAACGCGCAAGGGTGAACGGAAACCCGCGGTCCAGAAAGGCCACTTGCCCCACGAAAAGCAGACACAAAGAGTGCAAGATGGCCAATCGCATAGGAGGAAAAACCAGCAAAGCGCGAAGGTCAATCGGACGAACAAGATGACCATTGGCACATCGAAGCATGCATGCGAAACTGAAAAGAGATGTTGGATATGCAAGTCACGGACGGATGAAAGGGAAAGATGCTCTAAGCCAGATAACGCAGTCAAGCATATGTCCGGAAGAGCGCGAAAAAGACTTGAGTGCTGGACCTGTGGGCGATTGACTCATTGGTGGAGCGACTATCCCAATGCAGGGGACAGCGGTTGTAAAACGACAACTTCACAGGCGCAGAACACTAGATGGTGCAGGAGGTCTGATTACGAGAGCGCTAAGGAGTTAGACTCGAGAGCCTCGACCTCAAAGTCCTTCCGGCGCCTGTCTTGACGAACTGAGACAGTGGACAGTACCAGGAGGTTTACCGCAGGATGGAACTTCCTTACACCAAGGGAGATCAGACGCAAAGACGCGCTTGCGCTCTGAGCGAAGCAAGTCCAAAGAAGAAGATGCACTGAAGTCTGATAGCCCTACGAGACCCTACACCTACTAATGAACAGCGCGAGAAATTTGGACGCAAGGCGAATTAAGACCGTAGAAAGGTCAAAGGTCAAGAGTTCAAATCCGCTAGCTTCGTCTGTAGGACGGGCGTCCAGCGCTCAAAAAGGTGGTACCATAACGCTTGAGCACAATAAGGACGCAAGAATGCGCGTAGAGAAAAGCGTTAATTCCTGTGTTAGCGTCCGAGATTCAACGTGCTTCTAGGGCTATTACGCCTCTCCATTACCCAACATGGACGGTCGTCTCCGCAAACTGCAGATAAAGAGAGACGTACCAACGTTAGACCTCAGCAAGACGTTTAGACTCTTTACGACCAGAGGGAAGTAAGTCAAGCTCGCGTCACAAAGAACGAGACGGATTCAAGGTTCGCCCGGAGTTCAGGCGTGGGTCTGTGAAAAGCTGCATAAAGATGTCTACGACGAAGAGAAGTCTAGTCAGCGGCAGAGATACAGAGTAGCGCAACCCTATCACCCTTAGGGAACACGATAAGAAGGGTGAGCGATTGATGCCTGGCACGATCGCGTGAAGATCTCGAGATAGAGCGGCGAGATAGTGTCGCAGCGTGCCAAGCGCGTTACTAAAATGCACGACATGGACCGGTAGCGAGCAAGGCAGGCGATTTCGTGACGAAGGAAAGTCACGAACGGCAGATGCGAAGCAAAGCATCACTAAGTAGACGCCGCCTTGAAGACGAGAATTTGTCGAAGGGACGTTGAAGAGGAAGTTCGTCGATCCGACACCGGTCATGGGGCTTAAAGAGTAGCCCGAGTTTACGGTCAAGTAGAGGTCGCTGAAGAGTGAAGAGGACGACATCGCTCGACCACCGAGAGAAGCGAGCGGACAAGCGGATGCGAGCGACGCACCGCTGATTAACAAACAAACCTCTGTAGACGAACAGAGAGATGCGGCGTCTGGGCCAAACGAAGCCACTTAGCGTACGCTTCGTAAACGTGCCAAAAGGAACCTTGCGATCAAGGTAGAGATCGATCTAGGACACGGTCCTGGAGGTAGCGACGCAACCTGCAAGCCTCTGAGTGAACCAGAGAAGAAACAGGTGCGTCGTGGAAAAGGTTCAACCCTCCGAACAATACACGTCACGTTTTTCCTAGAGTGTATCGATTGTTCGATTCTAGGAGGGGACACACGCGCGTGCGCACGCTCCTCCACGCTTTATCCTCCCCATTGCTTCCTTGTCCCATTGTCTCCTCCCTAATGTCTCCTTTCCATTTTCCTCCTCTCCATTGCTCCCTCCCCACTACTTCCTCCTCATTGCCCCCTCCCTACTGCCTCCTCTTTATTATCCTCTCCCTGCTCCTCTCCACTGTCTTCTACTTACCCTCATCTCCCTTTTCTTTCAATTCCCCCGTCCTCTTTTTCATTCAATGCAGTTCTTATATTTTTATTTAATGTTTATAATATTATTAAAATGATTATACAATACGACTGGTTATTCATCAAAAGTTTCAAGTTTATTGGTGTCTTTGTTATTAACTTTTTGTATTTTACAAAATGCTCTGTCGTGACCTTTATGTAAATAACCAAATATATACTTTATACTTTAAATAGGAGCACAGTATTCAACATTTATATGACATTTATATTCTTTTAAAAGAAAACTATTGTAAGGTACTACCATAGCATTATTTATTGGTAAAATTGGTTTATTATTTTAAGATAAAAGTGTTGTTCAGAACTATTATTTCTTTTCCCGATTCTTTAGAAGGTTTTGGAAAGTTTTTTGCAAATTTCAGGTAAAGTTTTAGTGTGTGGTCCATGTGACATACTGTTAATGACTCATCTCTCTATATTATAAAAAAAGGTTTTGCCGCCGCCGTTGGTTCAGAAATTTTGCTCCTCAATTAGTGCCCCTTAATTACTAGTACATAAAATATGTCTATTTTGTAAGTATTACACGCACGCGTTTTGGAAAAGATCTCGGAAAAGATCCAACCCATTCCTACAAAAAAAATCCTATAACAACTCAAGTATTAAAATATTAATTAAACTATCAATAAACAAAAAACAAAAATACTAGAGCAGAGCAGGCCTTCGATTGGCTTGGCGGGTCACTTTGGCAGCTAAAATTTTTGAATTAGAAATTCATACTTTAATATGATTTTTTTTCCTACTAATTCCTTAAACGATGACCTTTTATTTGATACTTGATTTATGTTAATAAAATTTAAAATAAAAATTATATCTAAAAATTGAATATTACGTTAAAAGTAAGAAGCCCACACCGATATTTCCATCACATGGTAAACTACGAAGTAATCACCAAAGTTACTTGCAAATGAACCTATTGTTAAGTTTGACTTTCGAACTTTTAATTCCTTTTTTTGATGTTGAGCGGGGCACGTCTCGCAAGTACCGTGGGCACGCTTGACTCTAGAAGCGCTGTGTCGTTGAGCAAACCTCACGGACATAACTGCACTATACAGTGTTTTAGAGTTCGTCGGGTGAAAAGTGATCAAGTGAAGGGTGTCATTTTGTTTGTTTTTTAAATAAATTAAGATTTACTCATGGTTCATTGAGTGCAAGTTTAGTATATTCAATTGCCTTACAGTGCTGAATTAATTAACAATTAAGAGACGACTGACTTCATTTTAAATACAAAATTGTATTATTCTATTTTTTTGCTCGATCTCAATTAGTACTTATTAAATTACTTAAATTACTTGTGACATTGAAAATAAAATGTAATGTGATGATAAATGCACGAAAAAAATTATCGTAATTATAAGGAAAATGTTACAGACTGATACTATGTGATCTAGATCTAAATTAATAAAAGTAAATTAATTTCAATTTTAAAATCTTTGTTTTTACCCACAATCATATTCTTTTCACATTTTCTAATCTGAGTGCACCTGTGAAATTTCGCCTAAAGACCGCGCCAATTTTGCCCTACCCACCTGACAGTGTTACCCCGCTAGTCGAAATGGCGGGGCTGTAACACCCCGTACAAGCTCCGCATAAATTCATAAACTATAATTAAAAGCTAAAATTCTTTAAACAAAATTTAAGATTTTACGCGCGTATATCGCGCTCCCTAACTCTTCTTTTAAACGCTTCGGGTCAGCTGAGCTCACAGCAGCAGCATAATACCAGCAGCGCCACGAACCAGCAAGCGGCAGCAGCAGAAGCAGCGATAGAGCGAGGAGAGCGAGCAACAAACGCGTATATCTGTATATAGCGAGCGGCGAGCGCAGCGGCGTGAGAGAAGGAGTAGCGACGCAGCGGCGGCGCGGCGCGCGCATTAGAATAAGCTTGTGTGAATGATTTTTGTATATAGGCGTGAATGTACGTGTGCAAGTATGAATGTGATCGTTTTTTTTTTGGCGGCGCGATACCTGCTCTCTCCGCTGCCTTTATAAGGACTTGTACGGGCTATCTGAGCTCACTAGCCGAAGCGCAACTTAAGCGCCAGCGGAACTAAATCGCCCAGTCCTGGCTCTTGAGCAACTTACGCCTTGAGCAGGTAAAATACTTCGAATATTTTCGAATATTTCTCAAACTTATAAAATTTCTGTATCTCAAAATACTTATAAATTCGTCGAGTCAAAACTGATAACGCAACTAACGCGTATCAGTCGAGAACTTAAAATAATTTCAAATATCTACTATACTTATGCAATCGTGTTCTAGAGTCAATAATGTAAAAGTTAAGCGTATTGCCTTACAAATATACTGTAAAATGAAAGCAAAGACATAAAATTCTCTGTTAAAAAGAATATCCGCAATTCACGCAATATTCTATCTAAAAACACTATTTATAGAATATATATATTTTGGTTATTGAAACGAAATAACAAAACTTTTATTATTGTAATATCCTTCCATTACCTGGTATCCCAAACTTCTCTTACTATAACAATATATTATAACGTAGAATCAAATTTCTATTTATGATCTGTCGTCATAATTACGACGCAGATCAGTAAATGATTACTGCTCTTCTCTAAAAACTAAAATCATAAACGCGCACAGGACCGAGAAGAGTCGTGACCGTTTCAGGGCACGTTTGGCAGTAAATTAGTATTTTTTTAATTTCCCAAAGTCAATTGTTTTTAATATAGCCTGGATCAAAGTTAACCTGCCAATCGTGCCCCGCGCTCCCCTACTTACCTCTTGTCCTACCAACCGAACCAGAGCGGGAGGAGACTTCCTGGAGTTGCGACACTCGGGGTGCATCCCTTCAGCCTATGGTAAATCCCACACCTGCTCATGGCAGCTCTCCTAAGTCCCTATCTTGAGCTCTTGTGGGACAGCAGAGTAATACGAAAGCTATTCAAAAAAGGATTTAAAAATAATTATGAGAAACTTAAAAACAAATAAAGAAGAAATGTAAAAAAAAGCGAGTTACTCTAGACATCCTAAGTAGATACAAAAAGTCCGTTACAAAAAAAAGAAGAATAAACCGCAAACTCCTCCGCGTCGCGTGTTCTAAATTTATGCCCGAGTAAACCTGAAAATATGGAATCTACGCAATGAAAGTTGACGACAAATTTTTTCGTTAATCGATAGAGGGATCGATAAAGACTGAACTTTTATTATAACCTTCCGCGAAGTTGTGAGGATGCAGCCGCACCTCCCGAGGTGTAACAGCGAGCAATAATAAAGAAATATCGGCGAGTAACGGAAAACTTACCTCTTCCTCCTCCTCTAATTCCATAAAAATCGCTGGTGCTCAAAATTGCACAGCCATCATAAACAAGGATCACAACACCAAACGTGAAATAAAACGTCCAATTGTCGTTGGTTATACGCGTAAACAATTTTTTGATTGGTTAGAAAAATCCAAAACAAGAAAAAAACAATCGAACTTCGGAACATTAGTGACATAGTAAATAACAAATTATTTATATTCCTGAGTAATTAAGAGGCAATAAATGAGGGGCAGTAATTTTTCTCCATATTATACAGTCAATTTTTTAATATAGTTTAATTACTGTAGTTTTCATTTCCTATACCTACCTAACATTTGTGTTTCTACTATGACGAACGTGGGGTTTGGCGAGCGGAGCAGGTCAGAGGGAGCTACACGGAAAGAAGTAGGCACGCTGAGGGACAGTGCAACTGCGCGAGCGGCGACGGGTGCGCTAGAGACTCGTCAGATGGCGTGCGCGCATTGTCTTTTCTCGTACACGCACGCTGACTAGCGGTACGTTAGAGCTCCTGGAATTTCGATTTTACTTTGCACGGCAAATCAGCGTGCACGCACCATCGTTTGGCCTACAACAAAGAGTCTCGCGTCGTCAGGATTATTAATTATTGAAGATTGATGAAGTGCGACAATGTGACAATAGTGTAAAATGAACAACTTTGTAAGGAACAAGTTGACTGAGTGGGGATTCAGCGACATCATTGCCTACTTTCACAGTAATTTTTTTTTTTGAGGTTATGCATATAACTATGCAAGTTTCACGCATGCGCCTTTTGTACGTATAGCAATTAGTATTTATTGGTTACAATTGTGATTTTATTGGGGTTATAAGTAAATATATTGTTTTAGTTTCACAAATCGACAAACAGAAATTTAAATATTAACTGATTTACAAATAGATGCCAAATAGGATCTGAATAGATGTCTCAAATTTTCATCTACAAGAATGTTATTTATTCATAAATTAGTTAATTGTTCAAATTTCTGTTCGTCGATTTGTAAAACTGAAACAATATATTTACTTTGAACTAATTTTACAGTAAGACCGTCAGAATATGTAATAATTTATGAAATACGCTATAGTATAAGAATATACTAATAGATGTAGGATAAGTTATAAATCCGCTACGAAAAAATTAAACTGTTAGTCACATACACTACAAATTTTCAGATTAAAGAGCTTAAGATATCTAAACAGATTAAGGAGCTCAAGAAATCTAAACGAATTTAACTAAAGTAAAACTACAGATAACAATTAGTGTATAAAGAAAATAAATATTATTACACCACAATAAATTTGACTATTGTGAGTAAATATTCAAGATACACAATCTTATTTGTATTATTTCCGAGCAATAATTGCT